>NC_056544.1:31181376-31509431 GCF_910596095.1 Thunnus maccoyii | reverse complement strand
TGTTAGCTTTAGCATCAATTCACTGTAAACTTTAATGTTTGTTTCTTTACTTTTTGTTCGAACTAACAAAGTTAGACGGTAGTTTTAAAGGAGCTAACGGAGTTGAAGCTAAGAGGCTTATTGGTTACTTTGAGGTTTTTAGTCTTTAGAAATTATCCATTTAAAAAGAAAACTTCTGTAAAAGTTCCTTAAAACATGTGAACGGTTGGTAACATATATTATGTAATTATTATGTTGATAATCATCAGTTGCAGTCCTCGTGTGTGTGTTGTTTAATTTGTTCTGTTTTGTTGTAGTTGTGTAAGGTTACTGCTGCTTTAAAACCTTACAATCAATCAATCAAACTGTAATTATATGGCACATTTCATAGAAGCAAGTGACAGATAAACGTTTAGGATGGTAAACATGGATTTGGAGACTAACGCACACTAAAATAATTAAAAAGCAAAATAATTAATTGAACAAGACAACAGTAAAAGATGGGTAGTTAAGATAAATCTATAAATAAAAAGAAACAGGTTGAAATTACAAAATACATTAAATACATAGATTATAAGAAAACAGTAAAATCTAAGTAAATGGTGAAAAAAATGTGGATCAGTGTTCCCCAAAGTTTAAAATGAAAACCTCAAATGTCTTGTTTGTCCACAAGATTTAAGAAGTTTACTGTCATAGAGACTAAAGAAACCAGAAAATATTCACAATCCAGTCTCTCTCTCTGTGTCTGGCTCATTTTCCAGTAATAATTACAGCTGGAAGGACCAACTGTTTTCCAGTGAACTTAAATCCCATCCAGAAATCCAACTGAAAAAATAATTTTAGTCATTTTTTAAAAGCCTAAATGCCAAAAATTTGCAGGTTGCAGAGTGTCAAATGTAAGAATTAGAATCTACTACTATCATACATGATAGTAAATTGAATATCATGTCAAATAATTTGGACTGTTGATCAGACAAAAGATATTTCAATAATCAACAATTGATTATTTTAATTATTGAGTAATCTACAGATTATTTTCGTGATTAATTGATACATTTTTTTGTCAATTAATACTGCAAAATGTATAATTCCTTAAAGCCTGAGATGATGTCTTTAAACGTCATGTTTTGTCTACCTCAA
The DNA here is from genome assembly GCF_910596095.1 of Thunnus maccoyii. Taxonomy (NCBI): domain Eukaryota; kingdom Metazoa; phylum Chordata; class Actinopteri; order Scombriformes; family Scombridae; genus Thunnus; species Thunnus maccoyii. Next base: position 31,508,312 of record NC_056544.1, on the reverse strand, counting down.
TGCTTGTTGTCACCTGACGTAAGAAGAACAGTTCGTCAGTCAGAAAGGAGACCTGCTGGTTTTCACCAACCACGACCACTACAGGTGTGAAATGGAGGAGAATCAGAACCGGGAGCACTGCACCAATAACCCTGTTAAAAGGGAAGAATCAGGTTCACCCTCTGCTACCACAGATAAACAGGTCAGTGTTCATGACTTCATGATAAAACCGGCTTCATAACAAGAATAAAGACACAAAGATGAGTCTCGAGCGTCAGTGTATCATCCATTCATTCTGTTGTTTGACAAAAAATCTGAAAAAAGGAAACACGTCCGGGTTTTCCTTGAGGTCTAAGGTGGGCCAAGACCAACCTCTCCAGCACCTTCATCTCTTGAGATGTGAGGGCAGCTGGTTGATAGTCTTTGAGGCAGGACGTCTTCCACAGCACCAGGAGGTGACACAGAATGGCAGATAACTGGCTGGCACAGGTCCTTAGAAACATGGGGGGAGGGTGCTCGTCGTCTCAGTGGAGAAAAGGCACTTCAAAGGTGGGAGGTTTGGCTTCAAGGAGCTCACCGGGGGGGAATGGTGCAAGCATTGCGGTGCAGCTGAATTTAAACCTGTTAGTGTTACTGTTGTAGCTGCTGGAGGTGGAGCTAGTTTACACTACTTTATATACAGTTAGCTAGTTTAGTTCAGTGGTTCCCAACCTAGGGGTCGGGCCCCTCCAAAGGGTCAGCAGATAAATCTGAGGGGTGGTGAGATGATTAATGGGAGAGGAAAGAAGAAAAAACAAAGTTCTGATACACAAATCTGTTTTCAGTTTTTGGACTTTTTCTCTAATCTTTGATTTTTGCTGAAATATTGGATCATTTGAACGATTGAAATATATATATTTTAATTAGTTATTTTTTTCTTGTGTTTATTTGTTTAAGGGGATCAATACTTCTGGTTCACACTCCAACAACATAGCAGATGGCAGTAATACAACTCATCGCTGGTTGCTACTCGACGTAAAACAAGAAAAAGAAGAAGAAGAAGAAGAACAGTCCGTCAGTCAAAGAGGAGACCTGCTGGATTTCACCAACCAGGACCACCACAAGAGCAGAATGGAGGAGAACCAGAACCCGGAGCTCTGCATTAAAAACCCTGTTAAAAGGGAAGAATCAGACTCACCCTCTGCTACCACCGATAAACAGGTCAGTGTTCGTGATGTCACGATAAAACCGGCTTCATACCAAGAAAAAAAACATGAGGACGAGTCTCGAGGGTCCGTGTATCATCTGTTTATTCTGTTGGTCCCTCACCCTAACCCCTAACCCTTAACCCCTAACCCTTAACCCTTAACACTTAACCCTTAACCCTTAACCCCCTAACCCTTAACCCCCTAACCCCTAACCCTAACCACTAACCCTACCTTCTAACCCCTAACCCCTAACCCTTAACCCTTAACCCCCTAACCCTAACCACTAACCCTACCTTCTAACCCTTAACCCCTAACCCTTAACCCCCTAACCCCTAACCCTACCTTCTAACCCCTAACCCTTAACCCCTAACCCTTAACCCTTAACCCCCTAACCCTAACCACTAACCCTACCTTCTAACCCCTAACCCCTAACCCTTAACCCCCTAACCCTAACCACTAACCCTACCTTCTAACCCTTAACTCCTAACCCTTAACCCCCTAACCCTACCTTCTAACCCCTAACCCTTAACCCCTAACCCTTAACCCTTAACCCCTAACCCCTAACCCTAACCACTAACCCTACCTTCTAACTCCTAACCCCTAACCGTAACACCCTAACCCCTAACCCCTAACCTTAACCCTCCAACTCCTAATCCCAACCCCTAACTCCTAACCCCTAACCCAGACTGAAAAAAGGATTTTAGTGATCAGTGAAATATTGTTTTTTTTTCTTGTGTTTTTTAAGGGGATTGATAACTTTGGTTCACACTCCAACAACAAAGTAGGTGGCAGTAATGCACCTCAACGCTGGTTTCCACCTGACATAAAACAGGAAAAAGAAGAAGAGGAAGAACAGTCCATCAGTCAGAGAGGAGACCTGCTGGCTTTCACTAACCAGGACGACTACAAGAGCAGAACGGAGGAGAACCAGAACCCGGAGCACCGGACCGACAACCCTGTTAAAAGGGAAGAATCAGGTTCACCCTCTGCTACCACCGATAAACAGGTCAGTGTTTGTGATGTCATGATAAAACCGGTTTCATAACAAGAATAAAGACATGAGGATGAGTCTCGAGGGTCGGTGTATCATCTGTTCATTCTGTTGTTTTAGAGAAAGTTTGAAAAAGGGAAACTAAAACATTTCCAGGCTTTGTGTTCATGGAGTTTTTTGGGCCATAAAAATTACAAAAAGGTCTCAGTGTTTCCTGGTTTCAGCTTGTTGCAAGTAATATTAACAAAGATAGAAATTAATCTCTTTTTACTTTGTGTTTGAGGAATTTCCCATTCCCCTGCACGGTAGTATACCGATCCTTTACTGAAGTAAACTACCAATACAGCAATTTGTTTTCATTTGCAGCAAATTATAACTAAAAGAAACCTTAGAAATAATTTGAGAAGTCATAAAAGGAAAACAAGAAAGAGCACACGTTCCATTTCAAATGTATTTATTGTACAATGGAATGTATCATCTGCTCTAAATGTTTTCTTATGTTTTGTTGAACAGTTTGTCTCTTTTATACCCTGATCCTGAGAATAACAATTTTTCATTTCAGCTGTATTTTTTCAGTTCGAGTGAACTTGACTATCTGTAGTTTGATTCATTTCTGTGTTTTGAAGAGTTTGAAGTTTAACTTAATACCGAACGACAAACTCAGAGTTCAGATGAATCTTGTGTATGGGCAGAAATATGTGTCACTAGAAACTGAATTTAAATTGTTTTATATTTGAATTTGCATTGCTAAACTTGAGTAATTGCAGATCAAACTGAATTTGAGTCACATAATTTGAATTTGTATTGTTTAACTTGAATAATTGCATTTAAAACTGAATCTGAATAGCATAATTAGAAGTTGGATTTATTAGTTTGGAACTGAATTCCAATAAACTGAATGTAATACTGTATTATCAAATCGAATTCAGTTGAATCTAAAAACTATATAAACTATATTCAATCCTCACTGAATATGAAACTCTCTAACATTCAGTTCTCTCATTTTTAAATTCAGTTCTTGCAATTCAGTTTATTGATAAACATGTGAGTGGTTCGGTTAGCCAGCAAACTGATATATAGATCTCTATGCAGTTAGCCATGATGCTACTACAGGCAGCTAGTCCCTGCGTTTACTTTCATTTAGACTCAGCAACAAACTTTTGAAGCGATTCATGTAAAAATCATGTTTATTTCAAAAGCAGGGGAAGGCCGATGAAGGTTGTCCAATAACCGTCATTATACACGAGGCTTTGTTTGCCCAAATCTCAACCTGGATCTCTGGAATCTCAATAACAGAGCTGCAGAGAGCAAAGTTAGCATGACATGTAGTCACAACTGCCATATTTATGGGAAATACATCAGGCTCAAATAAACTGGAATTTTCCTTTTAGATTCTATGTTCTCCTGACAGTAGAACAAGCCAGTATAAATCTAAATAAAGGCTCAGTCATGCAAATAATAAATAAATACAGTGAAACCGCCAGAATCTTAAAAAATACCATGATACAAATTTTTGGCCCAACAGTTCCATCTGTTTCTAATTATGTTGTTTTTTTTAATCTCTTGTATGACCTTTTATTTCTATTTTTTAAAAACATTATTGTTGTTCTCTATTATTTAGTGCTATTGTTTATTTGTTGTAATTTTACATCACTGTCTCCCTGGGTTTTATTGTATATAAACCACTTGTAAACTTAATTTGTATAGCACTTTTCTTAAATATTATCATTATTATTATTATTATTATTATTATTATTATTATTGTTACTATTATTGTTGTTGTTGTTGTTGTCGAATGTTCTTTATAAAATGTGAAAACCCCTCCCTAACCCTGATAAGTTCACAAGTAAATTTTAGAAAGCATTATCTTCTAAATTTTACTCCTTTTGTTATGAGCAGAATTTTTGAAATAGGAGTTTAACAAAAAAAAAAGGACCCTCAGAGATGCAAATATACTGACCACTTAGCCTACTAAACGTGGGCAAAAAATTCTTACAAAGGCCCTTCGCACTTCGTCTAGAGACAATTATGTCCACCATGACACGTTGGGACCAGACAGCTTCATTTAGCATTTCTTTTACTCTCTTCATTAAGTTTAGATTGGACTGGGAGATTGCAGGGATTAGTAGAGATGACCCATAAACTGTGATTGTATGCAGATGATCTTGTCTAATATATATTAGACCCTGACAAATCTGTCCCTACATTTTTTTTTTGCAAGGGGGTCATGATGTTTCTTTATATTGAGATGCTGGATCACTTAAAAGATATATCAATGCTCTTATTTTATTTTATTGAACAGGAAAAAAATATCCAAGTATTCAAACAAAGATCAGGAGAGGTCTAGATATCCTGACTTTTGTCTGTGATTGGGGTTCAAGCTTCAACAACTCTGGATCCTGCATTTCCTATAATGTATCTCTATAACGGGTTTGTTGACTTATAACAAAGGAAAGTCAGGGCCCCTCTGTGGACACGCCCCCGCAGCTGGGTAGTAATGCTTTAGTCCAACTTTAACACTGTGGGTTATGTTCCACATGTCTGTGGAAATTTTATGTATGATTTTAGATCACTCGCCCCACCATGTCATCTCACTCTCTTTCTCTGTGTGTTTGTCTGTTGCCATAGAAACAAACGGGACTGCAATGTGAAAAAGCCTTCACAACATCACAATATTTAAAAATTCATCAGAGAGCTCACCCAGGAGAGAAACTTCACAGCTGTGACCAATGTGGGAAATCTTTCGCTACAAAGACATCTCTAAAACGCCACCAGTCCATTCATATGGCAGAGAAACCGTACTGGTGTGAGCAATGTGGGAAAACTTTCACCAGAGACAGTCTTCTAAAGCTGCACAAACGCACTCATGCTGCTGAGAAACCATACAGTTGTGACCAGTGTGGGAAAGCTTTTACTACAGAACGCAGTCTACGAGCCCACCAACGCATTCATACTGGTGAGAAACCATACAGCTGTGACGAGTGTGGTAAAGCGTTTAGTTCAGACGTCAGTCTACGAACCCATCGACGCGTTCACACTGGTGAGAGGCCGTACGGCTGTGACCTATGTGGGAGAACTTTCACACAAGAAATAGATCTAAAAAGACACAAACGCATCCACACTGGAGAGAAACCCTACAACTGTGAGCAGTGTGGGAAGACTTTTGCACAAGAGAGTACTCTGAAACGCCACCAACGCATTCATACTGGAGACAAACCGTACTGGTGTGAGCAATGTGGGAAAAATTTCACAAGAGACAGTCATTTAAAACGCCATCAACGCATTCACACTGGAGAGAAACCGTTCAGCTGTGACCAATGTGGGAAAGCTTTCACTGATGACAGTAATTTAAGAATGCACCGGCGCATTCACACTGGTGAGAAACCGCATTGGTGTGACCAGTGTGGGAAAGCTTTCACTAGAGATGTTGACCTAAGAAGCCACCAACGCATTCACACTGGAGAAAAACCGTACAGCTGTGAGAAATGTGGGAAAGCTTTCACTGCAAAGTGTGATCTAAAAAGACACCACCGCACTCACACTGGAGAGAAATTGTATAGCTGTGACCAATGTGGGAAAACTTTTACCTCAAACAGTTATCTAGAAAGCCACCGACGCATTCACACTGGACAGAAACCGTACTGGTGTGAGCAATGTGGAAAAACCTTCACCAGAGACAGTCTCCTAAAGCTGCACAAACGCACGCATGCTGGTGAGAAACCGAGAGTAACCCAGTAGCTCTGGGCTACTGTAGAAACATGGCTGCTTCAATTTGTTGCAATCTGCAACCTGCAATGGATATCACTAAATACTACACATTGTTCCTTTAATGATTCCTGATCCACTTGGATTTCTACTTAAAATATACATATATTTTTAACTATGACAGAGCAACAGTCCATGTAACTGTTCATTTTTATTGTTGTCAAAATTAGTTTTTATTCCTGAAGTAAAATATACTCAACATTCACCTACTAGTGCAAATCAACTATGGCTGTAACTAATGATAATTTACTTTATTATTGTCACAATTAACAGATTAATTGTTCAGTCTATACTGAAGTAGAAGATGTCAGAAATAGTGAGAAATGTCAACCACAACTACCTGAAGATTAAGTTATCAAAGTGCTTGTTTCATTTGTCCATCAGTACAAGACATTCAGTTTATCACATGAGAAGCAAAGAGATTATTACAGTCTACAGTGGGTGATGTTACACTATCAGCTGCAACACTACATGATACTGGACAGAGAGCTGCAGACAGACGCCGAGGCAGCTGTTTACTGTTGACATGTGGAAGCTGCTGCACCAAAATTTGCCAATAAGCATCATAAAATCTAAAAACCGTCTTAGTAAAGTGGCAGCCACGATGATTATATGATGAAACATTTATCTCCTTTGATATCATTAAGACAAATATTTGTTTTTGTATGTTTTCCATGTGTAGATCAGGAGCAGAGTTATGATTGCATATCATTTATAACCTGATGGTTATTTAAAAGGTAAATTGGCAAAAACCTCTCTGACTCAGCTGTTTGTGAATTTCAGACATCATGTTATTCTGAAAATTGATGTCTGAGTGAAAGATCTTCAACAGATAAGGAGTTGAATGAAAAAAAAGATGAGAGGAGGTTTTTGAGACGATTTACCGGTTTGAGCTTCGTCGTTGTGAAACTTGAGTTAATCAACACTTTAACAAGAAACTGAGCCGAAACTGAGCTGATGTTTTTATGTGACGGAGTAATGAGTATAAAATACTTTGCTGGAACCTAAACACTACATCAATAGCTCTTTTGAGTTCTATGTACTGTAATTAATCCATTTATAGAGGCTTATTTTACATCATACAGACGCTGCTATAAAATCAGTTTGAGCCATTGTGCTCTGGGAAAGTCATGGAAATGTTCTTGTCCCACAAATGTAGAAATGTGAACTTTCATGTGAACGTTACTTTATTGTTTTCACGTTAACGTTACTTTATTGTTTTCACGTTAACGTTACTTTATTGTTTTCACGTTAACATTACTCTATTGTTTTCATGTTAACGTTACTTTATTGTTTTCTTCATTATTTGTTTTTACGTAAGGCCAGTTCATACTTTCCGTGGACAGCTGTGGTCTCGCTGTCGTGCAGGCGTTTCCATTCATACTTTTTTCAGAGGTCCGCAGTCACAGATGTGTTCCACATGTGCCTGCTAGTAAACAAGGTTGCAGCATAATAACTTTCCAGAGTTGTAAAATCCGCTCTGTGAATATTACAAACAGTGTTTTTTTTTCTGATCAGGCTTTAAATGATCTGTTACTCCAACCGGCCGTACTGCTTTCTAGCACATGTGCAGTCCGTGTGGGCTGCACACAGGGACCCTCTTGGCCACACGTAAGGTATGAATTGGCCTTTAACATTATTGTTTTCACGTTATTGTTTTCATTTTATCATTTTTCATTAAAGGGGATCTATTATGCTCATTTCCAGCTTTATATTGTTATTCTGGGACTCCATTAGAGCAGCTTTGCATGATTCATAGTTCAAGAAACTCCTTATTTATCTTATACTGGCCCTTTATGCCTCTTTCACATTATTGTCTTCATGTTATTATTGTTTTCATATTATTATTGTTTTCACGTTGACATTTGGAGTGAAGGTTTGTTTACGTAACCTCCGGAGTCAGAGAAAGCTTCCTGAAGCTGACCAATCAGAACAGAGTGGGCTCATCAGGAGGCGGGCCTTACGAGCTAAAACGTCCTGTTTCAGACAGAGGCTGAACTGAGGGGCTTCATAAAGAACCAGTATAAGATAAATAAGGATTTTTTAACTGTAACTCATTCAAAGATATTCCAGTAAAGCCCCAGAATATAAATATACACCTGGAAATGTCCTTTTTAAAGCAGTTTTTCTTTTCCCTGATTTTAACATATAGAGTTATGGGCTTGTTACACGGACTGAAATGACTGCTGCTGTTGGAACAGTGTGTTAAGAGTTTATTAGAGGTGTAATGGTGCAATGGTTTGTGTATTCATCCTGAACCATTTGGTAAAGGATGCTCGGTCCGGTAAGTGACTTTCCCTGGTTCGGTGTGCTCCTTCAGTCAAACCACTACTGTCAAAATAGTTTAATAATCTGCTTAATCCGATGTGTGGAACAATAATTCTAGCACTTGAGTTCCACCCAGAATGTTTTTACAGTGCACCACTTAGCTGTAGCTTGCAGGTAGCATGCCCATTGATGTATGCTTGCAGGCTTAGCCAAGTTATCCTGGTTATCCTGGTTACTCATGCTAATGTAGTACTGCTGCTGTGCACCGTTATATCTGTATTTAAACGATGTCACGTCTCCTCGTCCCCCTCCCCTCTCTGTAACGGTCGATTTTTCACTCTGTCTTTGAGTTCAGAACAACTATAAACACATTTGATATCTGATGTAATTGGACAGCACGTCATTAGAACCAGCTCTGAGTGACTGTAAATCATCATAAACCAGCTGTCCTGACTCAGTTTTCCTTTTCTACTGCGGCACAACTAAACTGTTTCAGTAATAGTTTGGGCCAATGAGCCATTTCTGGATGTTTATATTTTATCTAAATAAAGGACCAAAATATTATTTTCTTTTTTTCCCCTGCTGTACCGACAATATACTGAACCATGACCCCAAAACTGAGGTACATACTGAACTTTGAATTTTGTGTACCATTACACCCCTAGAGTTTCTGTATGTTGTACTGACCTCTGTTAGAACGTCTCAGGTTATATTACCTTCATTGAGTTATTTTTTTCATATTTTTCTCCCACCTTTATTTTTGCCTTATGTTGTTGCCCTTATACTTGTGTGAAAAGTTCAATAAATCATTGATCACAAGAAAAGCGTCCTGATGAAGATGTATAAATGATGTGTACACCAACAGAATGTGATCACCTCACACTGACTTCAGACTAGAGCTGCAACTACAGTAAAAAATGCCTGTTATCATTTCCCAAAGTCTTCAGGTGTTTTGTTTAGTCTGACCAACAGTTCAGTTTATATTCAGTTTCCTGTCATGTATGACACAGAAAAGCATTACATCCTCATGTTTGAGAAGCTCAAGCTGGCAAATGTTTGGCATTTTTGCTTAAAAGATAATTGGGGCTGCAGCTGGAGGAGCCAGAGGAGCCGGGGATTGAACCGCTGATCTAATCAGTGATTCGTGGACGACCCGCTCCACCTCTGAGACACAGCCGCCGACTTTGTGTGCAAAGTCCGTCGTTTACTTTCCTCTCTGTAGAACTGCAGCATATTGGCGAGTAAAATGTTCAGTTTGACAGACACCTGTTCTGGTCATTATTTGCATTATCCAAAACATCAACTAGTCTGAATGTTTTTGCTCCGTAATAGTTGTGCTTTTAATATAGTGTGTCATGTTATAAATCTAAATCTCGCTATCTATTACACCAACAGTGGCTAGTGTTAGCTCATTAAGTCAATTTCACATATACTAAGTAAACTTTTAACATATATGCTATATTAATATAAAGCTTTTTTGGTAAATTTATTATATATGCTAGAGTCTTCAAAAGTTGTGATCAAACAGGCTATTGAATGTCAGTTTTTCATACTAAATTCACCTGATCACTGTCTGCAAATAGAAATGATAAATTATGACGTGAATAAAAGGAGAACAGTGCATGTGTTATATGCTGCATACTTGGCTAATAAAACTGATTCTGTTGTAAGATGCAATGAGTTCAGATTGAGGCTATTTTGTTTATGTTTTATATATTATTTCACTTACCCACAACCTGAAAATAATTTTAATGCAGTAACTCAGTGGTTCTCAAAGTGGGGTCCAAGGACCCCCAGGGGTTCTTGAAGTTGTTCCAGGGGGTCCCCAGCAGAAGGGGAATATTTTATTTTCCCTATAATTCCATCCATAAGTAACATGATGACAGAATGTTTGACTATTTTGGTCATGGGTTTCATACACTTTCTGTAATAAAACTAAATCTAAAAGCAAAAATCTTATCAGATGGGGGTCCGTGGTCTGATTTGTTTCAGTTTAGTCCTTGAGGTGAAAAAGTTTGAGAACAAATTAAATTATTATTATTATTATTATTCAAATTAATCATTAAGGCTGAGTTTAAATGACCCCAATATAGCGTGTTTCATGTGTGTAAAGTTTGCATTCATTTATGTATGTTATATTGCTTTTTTGTTGTTGTTTTCCCATAAACATGGAATTGCTTTATTTTTGAAGACACTACACAGCTAAATGAGGTGCATTCCCATGATGCATTGCGTGATCCGTTGCTAGGATACAGTAAATTCTTCCCGCTAACTGCTGACATCTTGCTCACGCAGTTGTTCAGTTGAACCCGTTTCCACTGAGTTCAGACTATTAGAAAGACATTTATAAACGCATAAGGAGAGTTAATTTATGCGTCCATGTCGGCGTCTTTATCCTCGCACACCGAATGTTCGCGTTGTAGGACAGTTTAACGCTTCCGGAGGCTCGGTCTGTTGTTAGCCGTTCGTTGCTAGGTGGCTAATGCTAATTTAAACGTTAACAGAAAAATGGTTGAATGTCCAGTAGATAAATGACTAACGGTAATCTGTCGGTGTCCTATCAGGCTGACAGACAGAGACACAAGAGTCCTGAAGAACCAGAGGTGGTCGCATTCACCTGAAAACATTTCTAGTTTACGCATTGTGTATCCCACTGAATATGCACAGTAGTGTTTCTCCTGCTAGTCCCGCCCGCGAGTTCCCGCTCTGCCCACAGACTTTACACTGTGATGACATCACAGATTTTAAAATTGTTTTTCTCAGTTCAAGGAAAGTTTTACAAAAATCAAACTTCCATTGATGGGCCGCAGGGGATTTTTTGTTTTGCTGCAGTACCGCAAGTGACTGGGAAAAATGCAAAGACTGAGCAGCAGCTTCCTATCTGGCTTTTGTAATACATCCATGGCATCCACAGCCCGCCTCCCCGCAGCCAGCGTCAGGTAACAATCTCAAGTTACATCTGGAAACATCAACCAGTGTTTCAGTTTAGTAAGCGACTGTGTTACCTGGTGGTTGCTTTTAGTGACGGCAGCTGTTGAAAACACGAACAGAACACATAATTGTCCTAAAAGCCTGGTCAATTTTACTTCAATACATTTTCATCTGTGTTTCTTATCAAACCATTTATACAAGTTAAAGTGTGCTCAGCAAGAAGCTTCACCTTTTGTAACATTTCTTGTAAAATATAAAAATGTATTGATGTAGTCCAAATATTCTCTAAGTAACAAGTGTTACAACCATCCCCAGTCTCCCCTACTGTTACACCCTTATCACTGAATGACACGATGCATTCTTATTATCATGGTGTTTTTTAATCAGTCTAAAAACATATTCTACAGTAAAACTGCAGACAACCTGAGTGGTGGAGCTTTAACCTGCACTGCATCCCTGGTTAGCAGGATGAAGGCGCCCTCTTGTGTCCTGCATCAGTTTTCAGATTTCAGTTGTTGACCTGCTGTGATGTTCACTGCAGGAAGACGTGTAAAAACTCCACTGAGCCTTTAACAGCTTCAGACAATATCAGTAAAGACAGATTTAAATATCTGTAATATCACACTGTGTCAGTTTGTTGACAGAAGTCACATCCTGTGACACTGATGCTGCATTCAGGTCACATGGGGAAGATGGGAGAGAAGAGTTTCCAGTCAAGTACAAATATTATTCACATCAGCTTTCAAGTTGTAAACAGAACTTGTGGATGTGAGATTTAACGCTACAGGCTGTGATTTCTCTGACTTCTTGAAATCTGAATGACTGGCAGAGAAATACATGAGACCAGATGTAAATAATATGTTCAGTTTATAAGTTAGTTATTTTATGACTGGACTTGATAGAGTCTACACATATTTAATTTGTTGTTGTTGCTCAAATTTGAGTTTTTTAGTATAAACTGTAACTTTCAGTGGTTGAATGACAACTGAGAAAACTTTGAAACAACATTAATCTTCACCAAACATCTATTATGGCGTCTTCATGGTTTAAAACTTGAGTGAACATGTTGTTTCCTTCTGATGTTTATTACGATCTGAATCAAACTGAAAGAAAGAAAGCTTTCAATATAAATTTCAGGGTAAAAGAGTTTTTGGCTGTGTTAAAAATAAGACATTTATAAAGTTACAGATAAAAACACAGGAAAATGTAACATTTACAGAAACTCAAAACATCAACAGAAACTAAAAAAGTGTTGACAATCCCAGTTTGATTGACAGCTGATCTCTGTTTAGTTCAGAAACACCACAGCAACGAGCTTTCAGAAACAATTGAGACACAAACATGAAAAATTACAACAGAATCTGACACATGAAGTCTGAAATGACTTCTGTCTATTTGAGTTTACAGAACTCAGCTGTGTCTCTATAAAAATTAAGCCCAAGTCCAGCATAGAGAGGCTGAGTGAATGTGGTCTGGACTCTGTGGAGGAGAGTCATGGTTTCAGAGACGCTGTAGAAGGACAGAATACCTGCTCTGTGATCCAGATACACTCCTATTCTGGAGGAACCAGGACCTGAGACGAGAGTTCTGATACTGTTGAACCAAGACTCGTAACTGTCAGTGTCACAACATAACATCCAGGATTTGTCATTGCCTCCAAATCCACATTCACACGAGCCTCCGTCTCTGCTGATATTCTTGTATGTGACGGCTACTTCAACTCCTTCCCCTCTCCACTCCACCTCCCAGTAACAACGTCCAGTCAGACTCTCTCTACTCAGGACCTGATAACATCCAGTGAATCTGTCTGGGTGACTAGAATAAGACTGTAGTTGTCTCATTAGTTCTGCTTTTCTGTTCCCCTCAGATAATAACAGCAGTGTGTTTGCTGTGTTTGGATCCAGAGTGATTTCACATGAATATTTTAAGAACTCAGTTCTGGTCTTGGGTTCTGGTTGTGACAGTAAAACGTCCATTTCCGTCACTGTCAGTGAGATGTTTGTCCATTTCTCCATCAGGATGTCCTGTAGTTTATCTCTGAGCTCTGACACAGCTGCTGTCACATCCTCAAAGTATCTCAGAGGACCGATATTGATGCTGGATGAGTTTGTAGATGCACTGAGTTGTGACAGTGAGGGGTAGTTGTGTAGAAACTGGTTGTGATCCTCTGTGTGTGAGAACTGCTTCAGTTCAGCGTCTTTCCTCTTCAGCTCAGTGATCTCCTGCTCCAACTTCTCCTGAAGCTCTTTGACTCGACTCACTTCAGTTTTCTGCTGGGATCTGATCTGCTGCTTCACATCAGAGCTTCTTTTCTGGATGAGACGGATCAGCTCAGTGAAGATCTTCTCACTGTCCTCCACTGCTTTATCAGCAGAGCGACTGACGGCCTCCACCTCCTGTTGAAGCAGCTTCACATCTTTCTCTCTGTCCTGGATTCTCTGCTGGATGTTTTGTCGACTCACCTCGAGCTCTCTCTGCCTCTCAGTCCTTTCTACTGCAGCTGAGACTGTGTCGTGGCCTTTATGTTCATCCACAGGGCAGAGATAACAGATACTCTGCTGATCAGTACGGCAGAACATCTTCATCACCTCATCATGACGAGAGCAGATGTTCTCCTGGAGCTTCTCCGAGGGGTCGACCAGCTTGTGTTTCTTTAATGGAGCTGCATCATAATGAGGCTGGAGGTGATTCTCACAGTAAGAAGCCGGACAAGTCAAACAGGACTTGAGGGCTTTCCGCTTCCTACCAGTGCAGACATCACAGGCCACATCTTCAGGTCCAGCATAGCAGTGATCAGCAGGAGCAGCTTGGAGTCCAGTCTTCTTCAGCTGCTCCACTAAATCTGCTAACATGGTGTTTTTCACCAAGACAGGCCTCGGTGTGAAGGTCTGTCTGCACTGAGGGCAGCTGTAGATCTTCCTCTGATCCTCTCCCTCCCAGTGTGTTTTAATACAGTTCATGCAGTAGCTGTGTCCACAGGGAATAGTCACCGGATCCTTCAGTAGATCCAGACAGATCGAACAAGAAAAGGTTTCTCTGTCCAGCTGAACTCCTTTCTGCTCCATTTCAGCTCTCAGTGGCAACACAAGTCTGAGTTTCACTTCTTTAGAAGCTGAACAAGTTTGAGCTCTGATCTGAACATGTGTTTCTGCAGTGAATGGAGGCTGACAGCTCTTGTTCTACATTACATGTTGGTTACATCCATCTTCAAACAGGAGATCTGAGGAGAGAGAACAAGGAAACGTGAGCACAGAGTGGAGCTTGTTGTGTTTCACCCTTTTATACAATTGAGCTTATTTCTCATTTAAAAACACTGATCATATCTTCTTTCTGGTACCAAAGTGTTCTAGGGATTGAAAACATTAGCAAATAATTATCGTAAAAAAACATTTTGAATAAGCATCATGATTTACAGCAAAGACTGACAAACAAATCACACAACAGATGATGTCCAAACCAAATTCCACCCAGAAATCAATAAATGTTCTGCTTTGTTGACCAAAATAACAAACGTGACTGCACCAATATAACTACATATTGCTTTTACTAATCATTAAAAACCTTCTCTCGGATTCGGGACAGAAATGCAGAAAGAAAGAGCATAAAGCAGGGGGTTAATTTAGCAGTAAACCCTGTTTGTATATAGAGACTCGTGTATCATTGCAGATGCCGAAAACCGTTTTAATTGCAGTTTTTTGAATGGAGTCTGGTTTGCACTTCTTCACGACCAAACTGAAACTGTGTATCTCAAGAAACATCTTTAAAAAAAGGTCAATCGAAGCTAGAATTGACATCAGGAGCTCGGGAGTGACGGTTTAAACTTCACAAAGTCGTGTTAAATTAGCTTTTCACATTTCACGGTAGAATTAACCGGACGTTTGCAGCTAAGCTAACGTTAGCCTTTAGTTTGCTAGCATTGAATTACCGGCTCTGCCGCCAAGTTTACGATGTGTTATGACAACATGTAGCCCAACGCTATAATTTAATTAACTAATACCAATTAGAAACAGTAAGTTTATTACTCACAATCAGACCAGTTAAACTAAAAGTTGCTCCAGACTTCCGCGGTTAGAGACCCGGTTTATCGGTGGTTCAGCGCCACCAGCTGGACCGGAGGATGAACGATCCTTCTTCTTCTTAGAGTTTTAATGGCGGTTGGCAAACCAGCTTATAGGGTCATTACCGCCACTTACTGTACTGGAGATGGAACAGCAGATTGGCAGAAAAATTAATACATAATTTCATTAGTTATAATAATGATGAAATAGTTCTTGTAATTACAGGATAATTTTATTGTGATAATGACAATTTTATTATAAGAACTTTATGTAATATTGAACTAGTTTTCTCCTAAAGTTGACATGGTTTTTTTGTAATTGTGAAAATTGTCTCGTGTTTTTTGTAATTGCTTTCTTGTAATAAGCCTTCAAGATCAACACCTGCATCAAGTCACAGGCAAAAGCAGTCATCTTACAGCTCCAAACAAAAACAAGACACCCAGACAAGACCACTGACCCAAACCGTCTTGGATCCTTCAGACTACAAGAGCCAGCAAGATGGGAAGACCAACTCACTTCCCAGTGTGAACTGATAGTACCATCTGGATAAAAGACCCCCACCACCATTGGTTATCATAACTCACCTCTAAAAGCCAGTTACACACAGAGACGAGCTGGCACCAACTTTAATCTCACTGTGGATTTTGATTTTCAGGACTTGAATGACCAACCAAGAAACCGGTCACTGGGCAAACCAGCATAAGGCACAAGACATGCTGCACAATATACCATGCTCCAGTGGCAAACAGAACTCTCCACATCAAACATGTGGACACACTCACACACGCACAAACAAACTCTAAAATATAGACTTGTCTAAACACAATTAATATTGTAAGTTGTTGGTTGATAGATGTGTGCATATCATATGTGTGTTGTTATGTGCTTTAGTAAGACCTTTTTTCCACTGCCTTTAAGCCAAGAAATGTACCACAAACTTAATTCCATCATCCTTGATAACACATCATGTTTAGTATCATTCTGCTTGGTTCACTTTCAGAACACTAAAGCTGCTATAAAAAATGCAAAATTAGGAATCATGCAATTGTTAAATTGTAAATACTTTGATTAATGGAGTAACCATATTCTGGAGTTGAACCTGCCTGTCCATGAACAGGAGGGGACTGACTCTGCTCCCCCAGAACTCTGCAACCCCTGGGACTGACCAGGATGCACCTTCTGGGCGGACAGACTGAAACTTTAAAACAGTGTCTTATCTGAGACTCTAGGCTGTTTTGTTAAGGCTGCTGCTTATACCCTCGCAAAATTATAATTAAGATTAAAAACAATTATAATTCTAATTGACCTCTCTTGTGTGGCCAACAAGGAGGACTATTTCCCTACTATTATACCTACTCTAATATGAGTTATGTCACTGGACGAATAATTTCATGTTGGAGTTGTGCACTATAATAACTCATAATTACCCCATAAAATCATAAAGCTATTTGAGTGCACAAATTCCTACACATAAATAATATAAAAGACAAAAAATAAGGATAAGTTAAAGTACACAAATAGATTTTGCAGGAAATTTAAAGTAATGTTGACATTAAAAATGAATTAATTGACAAATTACATTTATAATAATAAGAGTAATGGTATTACGATAATTGCATTGAAAATACAAGTAGCCTCAAGTCCCTGGACAGTAGTTGAGAGAAATAACTGTGGTAATAAGTAAGGACCGTCGCTCTGTGAAGTCACAGAGCTAAACACTGAACCAACATGACAGCCTCATTCTGAAGTTTCATCTTCATGAGAATCTACATAAAAATAAATGAAATGACCTCAAGTTCACAACGACACAATATCTGTTGTTTTAACAAAACTTCACACCCAAACTAACTATTTTTAAGCCTGTATAACAAAGACTTTATCAACTAAATGCACAAAGAAAATCTTGTTTGTTAAAAGCAACAATTGATAGAAAACTTTAGAAAACTTTTCTCTGTGACAAAGCTGCTTTAGTGAAGAAAGCTGAAAGTACAGAGACTGACTGACAAACGTTTGTCTGCTCTGAACATGAACTCTGTACTTTGTGGTGTTTCAGGAGGAAAACTGCCTCAAATAAACTCTCATTTTAGTTTCACATTTTCTCCAGAAGCTTTGAATGAGATCCTGAGATGAAGACAGAAGAAAATACTTTACTCACTGTTAGAAAAAACATCTTTATTGATTATATAAAGCTTCAGATTGTTCACACGTCCAATCAGTAAAGTCTGTTAAATGACTCTTGTTCAATGATTTCATGTTCAGATTCACTTCATCCATACAATCAGTTAGTTTAACCCAGAATGTACAAGAACATAATAAATGATTATTATCATGATAATTACAGTTTGATTGTACATTTCTTCATGAATTTACAAAGTGATGAGAACAAAATATCTATGATGAAGGAAGTTCTGCTGTTTTCTCTGTTTAAGAAACAACAGCACACAAACACATCAATACAAACATGAAACTAACATTTAGAACAAAGAGAAGTTTATATTTTCATCTGAAGAAACGTCAGTGAAGGTAAAAGACGTCATCATGAGCAGCGATAGCCTCCATGGATAAAAACACACAGGAAGAAGTGAATTTTAAAGAAACTAAAAACATCAACACAACAACAGAAAATAAAGTGTTGACAATCCCAGTTTGATTGACAGCTGATCTCTGTGCAGTTCAGAAACACCACAGCAACGAGCTCTCAGAAACAATGGAGACAAAAACAT
Organism: Thunnus maccoyii; assembly: GCF_910596095.1. Lineage (NCBI taxonomy): Eukaryota > Metazoa > Chordata > Actinopteri > Scombriformes > Scombridae > Thunnus > Thunnus maccoyii. The sequence goes on along the minus strand of NC_056544.1, from coordinate 31,490,410 downwards.
GAAGAATTACAACAGAATCTGACACATGAAGTCTGAAATGACTTCTGTCTATTTGAGTTTACAGAACTCAGCTGTGGATCCATGAAAAAAACAAAGATGAAGTCCAGCATAGAGAGGCTGAGTGAATGTGGTCTGGACTCTGTGGAGGAGAGTCATGGTTTCAGAGACGCTGTAGAAGGACAGAATACCTGCTCTGTGATCCAGGTACACTCCTACTCTGGAGGACTGAGGACCAGGACCTGAGACAGGAGTTGAGATATTGTTGAACCAAAATTCATAACTGTTAGTGTCACAATGTAAAGCCCAAGATTTGTTGTTGCGTCCAAATCTACATTCGTCCGAGTCTCCTGCTCTGCTGATATTCTTGTATGCGACTGCTACACGAAGTCCTCTCCCGCTCCACTCCACCTCCCAGTAACAACGTCCAGTCAGACTCTCTCTACTCAGGACCTGACGCCAATAAGTGAATCTGTCTGGGTGACTAGAATAAGACCGTGGTTGATTCATTTTTGCTTTTCTGTTCCCCTCAGATAATAACACATATGTGTTTGCTGTGTTTGGATCCAGAGTGATTTCACGTGAATATTTTAAGAATCCAGCTCTGGTCTTGGGATCTGGTTGTGGCAGTAAAACGTCCACTTCAGTCACTGTCAGTGAGATGTTTGTCCATTTGTCCCTCAGGATGTCCTGTAGTTGATCTCTGAGCTGTGACACAGCTGCTGTCACATCCTCAAAGTATCTCAGAGGACGGATATTGATGCTGGATGAGTCTGTAGATGCACTGAGTTGTGACAGTGAGGGGTAGTTGTGTAGAAACTGGATGTGATCCTCTGTGTATGAAAGCTGCTTCAGTTCAGCGTCTTTCCTCTTCAGCTCAGTGATCTCCTGCTCCAGCTTCTCCTGAAGCTCTTTGACTCGACTCACTTCAGTTTCCTGCTGGGATCTGATCTGCTGCTTCACATCAGAGCTTCTTTTCTGGATGAGATGGATCAGCTCAGTGAAGATCTTCTCACTGTCCTCCACTGCTTTATCAGCAGAGCGACTGACGGCCTCCACCTCCTGTTGAAGCAGCTTCACATCTTTCTCTCTGTCCTGGATTCTCTGCTGGATGTGTTGTCGACTCACCTCGAGCTCTCTCTGCCTCTCAGCCCTTTCTGCTGCAGCTGAGACTGTGTCGTGGCCTTTATGTTCCTCCACAGAGCAGAGATAACAGATAATCTGCTGATCAGTACGGCAGAACATCTTCATCACCTCATCATGACGGGAGCAGATGTTCTCCTGGAGCTTCTCTGAGGGGTCGACCAGCTTGTGCTTCTTTAATGGAGCTGCATCATAATGAGGCTGGAGGTGATTCTCACAGTAAGAGATCAGACAAGTCAAACAGGACTTGAGGGCTTTCAGCTTCCTCCCAGTGCAGACATCACAGGCCACATCTTCAGGTCCAGCATAGCAGTGATCAGCAGGAGCAGTTTGGAGTCCAGTCTTCTCCAGCTGATCCACTAAAGATGCTAATACAGTGTTTTTCACCAGGACAGGCCTCGGTGTCAAGGTCTGTCTGCACTGAGGGCAGCTGTAGATCTTCCTCTGATCCTCCCCATCCCAGAAGCCTTTAATACAGTTCATGCAGTAGCTGTGTCCACAGGGAATAGTCACCGGATCCTTCAGTAGATCCAGACAGATAGAACAAGAGAAGGTTCCTCTGTCCAGCTGATCTCCTTTCTGCTCCATTTCAGCTCTCAGTTGCAATGACCGTCTGAGTTTCACTTCCTTAGAAGTTAGACAAGTTTGAGCTCTGATCTGAACAACGTGTGTTTCTGCAGTGAATGCAGCCTGACAGCTCTTGCACCTCCTTATGATGGGTTGGGTGGGAAAGGAAATCTATGGACAGAATGGAGCTCTGTGTTTGTGAGATTAGAAGAGGGAGCGGTTATTAGAGGTTGATTACTTTCAGGGAGAAGAGCGGTTTTAAAGATATAATGTTTGTTTAACTGTGAGCTTATTGATAAATATTTGAAAAATATTTTAAAAGATTTGATCAAATGAGTGAGAATATAATATCATCATATTCCATTAAATTACAGGAATATTTATTTATTCACAGCAGTGTTTATTTTCTCTGTTCATCTACTGTATTTGAATTAATAAAAACTTAAAGTTAACTGAATTACAGCAGAACTCAGGAATTCTTAAAAGAGTGAAGATCCCGAAGGATAATTTACCACCTTAAGCAGAGGTCATCATTGTTTCTAAATGTGAAATGAGCTCTATCATCAACAAGCTCACAGTTAAACAAACATTATATCTTTAAAACTGCTCTTCTCCCTGAAAGTAATCAACCTCTAATAACCACTCCCTCTTCTAATCTCAAAAACACAGAGCTCCACTCTGTCCATATATTTCCCTTCCTACCCAACGCATCATAAGAACTGTCAGCCTCCATTCACTGCAGAAACAGAGATAAAACTTGTTTCACTTCCAAGGAAGTCAAACTCAGACTGTCATTGCCTTCCTCACCTCCCCCCAACCCCCCTCCCTCACACTTCCTCCCTCCCCCTCCTAAACTTCCCAATCCTCCCTCCCTATGAATTTCCCCCTTTTCCCTCCTTCCTTACCTCCCTCGCTCCTAACTTCTTCCCGCCTCCCATCCTCCCTTCTTCCTATCCACTTCCTAACTTCCCTGGCAACCTTTAGTAGCTAATTGTAGTAGTGATGTTTGCATTTTCTTTTTTCCAGTTTTGCCTTTTTCTCTAACTTAGAAGTGTCAAACCTTCTTACTCTGTTTTGTTAAGGATGGTTTGAGATCCACATTGAAAGTGAGAGGCTGAGATGACAAGCAAGGGAAGAACCAGGAAGTATAGGGAGAGGCTGAATGAAGATCCTCAGAGGAGAGAGAACATCCTGAGAGAGAGACACAGAATGTAAATTTGACAAGCACCAAAAGTTACTTTAGCCTAAGAATTGAAAGGTTTCATGACATGATGAATGTATCACAATAGTCATGGTTGGTTTCATCATTTCCCCCAGTAGATATCTGTGGGCCAGTAGTAGGGCCAGGGCAAAAGCCACTCAAGCTGTGCTTGATCTTACACCAGATCAGGATCATGAGGAGATCAATGAGGTCCCAGTGGCAAGGCCAGCTCCAGTGGAAGGGCCGGTGTGACAGGAAGACATCAACGAAGCCCCAGTGGCAGGGTCAGTTTTATGTAGCACACCAACACAGTTACCCGAAGAGATGTCCACCTGAGACCAAAGTACACCCAAAAGAGTACGAAAAAGATATTCTGTGCACAAGTGACTAAGGAAGCTAAAAATGCAAAATGAAAAGTTAATGAAGCAACTTGAAGCTGAAAAAAGAAGAGTGGATAGGTTTAGACAAAGGAGTCAACCCCTAGACAGTGTCTATGCTACAAGCCGTTTTACATTACTGAAGCCAAGGCAAATGATGGCAATACATGAGCCTGCTACCAGCATGAAAACATGCGTCTTCTTATTGATGCCTTTTTACAGCGTGGTATCCTTCTCTCAAAAAGCCTCTCCGATCTACTCTCTAGCATCACCTGTAATACCAACAACATGAAATGTGTGGAGCGCACATGCACTGACTGCTGCTTTGATGAGGTCCAGTTTGCCACACATAATCCAGATGATCGGGCCAGATGGGAACAATGGGGAAAGGAAGATGTGGTGGTAGGAGACAAAAACTACAAAAACTGGGTGAAGAAACAAGAAAATGATACAGTGGGAAAACTGAGCTCAACAAAGTGTTGGAGGGTATTGCCATTAGTCAATTCAACTGGATTCACCAGGCCTAGAAATTCAGGCATCTTAAAGAAAATGTTAAAGAAAACGAAATGGTTCTGCACATGGACTTCTTGGAAAATTATGCCTGCAAACTCCACACGGAAATTCAGACATTTCATTTTAGAGGAAACCGAAGGCAAGCAACCATCCATACAGCAGTGGCATACACATCCACAGGCTCACAATCCTATGCCACAATCTCCGACTCTCTCAGCCACAACGAACGAGCTGTGTGGGCCCACCTCAAACCAGTGGTACAGGATATTATGGAAAACTCTGGCCACAAGATTGACACGCTTCATGTGTTCAGTGATGGGCCAGTCACTCAATACAGGAACAAGGCTAACTGTTACCTTTTAAGCAGCGTACCCTACACATGGGGGGCTAAAGCAAATAATGTGGAACTATTCAGAGAGAGCTCATAGGAAAGGTGCTCCAGATGGAGTTGGGGGAGCAGTGAAACGAATGGCAGACAACCATATCCATGGGGGGCAAGACCTTAAAAGCCCAAAGGATGTCTATGAGTTCCTAGTCCAAAAAGAGGTCACAAACATAAGATTCAAGTGGATCAAAGAGGCATATATCCAGGTGTTCGACGAGATGTTGCCACCCTCTGTCCCAAAAGTACCCGGCATATTAAACACGCACCAAATACTTTCCTTCTCTGTCGGAGAGATCATGTGTCATATATTGTGGGTCAGGCGCCTGCCTGTATTCTGACATGTTAGATTTCTTTTCTTTTTGAAAAAAAAATTGTTTATAGTGCGATAAAAGTGAGCAACATGAAAACAAACAAACAAATAAAAAACACATGACACAGCACAAGACAAGAGAGAGAACATTAGCAGCAATAACAGCAACAAAAAAGCAAAAAATCAAATAAGCAAAGAAACAAAGAAAGGCATGATGTTTGGCATAGATTTTCTTTTTTAAGAAAATCTGACATATTACGTTTCTGTCGTCTCCATGGAAACGCATTCAGCACGTCAACTAAATCATTTAGAGTTTTAAAGGAAGATTAGTCATAACACAGAGAGCAGTTATCAGCAGCCATGTTAAACTATTAATAACTAAAGTAACATTTAAAGCAAACTTGCAGAACATTTTCTGGTTCCAGCCTCTCAGATTTAAATATTTGCTGCTTTTTGGTGATCAGCCCTAAAGGTTTTAAATTTTGCACAGAATTAACTGTGAAAAAGTTTTCAAGTTTTAACAACACAAGCAAAAATACTGATTTGTGGAGAATTTAAGTTTTAAATGAAGATTCTCTGACATCAACAAGATGTTTCAGGTGATCTCTGGGATACATAGCTGGAAAGTCATTTACTGAAGTTTGGAGTAGAATTTAAATGATTAATTGATTGACAGAATATATTTGCAACTTTTTTTTACTTGGTTCACTATTTAACTAATTGCCAAAAATGCCAAACTAGTCATTTGAAGACGTCAACTTGGAGTTTCTGAAACTGACATTTATCACTATTTTCTGATATTTTAAAGAAAAAAAGAGTTAATTGACACAATAATCATGAGATTAATCAATAATGAGAATAATTACCATTCAAAAGATCTCATTTTGAGGTCTTTTGAATACTTCCCTTGATGCTATATTCCACTTGCATTATGACTGAAGTTTAGAGGGAAATAGACCCCGACTACACACTGCTTTTTGTAAAACTTCAAAAGCAAAAAAAGGTTGCAAACCACTGGTTTCATCTTTAACAATGTGTTGTATTTTAAAAGCTTACTGAGGATTTCACATCGAGCTGTCTACAATTTATTTCATTTTTAATGTATTTAATAATTTTGTTTGTTGATGCTGTTCTCTGCTGTTTGTCCTCATCAGCTGATCTGTGTTGTTTTTAACACAATGTGGTGAAGCCAAAGATGTTTCCACTAACTAACTAACTAACTAACTAACTAACTAACTAACTAACTAACTAACTAACTAACTAACCAATGACTTACAGCAGTTTGACACCATTTACCATGATGAATGACAGGATACATTCTTATTATCATGGTGTTTTTTAATCAGTCTAAAAACATATTCCACAGTAAAACTGCAGACAGACTGGGTGGAGGAGCTTTAACCTCCACTACACCCCTGGTTAGCAGGATGAAGGCGCCCTCTTGTGTCCTGCCTCAGTTTTCAGATTTCAGTTGTTGACCTGCTGTGATGTTCACTGCAGGAAGACGTGTAAAAACTCCACTGAGCCTTTAACAGCTTCAGACAATATCAGTAAAGACAGATTTAAATATCTGTAATATCACACTGTGTCAGTTTGTTGACAGAAGTCACATCCTGTGACACTGATGCTGCATTCAGGTCACATGGGGAAGATGGGAGAGAAGAGTTTCCAGTCTACAAATATTATTCACATCAGCTTTCAGGTTGTAAACAGAACTTGTGAATGTGAGATTTGATGCTGCAGACTGTGATTTCTCTGACTTCTTGAAATCTGAGTGACTGGCAGAGAAATACATGAGACCAGATGTAAATAATATGTTCAGTTTATAAGTTAATTATTTTATGACTGGACTTGATAGAGCCTACATTTGTTTAATCTGTTGTTGTTGCTCAAATATGAGGTTTTTTTTTAGTAAAAACTGTAACTTTCAGTGGTTGAATGACAACTGAGAAAACTGAAAGAACATAAAACTTCATTCATGGTTTAAAACTTGAGTGAACATGTTGTTTATTACAATTAAACTGAATTCAGCATCTCATATGTGCAGAGTTTCAGTAAAATGATCCCTGAATGACTTCTGCAGTAGAAAAAGTGGAGTAACGTTACCTGTGATGGTTCAATAGATCAATCACAGCTGTCAGGAAACTGATCATGACTATTTTAGATGCATTTCTTTGTTGCCAATTAATATAATTACAAAAACTCTTCAGCACAGCAGCAGTTTGTGGATTGAGAGATTACACTCAGAACAAAATTAGTCACAAGAAGTTTGAATCAAGTCTAGATTTAAACTTTACAAACTCGTCTTCATCAAACTTCTCTGAACGACACTTAAGAAAACTCTTCAGTACAAACTTCAGAGTGAAAGAGTTTCTGGCTGAGTGTGAACAATAAGACACTTTTATCAAGTGATGTACTCCTACCCACAGCAATGTGTAAAAAATCACTTTTACTCAAGTGATCACATGACTGATCACATGAAGGATTAGCCAATCAGACATATGGATTGACCCGACAGCTGCTGTATTGTACATTCTTTTAAAAACATCCTTACGTTTAACTCAGTGCTGAGTTATTCTGCATTAACATATTTAATTATAAGTTTTATTTGTTTGTGAAATGGAAACTTATACCTTTATGTTATACTGCCTTTATAGCCAAAATCACATTGTAAGACTTTGCGCTCTCTGCTTCCCGTGTGAAAATGTTCCCAACAGGAACCATCAAAGGCGAGTTTTGGGACTCTTGTCACCATCACTTTTACTTCTCACTAAACAGAGGCAGAGAGTGAAAGTCCTTAAGGAGGAAAGGCACATTAGGATTCAGCTTTCAACTCTCAATTCTCAGAAGACCAGAAACTCCCTAGAGATATGGTGAATTCATTAAAACAAACCTATTAGGGTGATGAATATGGGACGATTGTGATGCATGCGGCTGTATGTACAAATACTGACACTGAACTTCCTACAGTACTGTACCTTTTTCAGTCCAGCAAACCTGGAGATCCACATTTGCAAATGTGAACTCTGTTTATTGCAGTAAAACTCAAAGACAATTTGTTCTCTGTGAATTCATCTTTAAGTTTCCATGACAGTGTGAAATCATCAAATCTCTGGGAATAATTACCAACAATCTGATATATTTATTACGTATAAATATATAAATATGGATAAAATGAAAATAAATTGGTTGAATTGGAGACAAAATCCTCTCCGAGACATCCTACAGTTGGTAGATGAGGTGATCATGACCAACAATATTTCACCCAATCAGACAGAGAACAGAGTTTCTGTCCTGCAGTCATCGAGGATCTACTCTGAACCAACTGAACACACCTCTTTAACAGCATTTTAAAATCAAAACAAGTTTCACAAATAGTTTTATTCTTATGTTTGTGAGTAAAAGTGAAGGATTTTTACTTTTATCTTTCATTAAAGTCTGAACTGTTCCTGTTAGCAGTTTGATAAATTGGGGTCCGGGACCGTCTCTCTGTGAGGTGACAGAACTAAACACTGATCCAACATGACAGCCTCATTCTCAACTTTCATCTACATGAAAATCTGCATAAAAATAAATGAAGTGACCTCAAGTTCACAAAGACACAATATCTGTTGTTTTATGTTTGTCATTACGCAACAAAACTTCTTCCCACCCAAACTCGATCAAATGAATTCTTACTATTTTCTAGTTTTTTAGGCCTGTATAACAAAGACTTTATCAACTAAATGCACAAAGAAAATCTTGTTTTTTAAAAGCAACAAGTGATAGAAAACTCTGCTCTTTTCTCAGTGACAAAGCTGCTTTAGTGAAGAAAGCTGAAAGTTAGTTTAACCCAGAATGTCAGCTATGTACAAGAACATAATAAATGATTATTATCATGATAATTACAGTTTGATTGTACATTTCTTTATGAATTTACAAAGTGATGAGAACAGAATATCTATGATGAAGTAAGTTCTGCTGTTTTCAGTGTCAGTGAAGGTAAAAGACGTCATCATGAGCAGCGATAGCCTCCATGGATAAAAACACACAGGAAGAAGTGAATTTTAAAGAAACTGAAAACAATACAATTAATGAAAAGTAAAAAAATGTTGATAATCCCAGTTTGATTGACAGCTGATCTCTGTGCAGTTCAGAAACACCACAGCAACGAGCTCTCAGAAACAATGGAGACAAAAACATGAAGAATTACAACAGAATCTGATACATGAAGTCTGAAATGACTTCTGTCTATTTGAGTTTACAGAACTCAGCTGTGCCTCCATAAGCATAAAGACAAAGTCCAGCATAGAGAGGCTGAGTGAATGTGGTCTGGACTCTGTGGAGGAGAGTCATGGTTTCAGAGACGCTGTAGAAGGACAAAATACCTGCTCTGTGATCCAGGTACACTCCTACTCTGGAGGACTGAGGACCTGAGACGGGAGTTCTGTTATTGTTGAACCTAAATGAATAACGTTTAGCCTCACAAAATAATGCCCAAGATTTGTCATTGTTCCCAAATACATATTCATTCCAGTCTCCTGTTCTGCTGATATCCTTGTATGCGACTGCTACATCAACTCCTCCTCCTCTCCACTCCACCTCCCAGTAACAATGTCCAGTCAGACTCTCTCTACTCAGGACCTGCCAACATCCAGTGAATCTGTCTGGGTGACTAGAATAAGACCGTGGTTGTCTTATTCGTTCTACTTTTCTGTTCCCTTCAGATAATAACAGCTCTGGGTTTGCTGTGTTTGGATCCAGAGTGATTTCACGTAAATATTTTAAGAACTCAGCTCTGGTCTTGGGTTCTGGTTCTGACAGTAAAACATCCACTTCAGTCACTGTCAGTGAGATGTTTGTCCATTTCTCCCTCAGGATGTCCTGTAGTTGATCTCTGAGCTCTGACACAGCTGCTGTCACATCCTCAAAGTATCTCAGAGGACGGATATCGATGCTGGATGAGTCTGTAGGTTCACTGAGTTGTGACAGTGAGGGGTAGTTGTGTAGAAACTGGATGTGATCCTCTGTGTATGAGAGCTGCTTCAGTTCAGCGTCTTTCCTCTTCAGCTCAGTGATCTCCTGCTCCAGCTTCTCCTGAAGCTCTTTGACTCGACTCACTTCAGTTTCCTGCTGGGATCTGATCTGCTGCTTCACATCAGAGCTTCTTTTCTGGATGAGACGGATCAGCTCAGTGAAGATCTCCTCACTGTCCTCCACTGCTTTATCAGCAGAGCGACTGACGGCCTTCACCTCCTGTTGAAGCAGCTTCACATCTTTCTCTCTGTCCTGGATTCTCTGCTGGATGTTTTGTCGACTCACCTCGAGCTCTCTCTGCCTCTCAGTCCTTTCTGCTGCAGCTGAGACTGTGTCGTGGCCTTTATGTTCATCCACAGAGCAGAGATAACAGATACTCTGCTGATCAGTGCGGCAGAACATCTTCATCACCTCATCATGACGAGAGCAGATGTTCTCCTGGAGCTTCTCTGAGGGGTCGACCAGCTTGTGCTTTTTAAATCTAAGTGATTCATAATGAAACTGGAGGTGTTTCTCACAGTAAGACATCAGACACTGCAGACAGGACTTGAGGGCTTTCAGCTTCCTCCCAGTGCAGACATCACAGGCCACATCTTCAGGTCCAGCATAGCAGTGATCAGCAGGAGCAGCTTGGAGTCCAGTCTTCTTCAGCTGCTCCACTAAAGCTGCTAACATGGTGTTTTTCACCAGGACAGGCCTCGGTGTGAAGGTCTGTCTGCACTGAGGGCAGCTGTAGATCTTCCTCTGATCTTCTTCATCCCAGAAGCCTTTAATACAGTTCATGCAGTAGCTGTGTCCACAGGGAATAGTCACCGGATCCTTCAGTAGATCCAGACAGATCGAACAAGAGAAGGTTTCTCTGTCCAGCTGAACTCCTTTCTGCTCCATTTCAGCTCTCAGTGGCAACGACTGTCTGAGTTTCACTTCCTGAGAAGTGAAACAAATTTGAGCTCTGATCTGAACAACATGTGTTCCTGCAGTGAATGCAGCCTGACAGCTCTTGTACTACATTACATGTTAGTTACACCCATCGTCAAACTGTAGATCTGAAGGGGAGGGAACAAGGAAATATGAGTGCAGAGTGGAGCTTGTTGTGTTTGAGAGCAGGAAGAAGAGGGAGGAGTTATCAAGCACTGATTCATTCCAGGAAGAGGAGCAGTTGAAAAGAGACACTGTGTGTTTCACCCTGTTTTTGTACAATGGAGCTCATTTCTCATTAAAACACACCACTCACCTCTGCTTTCTGGTGCTTCTTCAGATCCAACACGTTCTTTGGATCTGAAATGACTCACCAGCTCATAATATTATTGAGTTCTCCGGATATTCAGCTTAATTAAACTTTTTATTGATTACAATAATTCAAATACATTAGATAAAAAACAGAGAAATGACTCACTGTTGTAAAAAATAAATTATTTGATAATGTTCTTTAAGTTTAGTAGCAAACAGGTTAAATTACGAATGTAAATTTGAGTTGCAGCTCTGAATCAACCAGAACATGAATGCACCAGATTATTTGCTCTGTGGTTCGGTTGGCGACATGAATCTGGAATAAATCTGTTGTTTTAACGTTATAATTTTCTAACATTCGGCAACAACATGTGATTTTCTCCATATCTTGCTTCCTAAATGAAATTATATACTACATGTTGATTCCTGCAGCTCTGTCCTTTCACTGCTTTTGTCTTTGCAAATATCCACAATTTACTTTGTCCAGTGTGACGTTGTGGGAGTGATATGATCTCATACCTCGAAGCATTTGTATTCTTCAGTAAGTCTAGTGATACGCAGTTCCTGAGCCCTGTTCCCATACAAGCTGATATTGCTGAGGCGTTTCTTCATGTATGTACTGACTGTTCTCTCCAGCTCCTCGACTTTAGTGATGGGAACCTCATCAGACGGGGAAGCAATCCAAACTTCAGGCACCAACATTTTAAGTAACATGTAAGTAAGGTCTTGTCTATACTAACAAGGCCTTTGATGGTTTCCTCCTTCAGTTGCTTATTCTGGTCTGAGTCCTTAACGCTTACATTGTACCGCTGCCTCAAGCTCTTGACTGGCATCTCTGATACTGTTGGTATCAACGTGGAACTTCTGGTCTTTGATCATAAGATAGTTAAAACAAACAAACCAAAAAAAGTAGTTGAAACTAGCTAACTGTATATAAAGTAGTGTAAACTAGCTCCACCTCCAGCAGCTACAACAGTAACATGCTGCTCTAACACTGATGCTTCACTATTAATAATCTAATGATGTCATATATAATAATATATCAGTCAGAGGGACCAAACCACCACTTTTACTGCAATACTTTAACTACATCAAGCTCATAATACTTATGTACTTTTACTGCAATACTTTAACTACATCAAGCTCATAATACTTATGTACTTTTACTGCAATACTTTAACTACATCAAGCTCATAATACTTATGTACTTTTACTGTAGTAGGATTTTTCATGCAGGACTTTTACTTGTAATGGAGTATTTTTACATTGATGTATCAGTACTTTTACTGCAGTAATGGATCTGAATACTTCTTCCGCTGCTGCTCAACTTAAGGATGTTGAAGGAGTTTTTACATTAAAATCATTTTACAGACGCTAAAGCAATTTACACTTTTGTCTCTCTCGTGCCTTCTGCTGTTCACAGCGACCATCAGCCGATCACAACTATCAAAATACACACAGAGTTGTTTTATTTTCATATTCCAAACATATTATAATCTGTATATTTATACATGAAGATAAATGTTCACAGTTCAGCCCAGGAGAGATATCGTGAGGTAAAAGTGTTTTAATGATGAAAGATAACTTGTACACTGACTATCATGGTGTGACTTGATTGTTTTCATAAACAGGCTCCAGCATACAGGATATTTTAGTATTTTCACTTTTTCTTTATTAGTTGCAGCTTTCATTTAGCTGGTATAACAGCAGGGGCAGATTTAGAGATTTTTGGGCCGCAGACAAACGCCGCCTTTTCACCCTCTCTCTAACTGGGAATGTTGGTATTTGTGAGTAAAAATCTGAATCTGAAAAGCAACCAGTAACATTTATCTGTCAGGTAAATATTTTAGTACAATGTTTTCCTCTGAAGTAGAAGTATACAGTTACATACTTTTTTAAGTGCTTTGGGGGCCTTTTGTAAGTTATTTTGGGGGTAAAATGAGTTAAAATAGTAACATAATTCAATATTTTTCATATCTAAACATCATAATAAATCTAGAGCTGTTTGAAGCCTTTTAGTTATGGGAACCTTGCCTAATGGTAGAGTCTGACCCTGCAGTTAAAACCGCATCACATCACTAAAAGACCATTTTTCAAAATTAATCATTATGTTTATTCTTTACCTCAAAATTTCCCCCAAGCAAACAGTTTACATCAGATTTTTGTGTTCAAACAACCAGCAGACTGAGACTTTCTGCAGCTTCAGCCACGGTTTTTTGTAGTCAAATTTAGTGCTTTTTAAAACCTTTTAAAGATCTTGACAGAGAAAATTGAATACCCTTTTCACAGCAAAATGAATCCACATTAGGCCAGAACCTTGTTTGAAATCAGTTTGACAATATTAATAGGGATATTTTTGCATATCCATGTAACAATCATATGTAAAATCACGTCGAATGAACTTCGTCCTGCTGTTAGTTAATCCTAAGGCTGGGTATCGTTTAAATAATTACGATACCAGTATCAATACCAGTACCCTTACAGTGATACTTATAGTAATGGTGTACTTCATTCGATACCCATCATGTGAATGGAAGCATTCAGTTGTGTAAAATGCCACAACTCCTTCCCATCCAAGTTATTTTAACACAAATACATTTTGCAAGTGTTCAAATTATTGTAATAATTATTAATTAACTGTATAATGAAGTATTATCAACACAGCCAATCACATGTCGCATTAAATCAAAGAAACCTTGCAGTGATTGGCTGCGAGCAAAAACATCAAATAGTCTTTTTTTTCTAGATCTGGGTACAAAAAGGATCGAATGCAGGTATCTTAACTTAGTACTGGGTTATTTCTGTTGATACCTTGAAGGTATCGAGTACTGATACTCAGCCCGAGTTACTCTGTTACCTTTGTTAGAGCAGGTGGCGGCTGGTGGAGATCCAACTGAAAAATTATCACAAAAAGAAAGAGCTGGACTGGACTGAGTCGTGGATCATAATTAAATAAAGTGAATCCTGTAGGGAATTATGTTTCTCATGCACTTAGGCATCAACTTGAAATTTAAGACCCACCATAATTAAAATAAGAGACTTTTTAAGACATTTTAAATTCTGAAAGTCTAAATTAAGACTTTTAAAGGATCTGAGGGAACTCAGCTTCAACACCTGAAGGATCCAATGTCTGCAAACATCACCAGAAGAAGAAGAAGAAGAAGAAGGAGAGCGCAGCACCACTTCCTGTTTTCTTGTTAAGTTTTTATTATGCTTAAAAAAGAAAATTAAAAGACAGAGGAGGTGGTGATCAAAGAAAAAGAAAAAATATATATTCATATTCAAATATCTTTATACTTTTCTATTCATATATGATTAACAATGCAAAGAAAATAATTCCCGTAGTAGTAGTGCTTAAGTAAAGTTCAATATAGACTTTTATTATAACAAAATAGGCAGTTTACCGAGGGTTAAATATCTGTCAAAATCTCATTGTACAATAATCGTCTGCGTGTTTGCATCAGACACACCTGCAGACTCCTGGAGGTGGCAGCTCCTCTCCAGGTTCAACAAACACAAATCAAAATGATCAGACATCGTTTTCATGGTAAGACACTGAAGACGCTGACGGACGTCGTGCGGCCGTCTGACGGGGTTCAAACCCGCGTCACAGAGGGCGCCGCTCCGCACAACAACCGCCCGGAAAAAAAAAAAACACTGATCAAAATCATTTTAGTGAAGTCGGGGTGAAATGTGTCGACCTGAACAAAAGTTGATTCAAAGTTTTACGCTGTAAAAGAATCTTCTCATCACGTCTGTCTGTAATTTTCAACCTTTAAAATCTCATTTTCTTGAAATAAAGTGAGAAAATCTCACAGTGCAGCAAGAAAACCTCAGATGAGTTCCAGTGATATGGAAGCACACTGCATTCAGCGAAGGAAAACATAAGAATTATGATTTAATATCTCAAAATTTCAAGATAAAAATTTCTTATTTTTCTCGTATCTCACAATTATAAGAAAATTTATGCAGGTTTTCTCATAATTACAAGATCATTTTATTGTAGTTATGAGATAATGTTCTATATTTTTTCTTGTAACGGTTTTATCGTAATTATGAGAATTTTATTGCAATGTTGAGATTGTTTCCTTGTAATTATGAGCGTATATTTAAGTTTTTTTTGTTACAAATGAGAAAAAATTGAGATAATTGTCTCCCAACTATGAGATATTTATCATAATTATGAAATACTTCTGGTAATTACAAGATCATTTTATTGTGATGATGACAATTTTCTCAGAATTGTAAGAATTTTATTGTAATGAAATAGTTTTCTCTTAATGTTGAGATTGTTTCCTTGTAATTATGAGCGTATACAATATTTAACAGTTTTTCGTTACAAATGAGAAAAAAAATTGAGATAATTGTCTCCAAACTATGAGAGTTTTAGAAAATTTTCTCAGAATTGTAAGAATTTTATTGTAATATTGAAATAATTTTCTCTTAATGTTGAGATGGTTTTCTTGTAACTGAGTTTTATTGTAGTTAATAATTGTGACAGTTTTCTTGTAATTGTGCAAAACTGTCTTGTACTTTTTGTAATTGTGAGAATTTTCGCGGTACTATGAGATGTGGATTCTGTTAATTATGAACATTTGCTTGTAATTCAGAGTTTTCTCAGAATCATGAGATAGATTTCTGGTGCTTATGAGATATTTCTAGAAATGTTGAGAGTTTTATTAGCATGAGTGAGTTTAATCGTTACGAGGTAACGTCTCTAGTTTCTTCTCTTTTCTGTAGGAAGCAATTCAACTTGTTTGAAGTGTTTTCCGAGCGCAGCGTCCCGACTCACTTTCTTCTTGTGTCAATAAAGAGTCGCGTTACTAGAAAAGTCTTGAAACAAGTTGCTTTTGAGTGGAAACAGGCTGAAATATTCTCACTCTACTGGCAGATTTTTTATTCTTTGAGAAAAGTTTTTAAGGATCCATTAAAGACAGAAACAACGTGAGAAATCGGCATTTTTTTGCAGCGCAAGTTGAAGAATGAATGCAGTGACCTTTGACCTCATTAAAGGGCATCAAGCTTAATGTCTAAAATGTTAAATGTCTTTCACTAAAAATCATGATTCATTACTGGAAAACAGATAATTATTAAGCTGATCTTGTTGCATCAGATTTAAAATTTAAAAACATTTCCTTTAAAAAACAGACAGATTTCAGTATTTAGCTCCACAGCGCCCTCTAGCAGCAGAGCGGGAACCCTGCAGAGCGTCCTGACAAACATCCTGCAGCGGTGAGGAGCAAAAAAAACCCAAAAAACAAAAAAAAAACTTGAATCGACTCAAGTGTTTAAAAAAAAAAAAAAAAAAAAAAAAAAAGGAAAAATGATGAAGCGCAGAACAGAAGAGAAAAGCTGTGACATCAGACGTTGAGGTGAAAGGGCTGATGGGAAATAAACAGGGATTAACTGACATGCTGTTAAAGCTCGAACGTGCAAAGTTTTGCTTTTTGTGTCTCCTTCCTCCGGACCGACAGACGCTGCCTGAGACTGAAACTGTCCGTCCGTCATCACTTAACCTTACAAGACAAACAAAGGGGGAAAAAAACCCACAAACAAAAAAAAAACATAAGAATAATTCTGCTTCGTACTTTTCTTCTCGTCGCCTTCATGGACACGTCCTCTTCTTCTTCTTCTTCTTCCTCTCTAAGTTCTCCTCCCTTAAACATTAAGGAGCTGTACCGTGTCGAGTGATCTCCGCTCGCGTCTCGTGTGCTTTACTCTGCTGGTCTCAACGTCAGGAAACCCAACAATGGAGTCTTATTTAGGCAAACAAAAAAACAAAAAACAAAAAAAGAAAAGAAAACAACACTCTGGTCAGCCGGTGTGTCGTGTCGTTGATCGGGTGGGTGGGGGGGTGAGGGTCGGGTGAGGAGGGTGAGGCTGCCTGTCTGCAGGTCGACTTTTCTTTTTAAAATAAAACAAACCGACTCTAAAAGAGAGGAGGACAGGAGCGATGGAGCGCTCTGATCTTCATAACTTCTCCTTGGACTGGACCCAGATGAACGGACCCGACTGCTCCTCGATGATCTGCTTCACCTGATCGTAGATCTCCTCCAGCGTGTCGCCCTGCACGATGGCTGAAAACACAACAAGTTCATCAACAAACGGAAGTCCAAGTGTTTGAGAAACAAACAACCAAATGTAAAAAAAACAAAAAAAACAGTCCTGGAGACACAACAAGCTCTTTATTTGTTTATCTAGATTTTTCTTATAGTCAACAAATCTCATGTGACTGAACATAAAGACGGACGTAGCGAGGTGTGACATCACTGGAGCCGGCTCCACGGTTGAGGCTTTTTGAACGGGAGTCAGTTGGAGCAGCGAGCGGCCGTCAGTTGCACTTTAAGGTCCAGTTTACAGCTGGTATTAACATCCAGCTCAGGTGATCCGATCACTAGTGGACAGCAGCTCTAAATACAGGTGTGAACGCACCCAAGACACATTGAGGACGGATTGAGATCCGATCAGAGAGATCTGAGCTCTCTGTTTGTTAATGAGATATTATCTTTGACTATGGGAAGTGGTAATGCTAATGCTAATGCTAGCTAACAGCTGATGTGTTGTCAACACAAACAGTGCAGACAAATTCATGAGAAGACTTCCAGTTTCTGCAGAAGCAGCAGGTACTGACAGTCCAACATTTATTTTTGAAATATGCATGATGATAAAGCTCTTGCTAGCGATGTGTAACGTTTTAGTCTTTTTTGCATTCGTGTGTTTGTTTGTGTGTGTTTTTGTGCGTCTCACCTGTGAAATGCTCGGTGAACTCCTGCTCCAGCTTGGTAGCTCTGTCGAAGGTTTTCCTGCCCTGCTCCTCCGTCAGACGCTTGTTCATCTCCCTGCAGGAGGAAAACACAACCATCAAAACCAGTAGAGAGAGAGAAATAAACCACCTCCGTTCATGGTTTCAGCAGCAGGTCGTCTTCCTGAAGTTGCAGCTTTGTGTTTGTGTTTGTAGAGGTGAGACAGAGTTTGACTCACATGATGTTCTCCACTGATTTGGGTTTGATGAAGATGGCGATGGGATGAAGCTGAGCCAGCTGGAGTCTCTTGATGGCGTTCCCCGACACGTCCAGGATACAGTGTTTCCCCTGAAGAAGAAGAAGAAGAAAACATGTCAACAAGTTAAACTGAAATGAATTTAAACACGTTTGGGGTAATTTCAGGTCGTTATTAGATAGAAATTGTAAAGAGATGACAGGAAATGAAAACGATGCAACAAAGGTGTTGCAAACATGTGTCTTAAACCAACAGTCAGGAGTCCAAATCAACATTAAAGCTGTTTTTCTTGCTGTAATTATTCCTCCTGTTCATACTGACCATTAGAAGATCCCTTCATAATGACCTTACAATTAATTTACAAGTTTATCTGAAGCTAATATGAAGCTTCAGCGTCCAAATGAGTCAAATCAAGTAGATATCTTTCAACGTTACAGTCTTTTTAGTGCCAAAGTTCCTCTTTTTGTTACTATACTTCCACCTGCAGCTCAACAGGGAAACACAAAGACTGTAAATGTGTCAGATATCCACTGATATGACGAACTCAGACTTTTAAATGACTGTGTGGACACACTGTGGATTTTATCCTCCATCACTTCCATTGAAAGCACATTTGAAGGATCTTTTAATATCCAGTATGAACAGGAGGAATGATTACAGACACCTGACTGCTGGTTTAACACACTGGGAACACTGGGAACACGTCCTGTCCTACAATATTGTAAATAATATAATGAACTATTTAACTATTAAAAATCCCTTTCAGACATGTTTTAAGACATGTTAAATACTTTACTTTGAATAATAATTTATTTCCGATATATTTTCTCCACAATAGAAAAGTTTAATTATCTGCTTAAAATCCTTCAAACATCTTTTTCTTCTCCTTCATGTAAAATCTGTGAATCTGTAAATATTGTTGATTTCTACAGTTTTCCTGCTGGACACCAGACGTCTCAGTGTTTGTACAGCTGCAGGCTTCAAGTTTCCTCATCACACTCGTGTAAGATGAATACTGAACCACCATTGGCTCTAAACTGGTTGTGATGTCACAAACCCTGCTGGTAGGTAAACGTGTTAAAAACTGACACATGATTTTGAGAGGGAGGGGTCTTAAACCATTTTACACTAACAGGAAATGATGTCATATCAACACTGTGCAAAGGAAAACTGTGGATTTAGAACATTACTGCAAGCAAAGTGTTGCAAAAGTGAATTTTTGTTTGCTGTCGTGTTCGTGGAGCCGTAGTCTGCAGTCTGGACGCAAACCTGAAGATAAATATCTTGTTTTTTCATATGAACTGAACTACAACAGTGAAGTTTTGCTCATATGAGTTTTCCAAATCGGATTAAACAAACTCTCTTCACTGCCTGAACTGAACGTCATCAGTTCATGACATCATCAACGGCCCTAAAATGTCCATATAAGACTTCATGTTCTGCTCCGTTTGTGGGTTTCATTCACAAAAATGTCCCTAAAGTTTAAAAAACACTGCACAGCTTCAAGTCTTTCATTCAGAAACCAGCAGACAAAA
Organism: Thunnus maccoyii; assembly: GCF_910596095.1. Taxonomy (NCBI): domain Eukaryota; kingdom Metazoa; phylum Chordata; class Actinopteri; order Scombriformes; family Scombridae; genus Thunnus; species Thunnus maccoyii. The sequence goes on along the minus strand of NC_056544.1, from coordinate 31,471,137 downwards.
ACATACATTTATTATCAGTAGCAGAAACAATTAGAAACTAGAAATAACACCTCACGGTTGTTCATTTATAGTACAGACTTAGAAGGAATTAAAAGCTATAATATGTAATTATTCCACATTAAAATGTGTAAAAACAACTAGACCTATGTTATATATGTTGTTGAGTTGTGTTCTTACATTATCCCAAATGTTTCCAACAGTTTTCAAACTCAGAGAAATCTGTAATTTAATCAAAGTAACGGACCGTTTCATTTGGTCGCCTGTCGATGACGTCATACCTCCTCTACCAAAGAGTAAACACGCACCAGATGCATACGGCGGCGCTGTGTTTGTCCGCTACAATGGCGTCTACCAAAGAGTAACTTACACACATACAAGATAATACATCGGCGTTGTGGTTGTTCCACACAAACTGTTATAAATGGACTTTTATTCAGTTTTAAGACACATTTTCATGATAAATTTAGGTGGTTTTTAACTATATCTTTTAGCCGGAAGAAGGATTTTAGTCATTGGACGTCTGGATCTTAAGTTATCAGAGAAATAAACTGGACAAACGTTAGCAGCAGCTCGGCTAACAGCCCCTCCAGGAAGTCCGGTGGTCACCAAACATCGTCGGAGAAACACTGATTTTTTTAGGTGAAACAGCTTTAATTAGTATTTTAACGATTTAACGAGGAGACCTCTGAGGATAATTCGGCTCCTGGTAGAAACCTGCTGAACGTCTGGATCTAAAGTTATCAGAGAAATAAACCGAACAAGTGTTATTTAACAACGAAGACAACAACTCCCATGATCCCTTGCTGCTTCACACCGTCATCACACTCCGTCTTTTGTTATTGTTTTGATTGAGACGCCTAGCGGCTGAAATTACATATTGTGTGTTTAATAAAAAGCTTTTAAGTGTATTTGACCTTTTGGATATAAAATGACATCACTTTATATATTTTATCATATTTAAACTTCAAATTCATTCAGAACGTGTTTCTCTTCTTGTTCGACAGCTCTGAACTAGAGAAAATTCTACAAAAATCAATGAAATGTGTTTAAATCAGTCGTCTGTGCATCTTAAGAACATCAGTCGGTTGTTGCTTCTCTGAGGTTAAACGCCGCCGCTCAGACGTTTCCTACCTTCTCCGCCACCTCTCGGACCGACTGCACGCTGGTGCCGTACAGGTGGTTGTTGTATTGTCCCGCCTCGATGAACTTGTGGTCCTGGATGTCCTTCTCCATCTGCTCTCTGGACACCACGAAGTGATAATCTCTGCCGTCCACCTCGTAGTCCCGCTTCGGTCGGGTCGTATCTGAGAGGAGACCAGAGAGTGTTTCAGAACGTCGGGGATCCGTCTGATCAGAGAATCAATACAAAGGAAACACGCCGCTGTGACTCAGACTCACGTGGGACGCAGGATCCGAATTTGTCGGGGAACTCGGAGATCAGGTCGTCGTTGATCCGATCCTTCATGGGGCCGAGGATGATGACGGGACGGGTGTAGTTCACTGTCAGAGAAGAAGAATCCAGACTCAACTCGTATTTAACAAAACATCTGAACAGAAACACGTCGCTTAGAAACGACGTGAAGCTTCCTGTGTTTCAACACGCTGTACGTTAATATTCTGTCATCTGATCAGAGTCATTGATCAAACACTAAACTAATCCAGGGATGAAGGTGGGATTTATTGATCCTCCTCAAACAGTTTGACTTTCATCAAACATAAAATAACTGATCGAACTGTTCATTTAGACTTCCTGTCTTCTATTATTGATTTTAACTACTGGAATATTTCTGTGCTGCTAACAAATTTAACATGTTTTTTTATTTTATTTTTTATTTTTCATTCATTACACTTCAGATTATTTTATTTATTTTTTATTTTTATTTTTTTTTTATTTTATTTAATTTTATTCATTTATTTTGTGTTAATTTTTAATATATATTAATGTTTATTTATCATTTTAAATATTATTTATTCTCATTTTGTTTTTTAATTAAAATAATGAGTGTTTAATTTCTCTTTTGATGTGATGTTTCAATAATAATAATAATAATAATAATAATAATAATAATAATAATAATAATAATAATAATAATAATAATAATAGATGCACATTACTTCCATTAATATAAAGCTTAAAGTTATATATATATTATATATTTTTTTTAAATAACAGAAAACAACAACACATTGTAGAAAATATTATATTACCATAAAATAAGCAACTTTAAGTTCTTAAGATACAAAAAGAAATATTTATTTCATGTGCAAAAAGTGAACGTTTTGTTCAGCAAAACTTACATGAAGAATCAATCAAGAATTAATGAAGATTATTGGTTAATTAATTCTTTTTGCCTCTTTATGTAACGGAACAGTTAGTTAATATTCTTATTAAAATAATCAAGGACACAATAAACCACAATAAAAGCGACATTTCAGATGTTAACGTCTGGTTATTCTCAGGGTTTTCTTGAACATCGGTGAAGCTGGAATCATGTTAGATCTGCTCCAACGTCTTTCACAACTAAACCAAGAGACGTCAGGTTTCTGCTCTTAATTATCATTTTATTCTTGTTTTTTTAAACGGTTTTTAACTCACATGTCTTGTTATTTGTGTTTGTTTTAACTGTTGTCGTGTGTCTGATGTGTCATTTTGTAGATTATCTGCATAGTTTTTGTGCCTTTAACTTCCACAGTCGCTCAATGAAACGTGATATAAATAAAGTTTTACTTTTGTTTGCTTTGATTGAAAAGATATATGTTAAGTCTTCTAGTTGTGGATTTTATTTCTAAACATGATGATCTGAATCTATTTTATCTGAGTCGAAGTAAATATGTTGAATAAAAAACATCCATCATGTGTAGAAAGTGAAGTCAGTGATCTTTACCTTCCTGCTGAGTGACGGGTTCATACGACAGAACGTATTCCTCCTGCCCACCTGGAAACACACACACACACACACACACACGCACACGCACGCACACGCACGCACACGCACACGCACACACACACACACACACACACACACACACACACACACACACACACACACGGTCAGTGATGAACAGTCAGCAGCACTGACACGAGACCAGAGAGGATGAAGGGATGATGTATGAAGGGATGAAGGATGAAGGGGTGAAGGATGAGAGGGTGAAGGGATGAAGGGATGAAGGATGAAGGGATGAAGGGATGAAGGATGAAGGGGTGAAGGATGAAGGGATGAAGGATGAAGGATGAAGGGATGAGAGGGTGAAGTGAGAGCTGAGGATGTGATGAAGACCTGAAGTTTATCAGCTCTGCTATAATTAACTGAACGAGTTTCTGGTTCCGGTGATGATTTAATGAACTAAATCACGTCTTTATAGAAACGAACTGAAAGACTTTCATCCCGACATTTGTTTTCATAAAGAAACCTGGTTTCTCTCATCAGGCTCAGAGACAAAGGTCCAGTTTACAGCTGGTATTAACATCTGTCTCAGGTGATCCCATCACTAGTGGACAGCAGCTCTAAATACAGGTTTGAGGACGGATTGAGATCCGATCACTCAGACCACATTCGGAGGTGGTCTGGACCACATTGAAGGACGCCTACTCAGCTGACGTCCTCTATTTTCTGACAGACTAGACACAAGATCCTCCGTCCAAAACTGTTCAACTGGTTTGATAAACAAGATAAACAAATTATTTAGTTTTTCATGTGAATTAAAAATGTAATCCACCTCCCGTTTCCCTCTAACCGGTTTCACTCTTCAAACCAACAGTTAGAATAGAAATTAAACCATTAATTTTTCGCTTGTCTGTCTAAAAACATATTTCAGAAGCTAAACGTTGTTAGATAGTTTCCTCTGTCCTGTCAAGTTGATAACGACGGTGTTTAGTTTTGCTGCTGGACATGATGAGATCAGGATTTATCAGGATGCTGCTTTGGACGTGTAGAAGAACATTAATCGATCCTGACCGACGCTGTCGGACATTTAAACAATGAAGTTATGCTGCTGTGTCTGGTGTGTAAATGCACGCTGCGGAGAGATCGCTGCATAACTCAGTCCGGTTAATAACCAACGAGTCTTTGAAAAAGGATCACATGTTAATACCAGGTGTAAACAGGACCAAAGAGAAACAGGATTTCTCCTCATTCGAGTCTTTACAGGCAGTTTTGAAGAATCAGGATAAATAAGACAGTTTAATATTAGCAGCAGTGTGTTTCTGAGCATGTCAGGATACGTCTCTATGTTCTGTGGGGATATTTTATTTCATAAACTTCAAATAATCTATAAAAACCTTTTTACAAAAAAAAAGGATTCACAGATAAACTGTAAATAAACTACAGCAGCTGAATAATCATTTCACATTCTTTAAATATAAATGACGTAAACGTTCTTCTGCTGATCGTTATTTATTATTATTTACTGTTTATAGATTGATTTCATTGGTTTCTGCAGAGAGATAATCAGATGATAATTAGTGGAATACTTCTCATGTTGGGACCTTATAAAAATATTTGAGCTGCTGTGATGAAGTTGAGATTCAGCCAAGAGGACTTTATGTGTGTAATATCTGTATCTATACTGATCAACGCCATCAAAGATTCATCACTGCTGCTTTCATAAAAACATCTCTCCTCTCACAGAGCATCGCTGCAGGTCAGGACACGTCTGGAGTGTTTTTATAGGATGCTCTTACACCTTGTCCTAAAATACGTCACCTTGAGGATTTTTTGGGGCAGTTAAGAGTGATTTCCTGCTCTGAGACGTTTAATACGACCTCTGATGTCTGTCAGGAAGGAAGAAATCAATCTAAAAACTGATCAGCAGGAATGTGAAGAGAGTACACAGGTTGTAGGTTAACGGGCTAAAACGTTAAAGCGCACACACACACACACACGCACACACACGCACGCACGCACGCGCACACGCACACACACACACACACACACACACGCACGCACACACACACACACACACACACACGCACACACACACACACTCATCCAGACTTCATGCAGAAATCAGGAGATTTAACGCAAACAGCTTTAACTGCAGACAGACGTTCATGTTGTCAGGCAGCGTTCAGGGACGACGAGCGTTAGCAGGGACATCAGCTGAGCTGGCGTGTGTGTGTGTGAGGTCATGCTGTTATTGGCCAATCAGCAGTTTGTGCTCATTAATGACATCAGTTAGCAGTTAGCAGTTAGCAGGCTCAGTCACAAAAACAGTTCAGGACTCTGTTCTTCACACGGACAACTGAGTTTACTGGATCTGATTGTTGATGAATCAACACAAATCTGGACTTTTTCTAATTCTGTAAAGGTGCTTCATATGATCTTGAGCTGTTGTCATAGCAACAAGTCCTGTAAAACCGCAGGTTTATTCACGGTGAGCGAGATCACGACCAAGACTTTCTCAAAGCGGAACAAATAAAACATTTTGATGTAAATGTGAAACAATTACTGAAAAATCAAACAATGAATGAAAACATATTATTAGATATTCTAAATAAAATCTGTTCACTTTATAAAAAATAAAGTTTGGGATGTTATAAACTGTTCAAAGTTTCTAATTCTTATCAGACTAACAGCATCAGAAATAACTGTCATTAATTATGACATTTTGTTGGGATCCATTAAAAACATGAAATATTGCATCATACACTGTAAAAAAGTTGCTTTTTTACAGATTTTTACTGTATTTCAAAAATACATAAAAATGTCAATGAAATCACAAAAATATACTGTGAATTTACACGACTACTGTAAAATAACATGAAAAATGTGTAACTTGTTTTACACTGAACATGATCTTAAATTAAGTATATTGATGGAATTATAAACCTGATTATCTGTTTTACGACAGTAGTTTTAAAAAAAAAACTGTAAATCAATTATTTTATTGGTGGTAAATAATTGTATTATATTAAATATAGATTAATAGAATAAATAGAAGATTTTATGTAAAATAATGTAATTAAACCCAATTTATAACAGCAGAGTCATTTTAAACCTGATTGTTTGTATTATAACAGTGTCACTACATTTTATAAGAAATTTAATTGTATTTACAGGTGGAAACATCCTTATTTATTATTAAAAAGCCAAAAAATACAGAAGATTTTATGTAAAATTAGAGCTATAAACTGTGTTTTAATTACAGAAAGTTAATGTATTTTTATGAGATGGTTATTTTATAGTATTTTATTGGCGCCTGAGCTGCTGGAATATTACAATTTTAAGTAATTTAAGTTTAAGTTAAGTATAAATCATATACAGTTGGATCAACTGTAGTTAAATACAATAAATTAAAATGTGATTGATCAGCTTTATGACATATTTGTTGTTATGACGTGTTAAAGAAAAGTTCTTCACAGCAAAATTAAAAAGTAATGAGTGTTGGTTTTGAATCTCTATATTCACAGAGATCAAGTTAACTGGATGATTTAATCTCAATAACATCATGTTAATCTGGATTAGATGAACCATGTCTGAAGAACAGAGTCCCGTCTGCTGCTGCGAGGAGGAAACAGGAGTGTTTGCACCGCCGTGAACCACATTCACACCCGAGCCGAGTGTCAGACTGACTGTTAGTGCGAAAGCTCTCAAGTGTTTCCTGTAAAAAGCAGGCAGCGTCGACGGCAGCGACACACACACTTACGGTAGCTACTTTCACTATCGCTGGCGTTAGAGGTCACGTGTTCTGGAATCACAACAAAACACAGGACAACACCGGGTGAGCCGGGCAGCATTGCTTTCCCATCATGCTTTGCCCAGAAGACTCCAGGTGTTCAAGTCCAACAGCAGAATAATCACAAATATTTCAGTCTGATGATACACGTGGTAAACATGATAAACATGTTTTCAGATGCCTTTACATATTCATCATTATGTCTTATTCTAGTTATCTTGTAACCGTTGTAAATGTTACTGTATTTCCATAAAAACAGGGCTGGGCGATACAGATGAAATCACATCCATGATATCAGAATATTTTGTGATACTGATCAGTTCCTCCAGGATTTTGCAGTTTTTTTTGTGATAATTGCAGCCAAAAATGCTTTATTTTGCAGTGGCTATTCTAAAAAATTGTGCTCTTTTTGCAGTAAAATTGCTTGAATTGAGAAAAATTGCAAGCAAAGGAAAATAATGATTATTTTTAAAAAAAAACTACCACCAATGAAGAGTCATACGTAATGACTTCCTTGGATAAAAAGCTACTAATGTTTTAATGTATTTTCTGAACATGAGAACCATGAGGACTCAAAGTTCTTTAAAAAGAAAATACTGTACTTGAGTTCCATTTACAAGCTTTTATTAAATAAACTTTCAGCTCAACATTGGCAGCAAATATAACTGTTGTGCAAAACATTTGGGAATTGTTTTGCTCGTCTACAGCATCATTTTTGTCAATGATGCGCCTGAATCTTTGCTGAATGCTGCGATGACGTCAGTTACCACCACACCGAACGCCAACGATTGGTCCGAATCACAGGCGGCTGTTGATTTTGGACATTTCATGCAAAAAGTTGCAGTTGCAAAATTGCAGCTTATGCAAATACTGCAGAGATATCTCGAATTTGCGTTAATTCAAAATCGCAGTTTCCTGGAGAGACTGACTGATATCACAACATGCCTCATGTCTGCAAAGTCACATCTAACATTTAAGTTTAATCAAATGCTCCACATTTATCCAAGTAAGTAAAACTAGAGCTGGAATAATTCTGTCAATCTAAAGAAATGAGAATTAACAAAACGTTAAATAATTAATGGTTTAAGTGACTTTTTTTAAAAATAAAAAATGGCCAAAAATTTAGTGGTTCCAGCTTCTCAAATGTGACTATCTTCTAGTTTTTTTTGTCTTCTGTGATTGTAAACTGAATCTCTTTGGGTTTTAGATGAGTGGTCACATAAAACAGACCAAACAATCGATTAATTGATAAAAACAAACAGTAGATTAACTGAAAATGTTTGATTTAAACAACAGAATCATGTGAAATGCTTAACATATTAATATCATTATGACATGATTCCACTAAAAATAGATAACACTGAATCATCGCCCAGCCCTTCACGCAAATATGTGTTATGACTTCAACAATGTTTCTTACAATGCAAACCACAAATAATAAAAACTTTTTAAAAAATGCCCGCAAACTGATTTTTTTGTTCCCAATTCTTCATTTTCTGTAAAGCAAAACAGAATCATTACGCAGAAATCTTACTTTCTAAAACTCTGGTAAAATATCTGTGAATGTAATCTACAAACAAAATTCACTTCAATATAAAGCTTAAAATATAGTTTTATGTTTGTGAACATGAATGCGTTATGTACTTTAATTCTGCAAAACCAAAACATTTAGCTTGAACAAAGGGAGACGTTTGATGGGACAAAAAAAAAAAAAATTGTAAAATTCTTCAAAATCGTTGCCTCAAAAAATTAATACATTTCCATCGGTTGAAGGTCCAAACCTGCTTGATGGTTGCCTAGCAACAAGATGTTGACAGTGACATCACTGCAGTCTGACCAACTGCTTCCTTTAACTTCAGGTTTTACAAAAATTACAGTCAAAAGTCAAGATTTCTTAGTTTAATTATATTTGAAAATTTCTAAATCAATTTCCAGGGAGGCAAAACTAACAGAACAGTTTGATCTCAGTATCAACACGTAATGTAGAATATTTATTCCAAAAAAATGGAAAAATCTCACTGAGTCAAATGTTTTAAAAATCCAACAATTTTCAAAAGTATACGTATGTATAAAGTGTATGTTGAGAATCTTCACCAGCAAATCTTCATATAAACATTTTGTTATAAACGTGATAACTGTAATTCCTGGTCTAGTAAACATTTTAAACAGATTTGGAAGGTATTCGGTGATGGATAAAATCAATTTAAAATCAATAAACCTCATTGTTACTAATTTCTGAACAAAAATCTATCAAAAAAAAAAAAGCATTTCTAGTTGAATCAGTGAGAACGTCAAAGGGAACTGACGTCTGTTATTAAACGTGTAAAACCTCCACAAACTCAGATCCTGTGAGAACTAAAGAAGAAACCTGTGAGCTGTGAGAGTGAAAACAGATGAACGTGTGATGTTTCTATGACAGTGAAGAGAGATGGAGCTCCAGCCCGGAGGATCCTCGATGCTCGGTGACGAGGAAGGAGGAAGGAGGAGGAAGGAGAGAGGAAGAGGAGGGGAAGACCTTCGGCTTTGTGTCCACCAGGAACCAACTTCAGCATCTCTTCAAACTTCAGCCAAACATTTGATAATATAAAAGTATAAAACAAACTCTTTTCATTCTCTTAAAATCTTTTATTGAATTTATCTTTTTATTTTAATTCGCTTAACTATTTTATTCTGGTCACATGATATCAGTTTTATAATCTGTTGTGGTTTGTATTTGTTGCCTTGTAACATGAGTTTTGTGCTCTATAAATAAAACCTTATTTTATTATTATTATAAAAAGAAACTTACAGTTTATTATGGAGAGGCTGACTTTCTATTTGAGACACTGTATATTTTTCTTCATGTTGGTTCCAAACCAACGATGAACTGATCTACTAACCAGTATTTTATTTTACGTCAATGAGTCATGTGACGTGTTCCTGTTGCAGTTCATCTTTGGCAGTGATGCTGAAAAAGGTTCCTGGTGGAGACGAAGGAGGCTGATGGGAGTTTTTTGGGAGCGGGGTGGGGGTTGGGGGGGGTTGGGGGGGTTGGGGGGGGGTTGGATGGGGGTTGGATGGGGGACACTTACTGTGGCCTTTGGATAGCATGTCGTCGCTGTTGTCCTGAAGTCAGCAGAGCCGTGTGAACAACGAGGAGAAAACAACCACAAGAAACACAACGTTACTGAGTTCCAGCGACAGTAAGAGAGTGCAGAGGGAACGCAGCGGGTCAGCAGGGCTGCAGGGCCGCCATTTTGTCTCCAGTGAGGAAGAGGAGGATTTTAGGGAAAGTCTGATCAAATGTTCTGCCGTCGCAACTCAAATGTTTCCTGTTAACTGCGACGGCGAGTGTTTGAACAATATGAACAAAAGGAAGCTTTTTTGGGGGGGATGGGGTATCAGTTTATCTGGGCCCTGTTGCCGTGACAACCATTGCGTTTGCAGCGTGCCGCCACCAGCTGACCTCTCTTCCTGTCGCTGACCAATCACCTCTCAGACAGACAGACCGCCCCACCCCGCCTCCCCACTTTCTCTCTCTCGCGCCGGTACTTACGGTCGACGTCGCTGGTCTCCTGCTCGCTCGCCTCTTTGCTCTTGTAGAACGGAAACTTTCGGGAAAAGAGGTTCTTTTTACGCTTGTCATTGAGGGACTGCTGAGGAGGAAGAGGAGGAGGAGGGGGGGTGATGGAATAAAAAAAATAAAATAAGAGGAGGAAGAAGGGGAGATGTGGGGAGTCTGATGTCGGTTGGCTTTCTGCACCATGACTCCGAGCCACAAACGTTTAATCAGGACGTTTCGATCGTACTCCGACCTTCGTCACGTCAGAATGTTTGTAAAAATGGAAAATTCATCCATATTTATACATCATGAACAATATGCTGACAAGCTCTATGATGACAGGTGAGCCTTCCTGATGGCTTTATATATCTTTCTGTACTACAATATTCCTGATGCATACATCTGAAAATGTTAAAATCTGTAAATGTAACAGGTGTTTAATTTTCTTTAATGTTATTTGATCTAGTTAAATTTTATAGAAAGGGTATTAAGACCCCATTTTGGTGCAAGACTTTAAGGTTTCTTCTCTTTTTTCTAGCTTACTACAATATCAAAGTAGCACAAAAAGTAAGGAAATGTGTGTTTGGTAGATTATTTCTTTGTATACTGTTGGAAAGTCTGTTTATTTCCCTTTTAAATGGCGCCACGTTTGTAAGGAACATGCATTTGTGGGATGTATGCGGGTTGCGCCCATGAAAAATTTGCCAAATCTAAATACTTGATTGAATTATTAATTGCTTGGAGATGTTGGACAGTTAATCACAGCATCATAGAGTTTGTCAGCCTGTTGGTTTGCATGACGTATAAATTATTGGCGTATTTTCTATTTTTTACAAACGTTCTGCTGATGAAGATCCGAGATGGATTGAAATGTTTTCCGGATGAAACTCTTGTGGTTTGGAGTCAGCGTGCAGGCGTCGATGCTGCTTTCTAACAGCCTTGTGATGAGCGTCTAATTATTCTCCTTCAAGCTTTTTGTCTGAGCCTGTGATCAGCTGACTAACAGCATGAACTAAAAGAAACAAAAAACCCAAAAACCAACAGCAACAAAGCTTAAACTAAACACTTTTTTGAGTACATTAAGTCATGTCTGCAGCTCTGAGTATCAAAAACGTTTTAGTGTATAATTTAAAGTTAAATACAGATGCAACAGTTTGACTGATTAGTTTAATTGAAAGTATTTTAGTTTCTGTACTGACACTCTGTTAAAATATGTTAAACTACTTAGAAAAACTTCAGTTATTCTCAAATTATCAGCCTTCTGTAGAAGCTTTTATTAGCAGTAGCAAAGCCAAACGTAATAAAAAAACAAAATAAAAGAGAAGAACTAGCTGCCTTCCAGCATGAAACTGATGTGGAGAGTTTTTCTTTTCCTGTAACTGTGTCGCATCTGTATGTGCACATAAACTGGAGCTAGAAGCTGATCTGAGTGATGAGGTCCTGTTGGTGTTTCAGAGTGAACGCAGCAGAAGTCAGACAGCAGCAGGACGAGGAGGAACTGAACATGCAGACAACATGCAGAGACGAGAGAAGCCGTTCATCTGATCTTCTCTGGTGTCAGAAACTCAGAACCAACAACTCGGGCTGGCAGATACGGCTAAAATATTAAACCTTGTATTTCAAATGTTTTAATTTAGTACAACTGACTGATATCTTTTACTTTTGGCAGCTGATGCATCAGAGGCCTCGGCCCTGCAGCCACTACACAGGGAGAAGAGTTTATAGCTGGACTAAGAACAATAAATGTGATAAATGTACTGAGCATTGTCCGTGTTAAATAAACAATAAATTAAATAGTTTTTTTCCAGGCAAAATGCAGGATTGCTGCTGTGTTTGTGTCACGCTGATACCTCAACACATCAGTCTGATACCTGCTAGCTAGCTAGCGTTAGCTTTCCCGGCAGGTAGAGACAAACTGGAAACTGTTCAGTCGACTCCCAGCGAGTCTATTTCCTCTCATAGTTTAAACCACAGCTTTAGCCTCTTTGCACTGGTTACCAGTTTCTTTTAGAAAACAGTTTAAAATCCTTCTCATGACTTTACATACCAGGCGTCTGAGTACATCACTGAGCTTTTAACTGTCCAGAGACGCCTCTTATATCTGCAGGTTTCTGCATGTTAGCTGCTCCAGAGTCCAGATTACTGAACTGGTTCCTCCAGTTAATATTCAGTCTGCTGACACCGTCTCATCTGTTGTGTTACTGCCAGACTTCATGTTTACTTCTTGTTGTTTTTTTTTACTTTATGGATCATTTTATTTATTTATTTTGTCTTTTTATGTTGTCTCTCTGCACTAGAGAGCATTTTGTGATCCTAGTTTGAAAAGTTCTATTATTATTATTATAATTTAGTGTAACTATTCACTTCACATCTTACAGGACTCAACACATCTACTGTAGCAGATATCGTTCTCATGCACTTTGTAACAACATTTTACACAGCGTGCAAAAACAGCAAGTTAAACTATAATGTCAGAACTTAAACATGATGATTAAACACATCTGAGGAGAAACTTCAGCATCAGTCAGCTGTGCAGGTTCTTACTTTGACCGTCTCGTTATCAAACGAGTCCTAACGAGCTGTGACAAACCTCCATGTTTGTTGTCTTAACGAGCACTTTGACTTTTTTATCTAGTTTTTATTCCATGCTATTTATTATTATTATTATTATGATTATTATGATTATGATTATTATGATTATTATTATGGATTTTAAATCTATTTTATTTTATTATGTTCTCTTTTTTCATTAGTCTCAGATTGTCTACACTCGTTCTGTCTTATTATTGGCTCATCAGTCGTCTGTGAAGCACTTTGAACTACACTAACTTGCAGGAAAGCTGCTGTAAAACCAACGTTTGATTGATCGACTGATCGATTGATTGATCGATTGATTGATTCGACACTGTGGAAGTTACCAGGAACACGTCACACAAGCAGAGATTTGCTGCGTGTGTGGAGCGATGAGTCGGACCCTAAACTGCTGTTCTGTAGTACTCATTGGCAGGAGGCGGAGCTAGTGACATCATTAGATCACATGCTGCAGGAGAGAGGGAGGGGTGAGTGAGGAGGAAGAGGAGGCAGCAGCAGACAGTCAGACATCAATGTCAAGTGTTTCTCTCTGTATGAGGAGGAGGAGGAGGAGGAGGAGGAGGAGGAGGAGGGGATTGAGTTGGGGGGGGAGGAGGAGGAGGGGTCATGCATGTTGTTTTGTTCCCCCCTCCACCAGACTGGTGTGTTAGCGGGGTTGCGCGGGGCGTTTGAGCGACGCGTGTTAAAGCGACACACGGGTTGTTTTTTTTTAAAAAAAGGTGCTGGGGAGGCGCTGCGGTTTGGCTGCTGAGACGTTTGAGCAGTGAAGAAGAAAACGTCTCACAGATCAACAACAACATGCTGTTAACTTGCCAGCTGGTTTTAAACATTAGTCAAACACTCATTAGTAGGTGGAGATCAGGTGGCTGCGGCTCAAACACACAGTTCATTTATCAGTGGTGGAAGAAGTACTCAGACCCTTTACTGCAGTAAAAGTACCAATAATGTACAAATACTCCATTACAAGAAACATACTACTACAGTAAAAGTACATAAGTATTATGAGCTTGATGTAGTTAAAGTATTGCAGTAAAAGTACATAAGTATTATGAGCTTGATGTAGTTAAAGTATTGCAGTAAAAGTAGTGGTTTGGTCCCTCTGACTGATATATTATTATATATGACATCATTAGATTATTAATAGTGAAGCATCAGTGTTAGAGCAGCATGTTACTGTTGTAGCTGCTGGAGGTGGAGCTAGTTTACACTACTTTATATACAGTTAGCTAGTTTAGTCCAGTGGTTCCCAACCTAGGGGTCGGGCCCCTCCAAAGGGTCAGCAGATAAATCTGAGGGGTGGTGAGATGATTAATGGGAGAGGAAAGAAGAAAAAACAAAGTTCTGATACACAAATCTGTTTTCAGTTTTTGGACTTTTTCTCTAATCTTTGATTTTTGCTGAAATATTGGATCATTTGAACATTTATTGAAATGAAAGCATGTGAGAAGTTTAGAGGGAAAAATCACTATTTGGTGGAGCTGTTAACAACTCATAGACATGTGAAATGTGACCCCGACTACACACTGCTTTTTGTAAGACGTCAAAAGACAAAAAGGTTGGAAACCACTGGTTTCATCTTTAACAATGTGTTGTATTTTAAAAGCTTGTTATATTATCCATTGTGTTAAATCTTCATCTGAAAAGTAACTAAAGCTGTCAAATAAATGTAGTGGAGTAGAAAGTACAATATTTCCCTCTGAAATGTAGAAAGTAGCATCACATGGAAATACTCAAGTAAAGTACAAGTACCTCTAAACTGTAGTTAAATACAGAACTTGAGTAAATGTACTTAGTTACTTAGTTTCTTTCCACCACTGGGTTTATAAAACACTGAAGATAATCTATTAATTCTATATTCATGCAGAATAACTCAGTATCATCATTAAAGACGTTGCTGTAAAGTTAAAGGCATTAAAAGTATCTTCTAGATTAAATGTTATTTTCTACTTCTAACATCACTGCTGCTACTTTCTGACGCTACAAGAACAATAAAGAGCTACTTACCCCTCTGTCTCGAGACTTTGAGTTGAACTTCACCGTCTTTAATCTCGCTCTCTCCTTCTTTTCCACCCTGCGGTCAAACAGGACAGAAGGTCAAAAGGTCAGTGAAAGAACAGAGCAGCTGATACAAGTCAGTGACGTTCAGTGAGGTTCATGTTGTCATCTGGTAGAATTACAGACCCTCAAACATCACTTTACATTACATCATCATGTTAGTGATCAAGAACCACATGAACATAGTTTAAGGTGCTCTGATACTGTCCAAACAAATTCTGCTGATTTGTCCGTTTGGTTTTGTTTGTTAAAGCTGAACTGACGTCATTTATCTGACGGTGATCAGCTTCATCAACACTGTGAGAACTTGACGTTCATTTCTATGTAAAAGTCCTGCTTTAATCCGCTCTGCTGATATTCTGCTGCTACGTCATGTGATTATTTTTAGCATCTTTGTCACAAAGATTATTTCAGGATGAATAAAGTATCTCGGACGTATCTGCAGATACATGATTAAGAGTCTAACGAAGCGTTCAGTGCAGATCTTTTCGTTGATGTTTGATAAAACCGTCCAGTCATGTGACCGCGTGTGTGTGTGTGTGTGTGTGTGCGACTGACCGTCTCTTGCTGGGGATCACTCCCACCTCCTCCACCTCTCCCTGGGCCGTCAGCTGTCTGGCCTGCCACCACTCGTCGTCGGAGGCGTTCACCACGTGGAGGATGTCTCCGAACTTAAAGTTGAGTCCCTGACTGGGCAGACCCGAGTCTCTGGTCTTATCGTAGTCAAACAGAGCTCTGCAGGACAAACACGGTCGTTAAAAATACATCGTTAAGTTTTATTTTACCGTCTGGTGAAGATCACAACATTTGAGTTTATATCATTATCAGTTTTTAATCAATAAAATATGTAATGATTCCAGTACGTAATCATTTAAATCATTAAAAAATATATTTTAATTTAATAAACACTTAGTTTGATTACTCATAATTAAATATATAATTCACACGCAGCTCAGTGAACGTTCTCTAATAAATTATTTTGTTATTGTTTTAATGAATCTTTCATTAATTAAATGCATTAATTAAATATTTAGTATAATCATTGAATACATTTTATTCACCCAATTATATAATATATAAAATAAATATGCAATTTTCTAAATAATAAAACCATAATTTGCAGTTTCTTTTCTGTTGGTGAATCATTAACATTAATAAGTTTAATATCAATTTAAAATAATATAAACATTTAAAAATATAAAAGGTGGTTCCTCTGTTGTGGTGCTAATAATAAACGATCATGTGACAGTTCTTATTATCTCTGTACTGACCTGACGTATAGCGATCTCTTCTGGCTGGTCCGCAGAGATCCGGATCCAGAACTGATGCTGCTGTTCATCATCTGCTCTCGCAGGTCGTGAATCTTCGCCTCAAACCGGCTGTACTCTGAACAGGAAACAAACGTTTACACTCAACCATCTGATAAAAGACATTTCAGACTCTCCAGGAAACCGTTTCATCACGATCATTAATGTGAATTCAAGAAATGACTTGAAACTTTTCTGCATGAAACGTGTGAATCAACATCCTGGACGGACTGTAAACGACACACAGGAGCCCTGATGTGACCGCAGGCGTCTCTCTCACCCTCTGGTCTGTAGTGGGCGATGATGGTGACCGTCTGCCCGGCGTTCTTCAGGGCGGCGGCGGCCTGTTCGTGCGTGGCGTTGCGGAGGTCCACCCCGTTCACCTGGAAACAACAACACGCTCATCTGAGCAAACTGGGACCAGTCTGAATGTTTAACTCAACTGGTTTCAGCTTCTCAGACCTGAGACACGTGACTTCATCTGGAAATGACCTTCAGTCAGTCGATCATTTCATCTTTATTCATCTTATAAGTAATTAAGTTTCTTAAAGTTCAGTTATTATTTGTCCAGTTATTTCAGATATTACTGGTTTATTTTGAAGGAATCTTGTAAGTGTGTTTGTCTAATGTCAGAAAAATTACAGATATTGTGTTTGTTTTGCACCTGATAAGGACACAAAGGTTTGTCAGTATTAGTTTCATGTTGTGTGTTTCAGCTGTTAAAGCTGCTTTATCAGCACAGTGACGGTGGTTCTGTTGGTCCTGTTATCATCATCCTGACTCACAGTACAGTTCACTTTATTAGAAAGAAAAGCAGCATTATTTGTGTGTTTTGCAGTAAAAGCTGTATATGTGACTGTATGTGTTGTACATAAATAAATACTGTTGAAATATTTCATTTTAAGTTAAATATGTTTACATATAGCAGTCTGTCATTAAGCTAGAAAGGGTTAAAAAGATGATATTTCATATAAATTGTGATTTATTTTCTGTTAGAGGTTAATAATACATGATTTTAGTTTAGTTCAGTGCAACAGGCCTGTCGTCACAATGTGAAAAGATGGTTATATTTTTATTTTTATGTCCTTTCGTAGCTCTTAGCTCTCGTTCGAGGTGTTTGAACCGTCAGTCTGTTAGAGTCGCTTCTGTCAGACACGAACAAAACAAACATCTCAGATATTTTCTAAAAGATCTTTTTCCTTCATTTTAATGATAAAAAACAAAAAAAACCTCCAACATGTTGATATTAATTCTGACGACACGTCGTGTCAGTTAGTTAATTAACCTTCAGATCAGAGTGTTTGTGGTGACGCGTCTCTACATTGTCTTCATGTTTTTAACGTGTGTTTTCAGCGTTTACACACATATATAAATAAATATAAATAAAGTTAAATTGAATACGTACCGAGACCAGTCTGTCTCCTTTCCTCAGCTCTCCACAGAGGTCCGCTGGTCCTCCGGCGAGGATGAAGGAGATGAAGATCCCCTCGCCGTCCTCGCCGCCTACGATGTTGAAGCCGAGGCCCGTCGCTCCTCTGTGCAGCACCACCTTCCTGGGCTCCCTGTCGGCACGACGACACAGACAGGAGCTGTCAATCATCCTGACGTCATGTGACCTCACACAGCTGACGGTAACAATTACTTTATTTATAATAATAATTTTATTTATAATAACAGAGTTTACAAAGTGCTTTGACGGACAAAAACCAAACAGCAGGACAGAAGTAAGAAAAGTTAGAAGAAGACGACAAAAACACGAAAGATAAAAAGACGACATCACAGAATAATATCCAAATCATTTTTGATGCATTTGTGTTTTTTTATAGTTATTAGTGATGTGAATTTAATTTATAGTGAAGTTTACTGTTTAAAATGTGCTGCTGCAGTTCGAGCTGCATATTCTGGACGTTATTCTTCATTATCTACATTTAAAAACATGTGATTATATTTCTGCCATCGTTATCAAACCTTTCAAACTCTCAAATACAAATCAATAGTATTGATTGTAACTCCTCACCGGGTGACGTCGTCGTCTCCCAGCATGCTCTTGGGTGTCGGGGAGTAGCGTCCCGAGGAAGCTGGCGGAGGGAGGGGCTGACCCAGGAAGTTGGGGGGGCTGATATGGTTCTCCATGTGCTGGGTGAAGGCTGCAAGAGAGACACACACACACACACACACACACACACACACACACACACACATAGAGTCGATCAGTTAAACTCTTCAGTCCAGTAAATCCATCGATGCAGCTTCAACACGCAACACGTATGTGATGAAACCAGGAAGTAAAAAATCTGTCAGTAAAATCGTCTCCTTCCTCCCGACTTACTGACTGAGCAGGTGTGTGTGTGTGTGTGTGTTTCTATCTCTGGTCCTACAGTTTCTCACCAGCTCAGACCCTCCTCCACACTCACCTGTCAGGCTCCTGATTGGACGAGGCCGGGAGCTGCAGCTGCTGCTGGGGGTCGTAAACTAAACCGGCCGGTGAAACGAGTCTGATCACAAAAACTGTTTGTGTGTAATTTGTGTGTAAAAAGCAACAGAACTGTTTGATGTTTGATTTGTTTGTTTTTCAGCTCAGTTCACAGTGAACAGAATGATTCTACTGATAGAAACAAAGAGTGGAAACACCAGAGAGATGCACATCAGCTCCATTTACTCAAAGACAAAAACATAAAGAAAAGGTGAAAGGTGTGCTATAATTAATATTCTGACTTGAAACATTTTCCAAAAAAGTGTTTAATAAATGCTAAAAAGTCACGTCTGTTGTTTCCCCAAATGCTGGAAAAGTGAAGGAGGTTAGCTCCAAAGTTAGCAACAATGGGTTAGCATAACACCCCCCCCGCTCGCGCGCAACTAATCAATTACTTGAAGATTTTGTACGATTTCAGTCGACCAAGATTTTCTTTGGTTGACTACAGCCCTGGAAATAACGACGGTAACGTAGCTGGTTAGATGTCATTCTGCTGTCACTGACTGTATATCATCTCCCTGCACCGATGACGTCAGCTTGTCTCAAAAGTAGAAAAAACTGTTGGAAACCGAGCGTTCAGAGCCGTATGAAGCTCGCAGCATCACTGCTACATACGTTTACCTCGTTATCTGACACTTTAGCCACATTTAATAAGACAGAAAACAATGAACAGCATGTTACGGCCCCTTTAAAACACGTCTGGAGGGAATCTGTGACTGTGTGTAACAGCGGTGGACGGTAAAGCCAATTGATTCTGTTCACGTCTATTATCTGAGAGTGGAGCAGGGGATTATGGGATGGCTCCCTGCAGCTTCGGGTCCATCAGAACCGTTTCACTATTATTCTAATATTTCCTTTCCTTTCTGCGTCTAAGCTGCTGTGATGGAGGCAGAGCGCACTTAACTGAATTATTTCTCATTCATTACCTCTGGCTCAGATCTTTGCTGTCCACTGTGGCGGGACGTCATTATACATATGGCCGCCCCCCCCACACTCCCGCCCCCCCCCCCCAGTGCTGCAGTGATGCTGTGTGGATTAGCCGGACCACACTGACAGCAGCTGAAGCTTGTGATGCAGCTCGCTGATTGGATTTGCTGCTCGTCCTTCACGCGTCTCAACTTCGACATCAGCAGCGGAGCAGGATGATAACTCAGAGGTTAGGAGTGTGTGTGTGTGTGTGTGTGTGTGGGGGGGGGGGGGCGGGGGGGGGGAGCTCGGGGGGTCTTTAGAGAAGAGGGATCTATGACAACATGGCGTCTGAAGGGATCTGATGTCATGCAGTCTTTGGACGGGTGGGATGCTGATGTCGAGTATTCACGTTACAGCGGAAAACAAGAATCTCACGCTGCTCAGTCTGGTTGGTCGGAGGATGACGTGTGTTCTCATCTATGTTTATTCTGTTACATATATTTTGTTCTTACATACTAAACGACATCACACAGTCCCTCCAGAATTTCAGGGAGTTTTTTTTCGTGATTATCGCAGCTAAAAATGTGACCCCTCAGATTTATCTGCTGACCCTTTGGAGGGGCCCGACCCCTAGGTTGGGAACCACTGGACTAAACTAGCTAACTGTATATAAAGTAGTGTAAACTAGCTCCACCTCCAGCAGCTACAACAGTAACATGCTGCTCTAACACTGATGCTTCACTATTAATAATCTAATGATGTCATATATAATAATATATCAGTCAGAGGGACCAAACCACTACTTTTACTGCAATACTTTAACTACATCAAGCTCATAATACTTATGTACTTTTACTGCAATACTTTAACTACATCAAGCTCATAATACTTATGTACTTTTACTGCAATACTTTAACTACATCAAGCTCATAATACTTATGTACTTTTACTGCAATACTTTAACTACATCAAGCTCATAATACTTATGTACTTTTACTGCAATACTTTAACTACATCAAGCTCATAATACTTATGTACTTTTACTGCAATACTTTAACTACATCAAGCTCATAATACTTATGTACTTTTACTGCAATACTTTAACTACATCAAGCTCATAATACTTATGTACTTTTACTGCAATACTTTAACTACATCAAGCTCATAATACTTATGTACTTTTACTGCAATACTTTAACTACATCAAGCTCATAATACTTATGTACTTTTACTGCAATACTTTAACTACATTAAGCTCATAATACTTATGTACTTTTACTGCAATACTTTAACTACATCAAGCTCATAATACTTATGTACTTTTACTGCAATACTTTAACTACATCAAGCTCATAATACTTATGTACTTTTACTGCAATACTTTAACTACATCAAGCTCATAATACTTATGTACTTTTACTGCAATACTTTAACTACATTAAGCTCATAATACTTATGTACTTTTACTGCAATACTTTAACTACATCAAGCTCATAATACTTATGTACTTTTACTGCAATACTTTAACTACATCAAGCTCATAATACTTATGTACTTTTACTGCAATACTTTAACTACATCAAGCTCATAATACTTATGTACTTTTACTGCAATACTTTAACTACATCAAGCTCATAATACTTATGTACTTTTACTGCAATACTTTAACTACATCAAGCTCATAATACTTATGTACTTTTACTGCAATACTTTAACTACATCAAGCTCATAATACTTATGTACTTTTACTGCAATACTTTAACTACATCAAGCTCATAATACTTATGTACTTTTACTGCAATACTTTAACTACATCAAGCTCATAATACTTATGTACTTTTACTGCAATACTTTAACTACATCAAGCTCATAATACTTATGTACTTTTACTGCAATACTTTAACTACATTAAGCTCATAATACTTATGTACTTTTACTGCAATACTTTAACTACATCAAGCTCATAATACTTATGTACTTTTACTGCAATACTTTAACTACATCAAGCTCATAATACTTATGTACTTTTACTGCAATACTTTAACTACATCAAGCTCATAATACTTATGTACTTTTACTGCAATACTTTAACTACATCAAGCTCATAATACTTATGTACTTTTACTGCAATACTTTAACTACATCAAGCTCATAATACTTATGTACTTTTACTGCAATACTTTAACTACATTAAGCTCATAATACTTATGTACTTTTACTGCAATACTTTAACTACATCAAGCTCATAATACTTATGTACTTTTACTGCAATACTTTAACTACATCAAGCTCATAATACTTATGTACTTTTACTGCAATACTTTAACTACATCCAGCTCATAATACTTATGTACTTTTACTGCAATACTTTAACTACATTAAGCTCATAATACTTATGTACTTTTACTGCAATACTTTAACTACATCAAGCTCATAATACTTATGTACTTTTACTGCAATACTTTAACTACATTAAGCTCATAATACTTATGTACTTTTACTGCAATACTTTAACTACATCAAGCTCATAATACTTATGTACTTTTACTGCAATACTTTAACTACATCAAGCTCATAATACTTATGTACTTTTACTGCAATACTTTAACTACATTAAGCTCATAATACTTATGTACTTTTACTGCAATACTTTAACTACATCAAGCTCATAATACTTATGTACTTTTACTGCAATACTTTAACTACATCAAGCTCATAATACTTATGTACTTTTACTGCAATACTTTAACTACATCAAGCTCATAATACTTATGTACTTTTACTGCAATACTTTAACTACATCAAGCTCATAATACTTATGTACTTTTACTGCAATACTTTAACTACATCAAGCTCATAATACTTATGTACTTTTACTGCAATACTTTAACTACATTAAGCTCATAATACTTATGTACTTTTACTGCAATACTTTAACTACATCAAGCTCATAATACTTATGTACTTTTACTGCAATACTTTAACTACATCAAGCTCATAATACTTATGTACTTTTACTGCAATACTTTAACTACATCCAGCTCATAATACTGATACTATATAATGTTGATTTTATTGTGTATTTGTGTTTAGAAGCTGTTTCTTGTTGTCCGTCATCCTCAGATTATCTCTGGTCTGATTGATCCCTTCGGCGATTGATAACCTGATCATTTCCTCTCTCCTGGTGGGACGGTGTCACATGACCTCGTCCCGTCCTGCACTCATCAGTCCAGGACCGTCGTCTCCTCTTCGTCCTTCAGCTTCTTCACATTAAAGGTTCACTGAGGGAGTCGCTGGGAACAAATCCAGAGTTCGTGCTCTGAATGTTTTGTCGTCTTGACTTTGAAACGTGTTGTTTGGCGAATGCCGCTGGGATTGAAACACCCCCCCCCCCCCCCATCATGAGACAGACTGCAGTCCCGCATGAATTCAACACTAATTCAGGGTCAACCAGGACCTTCTAATCTGGTTTGTGTGACGTTATAAGACCACAAAGATCCTCCACAGGCTTTACGTCCTTGTTTGCCTGGAAACAGGAAGAGGTTTTCTCATCTTTCTTTATCTTCTTACATATATTTCATTCTTATAGGCCGTCACACTAAATATTACACTGTTCATGTACATGTAAGCTGTTGTTCATCATCTGTGATGTGAGAACGGCAGATTTCCACAGTGAGAGACATAAAAAGTGTTCGTCCTGGTGCACGGAGCGTCTCTCCTGATTGGCTGCTGACAGCGCCGGACGGTGGCGGAGGAGACGGTAGAGACGCTGGTACGTCTGTTTGAACAGAGTTGAGCGTCCGAGTCGCTCTGTTCTGTTTCCATCACAGTTTACAGCCTGTCACGCTGCGTTAAGGTCTTTGCACACCAAGTCCGTTTTTTCAATCCGTCATCCGACAAAAATCGTTACGCAAAGAAACCTCACACACTGAGTCCGATGAGTTTTATTATTATATCTGTTGCGAAAGTTCCCAATACGAGACAAAATAGAGTCGTCAAGCAGTGAGGATGTTTTTGTGGTTCTCTAAATTCTTGAAAGAAAAAGAAAGAACCACACGCACACACACACACACACACACACACACACACACACACACACACACACACACACACACCTGATCACAGGTGATCAGCCTTTCAACTGGATCAGCAGATATTCAGGGTTCAGCCTCAAAACGCTGCAACATACAGACGAGATGATGATCAATAGTTGTGGGTGTGTAACTTCTCTGCTGGAGCTGATAGTATCAGTGTTTCCAGGCTGTGTTGTTTGCGTGTACGGTGGCTCTGAGCGGTCAAACAACTCTGTAAAGGCTTTTGACGGATGCAAAAAAAACCCGCAGAAAACGTGACATTGTATTTATTTTTTAACGTGTGACAATTTCGGACGAAAAAAACGGACTTGGTGTACAAAGATCTTTACTCTGTGTATCATGACGGGGCTGAAAAAACGGCAGCGAGTCAACCAACAAAATGTGAGCGGACTCACGGAGCTTCTGGACGGATGCGTTCAGAGTGCAGCTCTACTGTGGACGTACGCAGCACCTTTCATTTCACTGAGACCGCTGATCTGAACTTTTGCTGCAGTTCAACTCATCATCCACCGACACACCTGCGTTGGCCGATTAAATACGTCTAAGTGTACATTTTTTTCAGACTTGTTTGTTACATGAACGGTGTATTTCTTCCTGATCATCATGGAGACTGAGATTAAAAACCCTGCAGATGTGATTACTTCCTGGACAGAGTATTAAAAACTTGTGTGCAGCGTTTCTGTGTCTGATAACACATTTATAACATACATTTATTTCTCTAACTGGACTCCCTCAGACCTGATGATGTGGTGCTTTTAATGCTCCTGCAGGGGAAAAATAAGTAAAATCAAGACTCTTGACTCACAGTTGGTGAGGTCGGGCGGGGCGAAGCTGTCGTTCATGAAGACACTGTTGGGTTTTGCCACTTTCAAGTAGACCACGTCAGGAGTGTTTTTCAAGGCAGTGACGGCGTGTTCGTGGCTCACCTCCTCCAGGCAAGCACTGTTCACCTGCACACAGGGAGGAGACACATGATTATCAGCTGATGACGCCTGTTCACAGTCAGAACCACAGTCTTATAGGTTCAGCGGATGCAGACAGAACAGGAAGAAAAAGGAAAACCTGTTGATATAACTGGTTATTCTGACTGTGGAGGGTTCAAGTGTTGGTCGAGATGGTTTCACCCACTGACAGCTGTGTGGTCACATCATTTAAATATCCTTTTAATATCATTTAAATATCCTTAATGAGCTCCTGTTTCAGTGTTTGCTTGTTGACACGACTGTAGTTCTTTTCACTTAGTGGGACTTTTTGTTGCCGTCTGAAAACCGTCAGATATTTTAACGCAGAATTGCAACTAAAAGGGTAAAGTTTTCATGATTTGATTGCTCGTAAATGTAACTCAAGTTACTCTATTGCTCTAGTCAGCCAATCCTGAACAACCGCTGAATTATAAATTACTACTACTACTCTCTCTACATTCAGCACTCAGGGTTTTGGTTTTTTTTGGTGACCCGTCAGGTTTTGCCTGGACTCGGAGCTACCAGCCTCACACTGTGTGGTAGGACCAATTAAACTCTTCTTTCTTTGAACTGATGAACTTAAACTGGATTTTGATTCTGCAGGTGAGTTTGAAGTTAAAATGTTTTTAGCAGCAACATGAAGCTGTCAGTGTTTTCTGAGGTTACACAGTGTTAAAGGGACGTCTAGTTCAGCGGGTCCCAGAGTTGGTGCCGTGAGATAAATCATATCATTGTTCAGATATTGTGTGTTTTTAATGTTTCACCACATTAAAAAAAAGAAACTGTGACATTTAAATGAACTACGTTTTCAGACATATCACAACAGAATAAATATGCAACAAATATCAAAATCACAATATTAAAAACTCTGTTTAATGCGCAGTTAGTCGCAGCTGACATGACAACTCACGGTTGCTGGTTGTCATAGTAACACAACACACTTTCCAACTCGGGAGTTTTGCAGAAACTCAGCAGGCAGAAAACAAGTCAAAACCTGGTATATGACCGTGTGTGGATGAGCAAAACTGTGTCCAGTTTATTACAGGAATAGTCAGAGTTAATGTGTATAAAGTGAATTATTGGATATTAAATGTTCATCTGGAGGCTTCGCTGGAAATTATGACTGAAAGTTTTGACAGTTATAGCAGCGCACCTGCACTAAACTGATATAACAGCTACATGAGTCACGTTTTACCTGCAGGACTCGTATTTTAATGCTGTTGTTCATCATTTGTGATGTGAAAACTTTAAAAGAAATAAAAAGTTTGAGTCCTGGTGTTTAGTTTAGTTATAAAATCCAAACACAACACTGTCAGCCAGACGGTGGAGACGCTGTCTGTTTAAACTGGAGCTAAGTAATTTCTAAATCACATGAGGTCTCCAGGTAATACTGGTCCCGTGTGAACAGCTATGAGTGGAAGCACTGGAAACATCCCCTGATGACGTAATAGAGAACCGGTCATGCCGATTCATTTTTAAGGCCAATCTCACTCACAGGCCACCACGGCCCTGCTGTTGCGGTCCAGCCAAACACTGAGCATCAGAGCAGCGATGGAAAGATTTGACATGAAGACACAGCTCAAAGAAGCTGAAACGTCTCAACAGAAACGACTGAATCTGAGCCGACCAACAAAACTACTCAGCTAACGGCTTCACGGACAGTTTTAGCTGCTTGTGGAAGACGGTTATCCATTACTGTGGTATCAAACGTTCCCAAATTCATATTTGTGTCATGTGGCTCTCTCATCGCTGTCTTTTTGTGGGTTTTGTTTCTTTGTTTATCCTTCGACAACCTAAATATAAGCTAATTTTAATTGAAGAAGATTAAAGAAATATTTTTAGCCAGTTTATTTATCTGTGACTGAGAACCAGCCTTCATTATTTAACATCATACTGATATAATATAGCCTAATATAAAACCTGTAGATAAATATGTTTCATGTCAGAGAGTGAAAACATGCTGAGCAGCAGCTGTTATATTATTACATAAGTATTGTATGAAGAGTCCTTACAGCCAGCAGTTTGTCTCCGATCTGCAGCCTCCCGTCTTTATGTGCGGCTCCTCCTTCGATGATCTTTGTGACGTAGATGCTGTTGTCGCCCGGGATGTGCTGGTTCCCGACTCCACCTGCTATACTGAAGCCGAGACCTGAAACACACCAGGACCAGGACTCAAAGTGAGGAGAAGGATCCAACACGGACACAAACAGTAAGACTGAGAGAAAAAAAACAACAACAAAACACTGCTGCCAATTTAACACAGTCACAAATCAGGGCACATAGGTGCAGAAAAGCATATTTCAGGATGTTTCCGTGGAAACCGAGGCTTTGTTCTTGAGCCTGGCTTCTTGTCTGAATAATCATGAGGCCCTGAGGGATTTCACTAAAGCTCCTCAGCAAGCAGAAGCAATCCAACAACACGTCCAACAACACGTCCAACAACACAACCAACAACACAACCAACAACACGTCCAACGACACATCCAACACATCCAACAACACGTCCAACAACACGTCCAACAACACGTCCAACAACACAACCAACAACACAACCAACAACACGTCCAATGACACAACCAACAACACGTCCAACAACACAACCAACGACACAACCAACAACACAACCAACAACACGTCCAACAACACAACCAACGACACAACCAACAACACAACCAACAACACGTCCAACAACACGTCCAACACAACCAACAACACATCCAACGACACAACCAACAACACAACCAACAACACAACCAACGACACAACCAACAACATGTCCAACAACACATCCAACGACACAACCAACAACACATCCAACAACACAACCAACAACACAACCAACAACACAACCAACAACATGTCCAACAACACGTCCAACAACACATCCAACAACACAACCAACAACATGTCCAACAACACGTCCAACAACACGTCCAACAACACATCCAACAACACAACCAACAACACGTCCAACAACACGTCCAACAACACAACCAACAACACAACCAACAACACAACCAACAACATGTCCAACAACACAACCAACAACACGTCCAACAACACAACCAACAACACAACCAACAACATGTCCAACAACACAACCAACAACACGTCCAACAACACAACCAACAACATGTCCAACAACACGTCCAACAACACATCCAACAACACAACCAACAACATGTCAACAACACGTCCAACAACACATCCAACAACACGTCCAACAACACATCCAACAACACAACCAACAACACGTCCAACAACACGTCCAACAACACATCCAACGACACAACCAACAACACATCCAACAACACAACCAACAACACAACCAACAACATGTCCAACAACACATCCAACAACACAACCAACAACACAACCAACAACACGTCCAACAACACGTCCAACAACACATCCAACAACACAACCAACAACACAACCAACAACACGTCCAACAACACAACCAACAACACGTCCAACAACACAACCAACAACACGTCCAACAACACAACCAACAACATGTCCAACAACACAACCAACAACACGTCCAACAACACAACCAACAACACGTCCAACAACACAACCAACAACACAACCAACAACACAACCAACAACACGTCCAACAACACAACCAACAACACGTCCAACAACACAACCAACAACACAACCAACAACACAACCAACAACACAACCAACAACATGTCCAACAACACAACCAACAACACAACCAACAACACAACCAACAACACATCCAACAACATGTCCAACAACACAACCAACAACACAACCAACAACATGTCCAACAACACAACCAACAACACAACCAACAACATGTCCAACACAACCAACAACACATCCAACAACACGTCCAACAACACATCCAACAACACAACCAACAACACGTCCAACAACACGTCCAACAACACATCCAACGACACAACCAACAACACATCCAACAACACAACCAACAACACAACCAACAACATGTCCAACAACACATCCAACGACACAACCAACAACACAACCAACAACACAACCAACAACACAACCAACAACACGTCCAACAACACGTCCAACAACACATCCAACAACACAACCAACAACACAACCAACAACACGTCCAACAACACAACCAACAACACGTCCAACAACACAACCAACAACACGTCCAACAACACAACCAACAACATGTCCAACAACACAACCAACAACACGTCCAACAACACGTCCAACAACACAACCAACACATCCAACAACACAACCAACAACACGTCCAACAACACAACCAACAACATGTCCAACAACACAACCAACAACACGTCCAACAACACAACCAACAACACGTCCAACAACACAACCAACAACACAACCAACAACACAACCAACAACACGTCCAACAACACAACCAACAACACGTCCAACAACACAACCAACAACACAACCAACAACACAACCAACAACACAACCAACAACATGTCCAACAACACAACCAACAACACAACCAACAACACAACCAACAACACATCCAACAACATGTCCAACAACACAACCAACAACACAACCAACAACATGTCCAACAACACAACCAACAACACAACCAACAACATGTCCAACACAACCAACAACACATCCAACAACACGTCCAACATGTCCAACAACACAACCAACAACACGTCCAACAACACGTCCAACATGTCCAACAACACAACCAACAACACAACCAACACATCCAACAACACGTCCAACAACACGTCCAACAACACGTCTAACAACATGTCCAACAACACATCCAACAACACAACCAACAACATGTCCAACAACACAACCAACAACACATCCAACAACACAACCAACAACATGTCCAACAACACAACCAACAACACATCCAACAACACAACCAACAACACATCCAACACATCCAACAACACGTCCAACAACACATCCAACATGTCCAACAACACATCCAACAACACAACCAACAACACATCCAACAACACAACCAACAACACATCCAACACAACCAACAACACATATAACAACATGTCCAGCAACACAACCAACAACACATCCAACAACACAACCAACAACACAACCAACAACACATCCAACAACACATCCAACAACACAACCAACAACACAACCAACACATCCAACAACACGTCCAACAACACGTCCAGCAACACATCCAACAACACATCCAACAACACATCCAACAACACGTCCAACAACACAACCAACAACACGTCCAACAACACATCCAACACAACCAACAACACGTCCAACAACACAACCAACACATCCAACAACACAACCAACACATCCAACAACATGTCCAACAACACAACCAACAACACATCCAACAACACAACCAACAACACATCCAACACAACCAACAACACAACCAACAACACGTCCAACAACACGTCCAACAAC
Organism: Thunnus maccoyii; assembly: GCF_910596095.1. Taxonomy (NCBI): domain Eukaryota; kingdom Metazoa; phylum Chordata; class Actinopteri; order Scombriformes; family Scombridae; genus Thunnus; species Thunnus maccoyii. The sequence continues at coordinate 31,441,099 of NC_056544.1, read as the reverse complement.
ATGTCCAACAACACAACCAACAACACATCCAACAACACAACCAACAACACAACCAACAACACGTCCAACAACACGTCCAACAACATGTCCAACAACACAACCAACAACACAACCAACAACACAACCAACAACACATCCAACATGTCCAACAACACAACCAACAACACATCCAACAACACAACCAACAACACATCCAACAACACAACCAACAACACAACCAACAACACAACCAACAACACAACCAACAACACAACCAACAACACATCCAACAACACATCCAACAACACATCCAACAACATGTCCAACAACATGTCCAACAACACAACCAACAACACATCCAATAACACATCCAACAACACAACCAACAACACGTCCAACAACATGTCCAACAACACAACCAACAACACATCCAATAACACATCCAACAACACAACCAACATGTCCAACAACATGTCCAACAACACATCCAACAACACATCCAACAACACATCCAACAACACAACCAACACATCCAACACAACCAACAACACATCCAATAACACATCCAACAACACAACCAACACATCCAACATGTCCAACAACATGTCCAACAACACATCCAACAACACATCCAACAACACAACCAACACATCCAACATGTCCAACAACATGTCCAACAACACATCAAATAACACAACCAACAACACAACCAACACATCCAACAACACGTCCAACAACACGTCCAACAACATGTCCAACAACACATCCAACAACACATCCAACAACATGTCCAACAACACGTCCAACAACACATCCAACGACACAACCAACAACACATCCAACAACACAACCAACACATCCAACACAACCAACAACACATCCAATAACACATCCAACAACACAACCAACACATCCAACATGTCCAACAACATGTCCAACAACACATCCAACAACACATCCAACAACACAACCAACACATCCAACATGTCCAACAACATGTCCAACAACACATCAAATAACACAACCAACAACACAACCAACACGTCCAACAACACGTCCAACAACACGTCCAACAACATGTCCAACAACACATCCAACAACACGTCCAACAACATGTCCAACAACACATCCAACAACACATCCAACAACATGTCCAACAACACGTCCAACAACACATCCAACAACACATCCAACGACACATCCAACAACACATCCAACAACACATCCACACCATCTGCACTGTTTCCATCAGCAGCTACAGGAGAAGTTCACCTTTAGTTTCTCTTCCTGCCGACAGATATTATTATATATTATATAAATTTAACCACATGATGTAACCTGTTGTTTGTTACCTTTGGGTCCCTTCACCAGTTTGATCTCCATCACTTTCTCAGAGACGGGTTTCCTCCTGCGGACGTAGAGTCGAACCAGAGACCCCGCCTCCTTCAGTGCCTCCACCGCTCTGCTGTGAGTCACATCCCGAACATCCACCTCATTGACCCGCAGGATGACATCGTTGACCCTGAAACACACACATATTTGTTTACTGTGCTTCAGCCTGTGTGTGTGTGTGTTTATGCATGCGCAGGGTAAATATACTTAATGTCTGTTGTTCTTCCTGTGCAGACCCCTCAGGTGATGTTGCACTGTGAGTTTAGAGTTTAAATAAACACTCAGGAGCTGGTTAAATAACTGCAGTAGCTTCTTCCTTTGGTCTAACGCGGGTTTAAGGAGCGTTACTAACTCTCACACCAACAAACAACAGCTGGTTGACGAAAGTTGCCGACTGTGGCCGAGCTTGAACAAAGGCTGCTGCTTTTTATCTGCTCTAAAGAAGTACTGATGTTAAGTTTATGTTGGAGGTGTTATACTTTTTTTAAATGCATTAAACAAGTCATTCCACAGCCATGCAGGTCCTGGAGAAGAAGAAATCTCTTCAAAAAATGACCTTTTAAACAATTTTTCTATTAAATTTAACATGAGTTGTGTATACAGACGTGATCTGACCACAGAGGCCCATGAAGGACATCCACACAATTAAAAAGGGTTTATTTGACTCTTATTATTTATAATATTTTACCTCGGGACTGTTTGATAAGTAGAAAGTAAAAGTAATTTACATTTCTGTGACTTTTTACACCAATAACTAACTAATGTAAGGACAGGTTTTTAAAAATGTGTCATTAATAACTCGTTTTATTTACTGAATTTATTTAATAAATGTATTATTTCTTTTATTTATGAAAATTTGCAAACATCTTTTGACAGACTGACTGAAAAAACAACAACTTAGAAATATACATATATGAACAAACTATGACATCAAACACATTTAACATTTTTGTTCCTAACATGTTCTGATCCGACATATGATACACTGATATATCTGTTGTCTGTAAACTGTGTTTTAGATCAGAAAGCTCTGAGGAACAGCGAACGTCCACCTGATCAGTTTTATTTGTTTCTCTGGAGGAAAAGACAGTTTCCTGACAGTTGAGTACCCGAGCTCTCAGTCAGACACATGAGCCTCACTGACGACTGACGGAACAACGAGCAGGGTTCATGTTGGAGGCAACCTGAGAGCGAAGCTGCCCATCATCATCATCATCTTCGTCGTCGTCGTCATCGTCACCTGGATCAGGTGAGTCAGACTGTGGCTGCTGCATTATGAATGAAGCGGTGAAAGGCAGCGGGGCGCCGTGGGGGTTTCTGGGTAACGGACACCAGCTCTTACTGCGGACGTATCAAACTAAACACTTGTGTCGGAACGATGGGACATAAATTCAGCTCTTATCTGCTCTCAGAGTCCTTTAGATGTTTTAAAGTGCAGGACAAGAACTTCTAGTGAAGCTCTGCAACCGTCTGTCTGACCATCTGAGAGCAGCTGCAAGTGTTTATATGTTAAACTTCAAACCATCGTTAGCTTTTCATGGACATTATTCATTAATTCATCTCTTATTTTATTGCATTCATGTTTTAGAACATGTTTCCCCCTCAAAATCTATTTTATCTAGTAGTCTATTTATTTATTAATCTATTTAATTGATTGTATAAAACATATAAATTGATTGTATAAAATTGTATAAAACATATAAACTGATTGTATAAAATTGTATAAAATGTATAAATTGATTGTATATAATTTTCAGTCTCTCTGGTTTTTGAACTGTCTTTTCTTTGTTTTTATTTCTTTTACGTTTCTCTTGTTTTGTTTTTACAATAAATTGTTTTTTATCTGTTTTTTTAAACTGAAATGATTTAATGATTTATTATTATTACTCATGTGCATTATTCTCTAATTGTTGTTACTGTCGGCTTTGAATCACATGAACTTTTACCACAGTTGATTGATTATCTGATGAAACGTGTGTTCCTCACCTGAGCCGTCCGTCCTGGGCGGCGGCTCCTCCAGGTATGACTTTGGTGATGAAGATGCTGGGGTCTTCACCGATGTGGGGGTTGTCTGTGCCGCCCGCGATGCTGAAGCCCAGCCCCGAGTTTCCCTGGATACCGACGACAATCAACAAAGAACGTCATTAAGAAACCAACAACATGTCGGTGCGTCTCTCAATACCGCCCCCCCCCTTCTCTAGTCCGTCTGTGGCTCTCATTGGTTCCTACTGACGACTTTAAAAACATCACACCTACACGTCCTTTCTAACACTATTCTCCAGTCGACATGAAATGAAAAACATAATTTCTGTAACTCTCAGTGATGTAATTCTCCTCCAAACTAGGTTTAATAACATCAGGATTGAAGCCTGAGGCCTGTTGAGCCTACAGACAGAACGACAGACAGTCTGTGGTTCCTGTGGGACTCAGCTGGCAGAGATGGTTTTTATTTACGCTGCTCTGATTATCATTATCGCACTTGAGGAAGCACACAGCTGAATTAGGAAGAGAAGATAATAAAGATTTCACCACAGGCAGAGTCAGGGATTAAAACACAGCTGCATTAAAAAGAAAGATCACAAATAATGTTTCTACAGAGTCAAGCAGAGTTGATTCATCGCGTTTACCCAAAATTCAACCCGACATCTTTGGAAACTTATGAAACATCTGGATGAAGAGTTTAAAATAAAGCCTTGTTGGTTTGTAAAGACACCAGTTGGGAGTTTTAAAAGTACATAAAAGCAGTGAGTCAAAGTCAAACCAACAGTATCTGCAGCCAGGATTCGCTCACTGTGAGTTAACGAGCTGCGGCTCCTCGTTAACGAGGCTCGTTAAAAAGGTGAGTGAGAGTTACAGCGAGTCCGTTCGTTAACAACATGGCTGCCATTCAGCAGCCTGACATAAAAAACAGGACGTGGTGCTCGTGGTCTTACCCTCTCCAGCGTGATCTCCTCGTACTCATAATCAGCCTCCGTCCCGTTCACCTGCACACACACAACATTTATTACTTATTCAGTCATCTTGTCTTGTCTGTTGTTGATTTATTACTCATAAACAAGCAAAAACAAAACAAAACTGAAGACAAAACAGACAAACAAATGCTTTATATGATCATTTTTAAAGGCTTTTAACTTGAAGGGTTAAAGAAGCAGAATAAAGTTGGAGTTGTTGCTGGATAAGCAGCTTTTTTAAACCTCCTTTTCTTATTTTCTTAACATCTCAGTCTTGTGTAAATTAATCCGGCAGAGACGATGAGGCGTCTCGCTGACAGCGGCCAACATCCCGACCGTCACGGAGCCAATCAGAGGCCGGGAGGCTGTTTAGTCCGATTTAAACGTAGACTGGTCTGACTCCAGCAGCGGTTCAGTCAGGGACAGACAGACAGGAAACAAACGACTACCAGAACCTTCATCAGTCTGAACGCAGCCAACAGAGAGACGTGTACGGTGTGATGTCACACTGCACCGTGTTCCAGTCCTGGACCGCTGATCATAAAAAGTCTTTAAGTTCTTATGACTACTTACTTATCACAGAGATACTAGAGGAGCCAACAGTAGGTGATGTTACACTGTCAACACAACATGATGCTGTGGCTGTTTACTGACATAAACACATCAGCACATCAGGAAACCAGCAGTCAGGTGTCCATAGTAACAGTGAAAGAGGTTTTCCTCGCTGTAATCATTCCTCCTGTTCATACTGGATATTAAAAGATCCTTCAAATGTGCTTTCAATGGAAGTGATGGAGGATAAAATCCACAGTGTGTCCACACAGTCATTTAAAAGTCTGTGTGAAGCTTCTATTCAGCTTCATCAGTCTGAGTTAGTCATATCAAGTGGATATCTGACACATTTACAGTCTTTGTGTTTCCCTGTTGAGCTGCAGGTGGAAGTATAGTAACAAAAAGAGGAACTTTGGCACTAAAAAGACTGTAACGTTGAAAGATATCTACTTGATTTGCTGAAGCTTCATATTAGCTTCAGATAAACTTTTGGATTGTGGATTTTGTCCTCCATCACTTCCATTGTAAGGTCATTATGAAGGGATCTTCTAATGGTCAGTATGAACAGGAGGAATGATTACAGCAGGAAAAACAGGTTTCAATGTTCATCTGGACTCCTGACTGTTGGTTTAAGACAGACTAGAATAAACTGTGAACTCGTCCTGTTTGTACAAAGTGCTTCTTGCATGATGTCTAGTGTCAAACTGGAGAACCAGACTAATGATGTCATAGGACACCTTTGGCCATGTTGAGTCAAATTATGCCACTTTAATTTGCATCTCCGTTACCAGTTTAAACGTGTCAAGTTGTACCGAGTCAAACCTGAGATGGACCATCTCTGAGGCCTCCATGCAGGTTATAGTGACGTCTCGCTGACCACAGCAGACCCACGTCGACCGCCTTCTCTCTGCTTCTTCCTGTTTAAACAAGCTGAACGACTCTCTCTACTTCTGTAGCTTCTAAACTGAATCTCTGTGGTTTGAAGTTGAGTTTCTCTCCTGCGTCCCTGTTTGTTCTTCCACATATCTGCTTTATTTTACTTTCAGCCGTGTCGGAGCCGCTCTAAGTTACTGCAGATGAAAACATTTCCTGCTGCTGCTTCATATCAAAAGCTTTTCCACTGACAAGCTAACGGGAGGCTTGTATTGTGAAGAACTAATAGGAAATGAAATGTGTTTAACCACCGTTTTACAGCCGCGACTTTGACCGCTAATCACAGCCGTGATGTATAAAAGTCTGCTGCTTTCAACTGAAGACAAGCGCATCATCAGTTAAAGACAAGTAACGGAGACGCGGATCCCTGCTGCGCCGGGATGACGACAAACGTGTTGTGTGTGTGTGTGTGTGTGTGTGTGTGTGTGTAGAGCAGGAGACTCACGTATGGAGGCGTGTCCAGGCTGTCTGTGTTGACCACCACAGGAGGAGGGTTTGCCTAAAAAAAGAGAGAGAAGAAGACACATCACAGCGTCAGAGGAAACATCTCAGCTCAGGAAAAAAAAACAAAAACAACCCCATTTAGATCAGCATCCAACCACAAACCCCCGAGCAACCTCCCACAGAGCTCCACCCCTGCACACACACACACACACACACACACACACACACACACACACACACACACACACACACACACACACACACACACACACACACACACACACACACACACACACACACACACACACTGAACCGAAGCCGTCCGCCGTGCAGCAAAAAAAACAAAAAGGCAGCGCTGACATGAAAGACTTACTCTCCTCATGATGCTACAGACCAACTGAGGATAAAAAGAGGCAGCGTGTGGATTTGAGCAGAGATTAGTGAGGGCAGAGCCGTACGTACATGACGGCATTTCACACTGCAGAAGATGCAATGTTGAAGCATGAAGGCTTAAAAAAAATAAATAAATAAATCAGTCAAGCTCAAGTCCTGCAGGACGGCGACTCTGCTCCTCACTTCTTCTTCTTCTTCTTCTAGTTTTTAAATTCTAACTCGCTCACTTCATTCTGTTTCTGCCTCGCTCGCTTGCTCAGTTTCTGCCCCGCGAGGAGCCAGATGGGCTCTTTAAAAAAAGTCAAATGGGGGGGGCAGGGTGGGGAGAGTGTGGCATTTCTCCCACTGTTTTCTATCTCTAATCTGCTCACTTCATCAGAGCACACAGCTGGACAGCAGACATGGAGCTAAACTCTATATGACAGCAGCGAAACAAACAAACAAACACATGAGCAGCCACATAAACCAGAAGACAAATAATAAATCTATAGATGAAGCAGAGGAAAATAAAACAACAACAACAACAACAACAAAAAAAAAAACCTGTGACGTCGGAGGGATGATGGTGGTCTCGGCTGGGATTGGCGAGATTGGGATCACAGGGATTATGGGAGAGGAGGGCGGGGTGGCCTCGGCCTGCTGAACAATAGCATGGTGAGGGGTCTAAGGTTAGACAAACACAGTGCAGCACAGATGAAGAGATGAGGAGGAGGAGGAGGAGGAGGATGTATGCATGTCCCTGTTGACTGACAGCTGTTGTGATCAGCTGTACCTGCTGTCTGTCTGTTTGGTTTTATTATGCTCAGGTGCCAGCCGGGTGGAGTTAAGACACACAGGGGGAAAGGATCGCAGAGTGTCAGAGAGGTCGGCCAATCACAGGAAGACGCTCTGTGATTGACAGATTACCTGACACTTGTGCTTTTTTCAGACGATCCTGATGTGGCAAACTCATCACCCATCTGCTGCTCTGAGATGATTAAAGCTGCAGCGTGTGTGTGTGTGTGTGTGTGTGTGTGTCGGTCTCAGCAGGGGGGTTGATGTTCTTTTTTCTGATTATTGGAAAGAGCAGATATTTCAATCTGGTGGAGCAGAGAGTATTAACCCTGACAGCACCGAGGGTCAAAGGTCAAGTTTATTTTATTACTGCAGCGCCTTTAAAACAACAAGACATCAACGTATGTTTTACATAACATATAAAAGAGGAACAGAATGATATAAGAACACACACACACACATCCACATTATTCCCAACCTCATGATCATCAGGTTCAGGAATAAGGTGGATAATTAAAATAAAAACAAAGTAATAAATGGAAAATGAAACAGGAGAATGAAAACAGAAAAGTCTTGATGTGATTCATCAGTAGTGGGAGTTGAGACTCTGAGGACAGGAAGTAGATCCGTCCCAGACCACCAGAGAGGTCTGGGACGCTTCGTATCATAAGATCAGATCAGATATATATCTGTCTCTGCTACATACATTCATTTACTGTTATCTGATCTTTGTAAAACTGTTAACATGCAGTGAACTCTGCTTTAACTTCAGATCCTTTTACTGGAGCAGCAGCTGCTTTTTCTACATGTTAACATGTTAACAGAAGCTGCATCATGTGTTCAATACTCACAGATTATTAATGAAATCTTCAGTTTGTACTTTAATATCAAACTGTCTTTGATGTAATCAAGTGTTTTGACGTGGTTTTTATTTTAGTTTTACATTTTGAGCTTCTTAATGTTTCTTTGTCTTTTAACATCTTGAGATCATGTTGATTATTTTATTTTGTGTCTGTCCTCCATTAATAAATCATATCATACATTATTTTAATTATCGATTAATCTGCTGGTGATTTTCTCAATTAATCATTTTGTCTATAAAATGTCAGAAAATAGTGAAAAATTCCTGTTCGAAGCTGCAACCAGCACATGTTGATAAAAACAGGATGAAGAGTAGCGAGCGTGAGTCTGAGGCGGCCCTTCAAACATTGTGACCTCTATTATGCAAGAGAAGGGACCTCATGAAGCTAGCTGGCAGGAAGTTGCCGCTCTCTGTGTTTCGGTAGAGGCTTAATTGTTGTGCTGCAGCAGCAGAACCCGCAGCCCCATGGAAAACCAACAGCCGCTAAAATTAGCCCCCCGCGCATCGACCGCATTGATCCGCCAGCCCTACTTCTGGAGCGCCGCTCTGAAAGCCTGCTGACAATGAGGCTTAATTGCTCCCAGAGAATACAAACCGGTCTGACAAACGCAGCAACACGAGACAGAGAGAGAGAGAGAGAGAGAGAGAAGAGTTTATGTTTTAATTTAACAGTGACGGCTGGGAGTGAGCGCTCCCCCGTTCAGACGGGATCTTTGAGCTGATGAGCTGAGATGATGATGATGATGATGATGATGAACCAGGACTAGAGAGCCTGATCTGATCCAAAAGACAACATTTAGTCTAGTGCCGAAACATCAGCTGATGAATCAACACCTATCCCAATAACTGATCCATCAATTAAGTTATTTATCATGTGAAACCATCAAACGTTCTGTTTGTCTTCACTGTGACGATTCGCTGCTTTTCTCTCCTTCATGTCATCTGTTTGTCAGAAAAAACAATATTTACAGTACATTTTAAGGGCTGTTTCACTATAATCTGACACATTATAGTCTAACAGATGAATCATTAATCTGCAGCCCCTAAATGAATCAATCAGATAATAAGTCTGCTGATATTCAACAAGTAATGTGATCTATATTAATCCTTTATGGTGTAGAGCGCCAAACACTGTTCAAAACACATCAGTGAGCCACTCAGCTGCACTGACATGTTCCTTCATCACACACACACACACACACACACACACACACACACACCGTCCTGCTGCCAGAAACACTCACTACAGCACCAAACGTAGATTCATCCGCCACTGAAAATAGTCCCCAACAAATGCACTGTTTCCTCCTGTTTGTTTGTTAAAACCACAGTGAGCAGCTGTTATTGATCCTTTAAACATGAAACTGTTTGTAAAGTTTTCAGAAGGAATCAGAGAGTCAGAGAGTATTGATAGATGAACTCATTGACGATAAGAACATTTTAAAACCAGAGGCCGATGGTTTAAATGACATGTTGAACGGATACGTCAGAGCAGACAGATGACAGCAGGATCAAACATGGACACATGTTGATTCTCCATCAAGTGACAGACTGTAGTAACTCACAGATCAGAACATGTGCAGCTCTGACGACTGTTTAGTTCCTCATGATGAGTTCAAGGGTCAAACGTCACAACAAAAAGACAACAACTGATGTTTCTTTAACGCCAGAGATGATGAAGAGTCAAACTGACCTCAAACAAAAAGCAAACTTGTTGAGCAGTCGTACAAGAACTTTGTCATTCAGCAGAAAAAATCAGCAGCATTTGATTGAAGATAAGAACATCAGATTATGAATCAGCCATCAATGACAACTGATTAAACCATGAAGTATTAACCTGAGACCTGAACCTGTAAGACTAACGTGACCGGGAAGGAAACAGCTTCCAGTAAAACCAGTACTCATGTCCCAGCTTCAGACTGAACCACGTCACATGTGTCTGATGTTTTAACTACCTTACTGAAGACGAAGGGGACCCAGGGGATCTCCGGCCTGCTGGCTGCGTGGCTGCTGCTGCTGACCACTTTGGCCGTGCTCTTGGTGGGACTTTTCTTCACGCTGTCCCGCAGGTTGAGGAATCGGCTGCGAGCTCGGCAGGACGCCGGCACCGTGCAGGCGGTAAATGTCGACAGAGACGCCTGGACCTGCGAACGACCCGGTGGCGGCGGCGGCGGCGGCTGCTGCTGCTGCTGCTGACGGTGAAGCTCGATGGCGTGCTGCCTCTGCAGCGGGTGCAGGTGGGCGATGGACTCCTGCAGGTTGATGTTGACCCGCGGCAGCTTCTTCTCGCCGCCGTTCATGGCCTTGGAGGTGAACTCCTGCCGGGGGTAATGTGTGGTCATCTTCCTGGAGGAGATTCCCGATTGGAGGAGGAGGAGGAGGAGGAGGAGGAGGAGGAGGAGGATGTGGTTAAATAATAAATGATGGAGGTTTCCTTCAGGCTTGTTCGGTGTCTGCGGTGCGACGGCGGCAACAGATCCAAACTCAATCCTGTTAATTCAGGCTCCACCACAGAAGCACAATAACACTCCCTCTTCAGCTGCTCTTCCTCTGTGACGCCCTCCCTCTCGTCTTCTCTCATTCTCCTGCCAATTAATCGGCTTCAGTGAGCGAGGCACATGTCAGCACGATGGGGAGGGAGGGAGGGAGGGGAGGGGAGGGGGGGGTGCTCCACTCGCTGCATGAATAATCGATAACGCCCCCGGATTCAGACACAGCGACGTGCATGTCAGCGTCAGCAGCGAGGGGGGGAATGCGACGAGGACTCCTGGTTAGCAGCGGCGGGCAGGAAGCTGCAGCTTTCATGTGGATATTCTCTGCAGCAGCTTTAAGCCTCTGCTGAAGATAAAAAACCTGACAGTCGACTCTCGCAGGATGTTCAGAGCTGAACCACGAGCTGCTGCTGCTGATGCTGATGCTGCTCCTCTTCGTTTTTTAGGTTTTATTATTTGACACTGCAGCAGCCTTTGACTGGAACATTACATACAGTCAGACATGTGACTGCTCTGTATAATAACTGTCACATCCAGGTTACTGATGACAGCGTCCATATTTGTTTGAAGCTCTTAATTTGACTTGGTTGACACAGTCTGAAGCACCTCTAGAAGAGGAACTAATTAATTTATCATATCAACTATTCTGACAATCAAATCATCTTTGTAGTGATTTTTTTTAAGTCAAATTTCCAAACATCTGCTGGTTGCATCGTCTCTAATAAAGACCTGCTGAGGTTGAAACTGTTCATGTTTTAATTGTCATGAATAAAAACGAGTGATAAAGATTAATAAACACTTTTTATCTGAAGTTTTTTTTTAATGTATATATGTTGCTCACAACTCTTTAAAAACAAACTTATCAACAATGTTTATATCTCCTCAGGTTTTTACTCTAAAATATCAATAAATATCTGAACCCCAGTATTGGTTGGACTACATTAAATATAGTATAATGATATTATCAGTATAAAAACTGACACTCAGCTCTACTGAGAGCTGACTGGCTTTGCACTGTGGACTGTTTAGTATCCAGCCTTCATGTTGGGTAAACTATGAATGGACAAATCATTCTTACAACATAAAATACGCTCCAGAATAACCCACATATGAGCGTTGACATGACAACGGTCGCTGTGCGGACAGCGATCTGATGTCATAAGTGGATTTAAAAATCCAGGAGGAGGGTTTTTGGTGGGAGGAGCGTTTCCTCTCCAGCATCCAGCTGAACACACTGACCCATCAGCTGAAACATCACCGCTTCACTTCTACACGATCAATAAACCAGCCTCCATCGTCTTTATTCACCAAACAATATCTACAGTCCCTGAACGCCTCATCTCCGTCCGTATTCATGATGAAGAGGCGACAATTTCAAAACAAATCCATACGCAGCCGTGGAAATATCTATACGTCTGCATTGTTTTTGATGCATTTGACTGTCATCTGAACAATGAAGCGGGTTATTGTCGCTGCGTCCCCCCCCCCGAGGCTCCATCAGCATCGACCCGCAGCGTTAAACGTGCAGGAATCTGGATCCTGATGCACACGATTCATAACAACAGGAGCACAAACGCAGCATTTAGAGAGCAGATCAATACGACAAACTGTGAACATGTGGTCACAAGCAGGATGTAAAGAGGTTGACTGAGTGCATGTCAGAGCCTGCGCACGCACACACACACACACACACACACACACACACACACACACACACACACACACACACACACAGAGGTACAGCACTGAACAGGATTAGTGCCTCGGCTCTGCTGCTGTACGTCTACAGCTCCACCTACAGGCCGCACAGCTCAACACACACACACACACACACACACACACACACACACACACACACACACACACAGCTGCAAGATTCACTTTCATCATTGAAGATAAATGTAGAATTGTGCGAAACATCATTTGAAATGACAAAACCGGCTAAACATTGGAATAACGGGAAATACTGATCATCTCTCAGAGAGACGGAGACTCGCTGCCTTCCTGGACTCGTTAGATGAATCATCACAGAACAGTTGTTCTAGAGAGATATAGATTAACGCTGGCGTTGTCACATATCTATCAATATAAGTGAGGATATTCATCTGAGCGGAACAACTCATCAATTCCCATAAAATCCAGCAGCTGCACTGCAAACTGGAGCTGCTAATAGCTGATTCAACATACTTTTAACAGAACCAATTTGACTAAATGCAAACACATATACACTTAAAAAAAAACAGGCTCAAGCTGTAGCTCAGTTACCGAATCCATGGCAACCTCATACATCCTGGTTATATATTATGGGAACTCCTGAAGCAGCGACAGTCTCCCCATCCATACATCTCCGGATATCAAAGTTGTACATGTGGGAATGTTGGGGGGAGTATCTACGTCAAGACATCTTTTAAATAGTTTGTTCTTTTGATATTTGCAGTTTAAGCATCATTTAGCTTTACTGAGGTTAACCCATCAGATTTCTGCTGTTTTAAATCCTATAATAGATAAATAAAACAGCCGTGTTGATGTTTTCTGTCCATGTAGATCTTTAAGCTTGTTGTGCGGATGGTTAACCTGCGGTCGGGCTGCAGGTGGAGGAGCGGCGCTGTCGACACGCCTGAAGGGACACCAAACAGATTACAGTCATGAATCTGAGCTCAGAGACGTTTCAGCCCTGCAGCTTCTCCGCTGGGCTGAAACGTCTCCGATCACGTCCGAACCAACAGCTGCAGGAAGGAGGGAAAGAACCGCAAAACCCCGCCAGTGTTACTGCCTCGATCCAACAACAGGACGAAGACCAAACAACTTTACAATTATTAAAGTATTAAATTAAAAAGTTCATGTTCTCGTAGACGGCATGAGAAGACAGAAACTCTCCTGGTTGAACCATCAGTACAAAACATGAACAACTGTTAGAGAATATCTGCTTCTTGATGAAAAACAGCCTGAGGGCAAGAAGTCAACTACAACTCCCAGGGTGCATTTCATCCAATCTCTTCAGGTTCTGTTATGTGCGCCGCTAACAGCGAGCTAAAGCTAAAGGTGACACTTTAATAAAACATTCAGCAGCTTAAAGCAGCTCTCTTTCTGATTCTGGGTCAGTTTGGGATGAATTTAGCAGCTGTGTGTGTTTTTATTTTATTTGATGATTTCCAGCGGATGTCGACTAAAGCCACACTGACTGATGCAGACTTCTCATTCAAGCCTCCTTTTGTGAACGAGATCAAACAGCATCACTTTTCAGAAGGTATCCTGCTCTGAACCGTCTAAGATTCACTTTTCTTTGTCGATTGTCTTCTTAGTGATACGTCTGTATTTTTAGCCACGCTAGCAGCGTAGCTCTACTGGTGATAATGTTGGTCTTCCACTTTGCTCCAGACTGAAATATCTCAACAACTATTAGACGGGTCGCCATGTAATTTATCGTCGTGGTCGTGGTCTTGCTTCATGGTTCAGACTGACCAGCTTAACACCCACTCAGTATATTTCCGTCCATCTATTTAAACTCACAACCTTCTTGTTGTGAGGAGACAGAGCTGAGCACTACTGCCTCTTCACAACAGGAAAACTAAAACAACTCAAGTACAGCTGAGGCTTAAAGCTCCATAAAAGAAGAAGCAGCTTTAGGGTAAAATATTAGAAGTAACAACAGTTGGTGTTTTCACATCTTTGTAATCCGGTTGAATCTGACTCTGGTTGATATATTTATGGATTACAGACACAAAAACAGAAATACATCAATAAATAAATAAAGTTATATTATGTTAAAGTGAAAACACTTATTTCCAACATGGCCCCAAGATGTTAAAAGACAAAGAAACATAAAGAAACACAAGACACAACATAAAATACGATGACAATCTGATTTCCATAAATAATCCCAACCTGACTTCTATCAGCTGCTCTCATATTTAAAAACTGGTCCTGGTATTATAGTTACAGCATGGATCATTGTTATCTAAATTACACACGTATTGATAATATTGTACATATGATGCAGCTGTTCAACTCTTCTGAATTCATCACCATCACACGTCAACAGGATGCATTTAATGAACACTGAATGTTATTTTGCATCACCTGCAGTTTGTTCCTACATTTAGCCGCCAAACCGCTGAACCAATCAGAACAGGCATCAACCCTCGGTACCATTCATGTTGGCAGATCTGAACACGGCAGTCGGACCAAAGCAACCAATCAGAGACCCTTTAGAGGAGGCGGTTAGTTTGGTGGGAAAGTGATCCGACCGGCGTACTGGCTGCTGTAGCCAGGTGTGCTTTGCATGCTGGGATGCGAATGTGTGAGTTTAACAGTTGCTCGCAGCTAGCCGGAGAGGTCAGACGTAGTATTTGACCAGTGGAGCTTCTTCAGGACCTTCTTCCTGTGTTTATGGTCCCGCCCCAGACACATCTGACCAATGAGAGGAGAGAGCGTTCTCGCCTGGCTTTTAGTGATGCATTTTGGTTCACTTGGATTTTTTTTTAGCGTGAAAAGAAATCAAACCAAGTTTACCAGCTTATTCACTGATACAGACCAGAACAAACCAACTACAGGTTGGAAAACACCTTAAACCAAAACTATTTACAACTAAAACTGTTTTTACAGCAAAGCATGTAAAGCGCTGTGTTGAAAATGACAGAGAGAAGTTGGTTTCAAGCTGGACCAGTACTTCAGTCTGTTGTGGAGCAAACTTCTCCATCTCTGGGAAAACCACAACAGTCAACGGACGTGCAGGGTGATGATGGTCGACAGGCGACGGGTTACTGGTACTGTAAAGTTTCATGTGAAAGCACTGCTACTAACCAGGAAGCAGGAAATGGTACTTCAAAATAAAACTGTTGCTCCGGAAACTAGTGATTTTATTTCTTCGGACAATGTTGACCCAAATGCTCGCGACTCACTGAGGATGAGCCCGTGATAGTTGGGAACCGCAGCTCCAGAGGATGTATTCCAGCTATGCTAACACACCAAACCTACATGCTAACATGGTTAATATTATACCTGCTAAACATTAACATACTAGCATTGTCATAGTGAGCTGGTGTTATACAGCTTCAGAGCTGCCAGCATGACATGTTTGACTCTATTCCTTCATATAGTTTCTATATTTTTTGCTTTTGAAATGTTTTTTCATAATTCCCAATGAGAACAATGTTGGTTTGTAAAGTACTAAATAATATTCAGACAGTAATGAAGGAGAGCAGTAAGACTATTTCTTCATAAACACACTTGAGTCAGTTTGACTCTGCAGCTGATGAAGCTCCGAACACTTTACTGTTCCTGATGATACACAGAATAAAACTTAAAGGGAGACGTTAACAGACAGGAGGCAGATTGTAGTATTTAGAGTCTACCAGACTAAACTTGTAGAAACAAAGTCTAAAAAATTAAACATAAACCTTTAAGTGTTGTTAAATGATGCAGGAGACTCCTGAGTTTCTCTGTTGAGGAACATAGAAAGTATCATTAAAAACAAAACTTAGAAATGAGATTTTACATCAGAGAAATACTTGAGTTGCTTATTATTCACAACTAAAGAGGCTGTGATGAAACCATTTATACTTTATGCTCCGTCTACACACACGTTCTGATATATGTGTGTGTGTGCATGTATGTTAACGTGCTGCCTCTGCCTGTGTGTGTGTGTGTGTGTGTGTGTGTGTGTGTGTGTGTGTGAGGCAGTAAACAGGGAGGCGGTGGGGTAGCGCTACGTGTCAGGAGCCCGGAGGTTGCTAGGCAACGCTGGGAAAGGCATGTGCTACTGCAGGGGTTCCTCACATCTGCCCAGAACATGATGCTGCTGTTCTGTTTATGCAGGTAAAATCTCTTCACATCGACACGCTGCCTCGCTCGCACACGCAGACTTAAAAAAACCTGCACAGGTGTGACCACGGCAACCACGGCGAACCCGACATCAACAGAAACCGTCTTGAGAGGAGGGAGATTCCAGCTCATCCTTCTTATCGTCTGATGAGACCCACAGCTGCTGAAGGCTCTGGAACATTCACCGAGCAGCAGCGAGTGTGTCACTGTGTGTAAAGTGTGTGTAAAGTGTGTGTGTGTGTGTACACGTCCTCGATTCCTCAACACTTAACGACGCGCAAAAAAAAGTGGTCGTGCCTCACGTTGAGACGGCGAGCTCTGACACATTTAGATCCAACGTAATAACCTGCTCACAGCCGCTGCAGCCTTATCAACAAATCACCCTCAGATCTCCTACGCCACACACACACACACACACACACACACACACACACACACACACACACACCGTCCTCATGCTCTCGCTGTGCATCTTTGACCCGTTTATCTCATGATGATGATAATCGCTCTGAAATGGGATGTTGGGTGTTTCTAGACCTGCGGTTAAGAATTTAACCAGATGTGAAGGTTTGTGCATGAATCCTGATCCACCACATGACGCAGCAGCAGCAGCAGCGGCGGCGGCGGCAGCAGCAGCTCTCCTGTTGCAACTTTTCCACATCTGCCTCATCCAGCGTCACATCCACAGCAGACAGACCGATCAATACGTTTACAACAACACACACAGCAGTCAGAGTGATCGCATGTATACGGGGGCTTGACTGCACACACACGTAGCAGAAAATGAGTCACGGTGCAGCGGTGCAGCACCTCCCCCTACCTCCTCACCTTTAGGAGGATCTTTTTTTCTTTATGGGTGGGGGGGTGAGGAGGGGGTGACCTACCAGTAGGCGCCGGTGGAGCCGCTTGGTTCTCCTCAGGGTCCCCATAATGCGGCGGCCCATCTTTTTGGCATACCACACAGAGTTGAGCATGCTGCTTGTTGCTGCTGCTGCTGCTGCTGTTGCTGTGGTGAAGGTGGAGGTGGTGTGTCGCCTCCTTTGCGCCTCCTCCTCTCGCTCCTGCTGCAGGCTGCGGGGTGGCGGAGGTGGTGCTGGCTGGAGAGCAGACGATGGGAGGGGGGCTTCACTCCACCTTGTGTCCCCCCCCCCTCCTCCTCCTCCTCCTCCTCCTCCTCCTCTTCCTTGCAGACACAAACAGAGAGGCTGCAGAGGAGCTGATGGAGGAGGCGCTGGTGGTGGAGGTGACCAGTAGCTGCTTCCAGGAGAGGAGCGATGGAGCAGAGAGGAGCAGACTGAGGTCGTCCTCCTCCTGTCAGTTATGTGCAGCAGCAGCAGCAGCGGCGGTGGTGGCGGCGGCGGCGGGCGGTAGCCGGGGAACAGCGGCCGTCAGACGCTGGACTTGACGGGAAAGAGAGAGAGATGAGCCTCCTGGGGCGGATTAACCTGCCGGGGTGAGAGAGCATCGCTGAGCAGGCGGAGAGAGAGCAGCCTCCGTCTGTCTGAAGCAGACAGCAACAACAGACTGCAGGGCTGACGAGAGGACGGAGAGACCAGTGTGTGTGTGTGTGTGTTTAAAGAGAGCGCAGGCAGGGAGGAAGTTAGTCCTCTGATCTCTTCTCTCTGCAGTCTGGAAACCTCACGCAGCCTCCTCCGCCTCCGCCTCCTCCTCCTCCTCCTCCTCCTCCTCCTCCTCCTCCTCCTCCTGCCTCTCAGTCCAGAGAGAGTTTGGTTCAGCTGACCTCTGTCCTACTTCAGTCCTCAGTCTTTCAGTCCTTTTCCCAAAATGAGTCAGCAGGGGAGACTCACACTGACAAAACGCTGAGTTATCACCGCTGTGACGGACGGCGAGGTGATGTGCGGAGCGACAGCTGAATATAGAGACAGAGTTCATTTAGACGGGTCGCTGCTTAGCTCGTTACTAGTTCGTTTAAGATCGATTAAATCTGCAAGTAGCGAGAAAATGAAGCAAATCAATAAACTAAATTAAATGAAAATTAGATATTAAAAAAAGAAAAAAAACAACTAAATTAATTTAAAACAAAAAACAAAAAACAAAAGTAATATTTATATTAAAAAACAAAAACAAACATAAAATAAAAAATCGAACTTTGTTCCCATTGGGACCCCTTTACTGCAACTGCCTTGAAAAATGTTGTTCATGTTCAAATATATACAATTTATATATAATGTATCAAATGTTTTTATTACAACTTTATTGATACAGAGTTTATTTATCGAGTGGTATCAGGTTTGGGAGCTGGATGAATTGAAGCCTGTTTTCCTTCTAGTGTATGTAAAAAATGTAATATTTGAATTTTAACTACCTGAAAGCCTTTATAATTACTCTTTAACTCTGATCTATTGATACCCTACAAATGAATCAATTCTATGATGTAGTTTAGGATCAGGCTGCGTGGGTGAAATTAGAATTAATTAATTTGTTCAGACTTTCTTTTTTTTAAGTGACAGCCCTTGTATTTGTAGTATTTACTTGTCCGTGTGTGACTTCTTGACTCTGAGGAACACCACTGTGTGTTGTCAATACGTATTTGTCTTGTTTGTAATCATGTAGCTAGTTTTTAACTTTGTGTACTTTTAACAGAGCAGCATGTTCCAAGATTGTGTCTATGGTGTGTTTCAGTGAGGAGTCTGTGAAATGCAGTGATTCGTTCCAAAACAACAATGACAAGTTTACATTTTGACAAAATTTCCCTCCAAACATCCAATATGGAGTGCCACAAGGCTCTGTACTGGATCCTCTACTTTTCAGTCTTTATGTGTCACCACTCCAGCCTATAATCCATAAGCAGAATACAGACTACGCAGACGACACCCAACTCTATATTTCTGTTGATCCTACAGCACCCCTCAAAGGTTTGGACAGACCTTCCCACTCTCTTAAATAAGTTAAAAAAGCTTAATTTAAGACTTTTTAAGACACTTGATACCATGTAGAATGCAATTTATTACCTGTTTAATGGTTAAAGTATGAAAGATATCAATAACAACCATTGGCGATGATGAGGGCTGGAATTATTTACCAAGTACAATGTGAAATGAATGTTAATGTGTTTAAATTTATTTAACATGTTTGTCAGTTATTCCTGGCAGTATACAACAATTATTCCCAATAATATAACTAATTACTTATAAATCATGACCTGGACATGGATTAACCAATTAAAAAATAACTCATTCATTTAAGGTCACAGGTCTGGAACAATAGAATTGGGGATTTTCCAGCCAAGTTTTGCTAAAATTACATAAAAAAACATTTTATGACTAAGATTACTGCCTATGGCAGGCTAGAAAAAAACTAAGACCTTTGTGAATGAAATTTAAGACTTTTAAACACCGTCTAAGGACTTTTTTTTTGTTGAGAAAACTAAATCAAAGCTTTTTAAGACTTTAAGACCTGCAGATACCCTGTTAGAAATGTGCCTGGTACTTTACATCTGAGATCCAATTTATGGACAAACCAGAGATCCAAGTTATTGGTTCGGAAGAATAACGAGACAAACTGTTTAAGACACTACCTCAACAGATAGAAATAAGGGTGTTACCATCGACCCTGACTTAACTTTTCAGCCAGAGAGAAGCTTTTATTACAAGTAGGTTTGACTACTGGTCGGTTACAGTTCATACATTTTTCCACTGTTAATGTATTTTTTGGGGGAGTTTTTCGCTCACATGCTGTAGATTGTAAAGCTCCTTAAGATCAATTTGTAATTTGTCATATTGGGCTACATAAATTAAACATTACTTGACATAAATCTGCTGCCAGAGTTTGAACTGGAACACAGAGAAGAGCTCTAAGATTCTTGTATATAAATGTGTTTGTGGACGTACTCCTGACTACTCGGGTGATATGATGCAAAGATATGCACCTGCACCTCTGCTGCTCACCTCAACAAAAACAAAGATGAGCTTTACAGTTAATTCTTGACCTTGAAACTGCAGTTGACAAAACAATATACATTCAACGTCAACGCAGTCGCTGTTTTGGATCTTCCTCTGCAGATGGAGTTTGTCTAGTTATCATGGAAGTGCAGATATTCAAATTTCCATGTTTTTTTTCTGAGCACATCAAGAACTTCTCATCCTCACCAGTTAAGCTTTTAAGTTCATTCTTGACAAGGAGAAAAGAATGATCTTTAACCTTAAGACTGAATGATACTTCAAAAGCTCCAGAACAGCCACTGAGTGGACCTTGAGGAGAAATTATTATTTACGGTGAAGCTTCCTACTCATATGTCTGTTTTTCTTTTCTCTTTTTCAGTCGTTGTCCTTCACGCAAAGCATGTGAGCCGCATTTTGTTTACGAAAAATGCTACATAAATCTCTCTTTTTGTTTTTGATACATAAGCTGTAACTTTCAAGACATTTCAAGGGGGAGAAACAATCCAGTGGAGGATTTTGTATTTGAAGTGACATTATCTAGATACTTGTGGAGTGATCTCTATCTTACAGCTGTTATAGTTTAGTACACAAGTCGGTCTGAAAACAAGAAAACTTGTCTATTCTTCATAACTTTCCCCTGATATTCCTCGACTTTCCCTGCCTGGAATACATCCCCATGACTTTCCATGACTTCCCTGAAATTTCATGACCGGCTGGAACCTTTGCTATAAATAGAGGCAGCCTGTCCTCCCAGCATCCTTTGCTGCCGAGATGAGACGATGAAAAAGAAGCATTAGTGACAAGTCATTTCATGGCCTCTGAGTCCTTTGTCTTGGTGGTAAATGTACATCAGAGCAGCTGTAAATCTTTTTGTTGGGGAGGAACAGGAGACCGGCTATTCTGCATTTTACTATCACCCCCCCCCACCACTCCCCATCCTGTTACAGAAAGCCTCACTAAATCTGTCCTTGTCCGTCTCTGCAGGTTCAACCCCCTCCTCCTCCTCCATTTTCCTGCCGTCAGGATTTTCTTTGTCGCCATTCATCTCCTGTGTTGCCATGGCACTGCTGAGGAGAGCGAGCGAGAGGCGGAGGGGAGAGAGATGAAAAAAAAAATGAAAGGAATAATAATAAAAAAAAGGAGTGTACAGTACGTCCTCCCAGCCTTCAGTGCCTTTGTGAGATGTGAGGATCCATTCATTGAGTTATCGTGGCAGAGGTGTTGGGAGATAGCTGCCCGCTGACGTCAGGGCCGGGGGGGACGGGCGGGTGGCTGCCGCAGATCAAACATGGAGGAAACAATGAAGAGCAGGATGTGGAGATTTCTCCATCAAAGACTGTCACCGTGAGCAGAAACCTCAGCGCCGCCGCAGCGGCTGATGTTGCCGGTGACGTGAAGGTGCGGAGGTCCTGATCGGTGACTGAACCGTCGACCAGCTCGGTGTTTCAGTCTGATGTCGAGTACGACAAAATCGCTGAACATCTCTGAGTTACTTTACATCACAACTACAGTCATTTTACAACAAACCCCCCCAACACGGCCAGTATTCAATCAGCTGCTTCTTAACACATCTGATCTATTTATCGTTTCATGACACAATGACACAGGAAATAAATACGTTTTCCTGTACGTCTCATAATATATTCAGTATTTAAACTTCCAGCAACACCAGTCACCCAACACATCAACAAACTCGACTAACGTGATTACAATTACAGCTGCGACAATTCATCAATTAGTCCATCAACAGAAAATTAATCAGTAACTACTTTGATAATCGATTAAGTCCTTTTTAAAGCAGAAATAGCAAAGATTTGATGGTTCCAACTTCTCAAATGAGAGAACTGGCTGCTTTTCCTCGTCGTTACATTATAGTAAATTAAATATTTAAGGTTTTAGACCGCCGCTCTGACAAAACAAGACATTCAATCACATCATCTTCTGCTCTGGAATTTTTTTTCACAGGCATTTTTCAGCGTTTTCTGATGTTTTACAGACCAAAGGAAACATTTATCAATTGAGAAAATAATCAGTAGGTTAATTAAATATAATAATGGTTAGTTGCAGCCCTAATTACAGTCATGCTTTTGCATTATGAGAGACTTAAATGATGGACTGATGGAAAACAAACAGATAAAATATGTCAGATCATCGATTGTTGCTGTTAAAGAAAAATTGGGATATATGTTAATTCATTTTCTTGATAAATGTTAGATCAGAAGATCAATATCACTCTCATGGTTGTGCTTAAAGTACAGAGCTGGAGCCAGGAGGCTGCTAATGCCATGGACACACTAAACAACTTCCTGTCTTGTAATCGCGTTGTTTGCACACTACATGTCTGATCAGCAGCAGGGGGGGGGGGGTCACACATTACAACATCTATCAGCAGGAGTAATCCCTGACGAGTCTGTCTGGTCTCCGAACTACGTTTTATCACGAAAACACACGCTAGAAATGCACTGATTTATAGCGAAAACAAGGAAGAAAAAGAAAAGGATATGGACGTGGGAACGGATCGGGATATGCAGACAGCAAGAATTGTCTGTTCTGCAGAGAGAGTCGCAGATAAATAAATAATTTTGGAAAGGTAACGTAGGTAGCTGATTCTGATAACTTCGCTTAGCATAAAGAGTGGAAGCTAGGTAAACAGCTAGCTTAGATACAGCACGTTAATCAGTGAGGTGCACAGAACCAGTTGACAAAACCAACAGAAAATTAACTGGACACTACTTTGACAATCAAATAATCAAATCAAATAATTGTTACAGTCATTTGGTGAGAAAAAATACCAAATATTTGCTGGTTGCAGCTTCTCAGATGTAACGATTTAAAGCTTTTCTGTGTCAAATCTTTGGATTTTGGGCTGTTGATGCGACAAAGCAAGACATCTGAACACATCTCTTTGGGCTCTGAGTTTGTGATGATTAAATGATGATTAAAACAATTAGTTATAGCAGTTATAGTAAATTGGTTGTAGCCCTAATGCTAAGCTAAGCTAAACATATCCTGACTCCAGCTCCGTACTAACACATAGACATGAGATTGTTTTTAATCTTCTTGCCTAAAACTCGCCAAGAAAGTGAATAAGTATATTTCCTAAAATGTCAAACTGCTCCTTTAAAGTCTACTGAGCTCCAGCGGTGCCTCACCAGCCTGCTGTTCCCATGGAAACACAACAACCACAACTTCAACACCAGCAAAACATTAATTATCAAGGATTCAGAGCAACAACAACAACAACCTAGTGCTATGGTTCCCACAGTGGGTGCAGCGAGATTAATATAACTGCTCATCTATTGTTGACGTTTCACCACCTTAAACCTTTAACTACATTCTATGTTATGTTTTTGGACATATTTAAACAAAATAAATATGTAATAAATATCAAAATCACTAGATTAAAAACTTGAAGGTGCAGCTAACATGACAACTCACTGTTGCCAGTTGTCATAGTAACACAACACGCTTTACGGCTCGGACGACCGACAAACCAGCAGCTGACAGGAAGGTTTTAGCTGCTTGTGGAGGACGGATATCTGTTACTGTGGTGTTACATGTTCCTGAAGTCAGATATGTTGTTATGAGGCTCTTTCATGGCGTCCTGTCAGAGGAGTCGGACCTGCAGGTTGTTCTCTCCACATCAACAGCAGCTCACATCATATTAAAATGCCTGCAGCCTTTTCTGGGGGTTTGGTTTGTTTGTTTTTCCCTTTTACATCTTAAATAAAACATCATTTTAATTGAAGAAAATGAAAGAAATGTATTGAACATATTCACGTATTTAAGTGATATCAGATATTCTACAGATGTTGGTTCCAGAATCAGGACGGAGTTAAATACGCTGCTGCTGCTGCTTCCTGGAACAACGAACAGAAAGACCTGAAACTGTCAGAGCTGATTACTGTCGCAGAATTTAACCATTCTAGAGGATCAGAGACTGTCTGCAGGGATGGAGGGAGGGACGGAGGGATGGATAGAGGGAGGGATGGATGGAGGGATGGATGGATGGAGGGAGGGATGGATGGAGGGATGGATGGATGGATGGATAGATGGAGGGAGGGATGGAGGGAGGGAGGGATGGATGGAGGGATGGAGGGAGAGATGGATGGAGGGAGGGATGGATAGAGGAATGGATGGATGGAGGGAGAGATGGAGGGAGGGAGGGATGGAGGGAGGGAGAGATGGATGGAGGGATGGAGGGAGGGAGGGATGGAGGGAGAGATGGATGGAGGGAGGGATGGATGGAGGGATGGATGGATGGAGGGAGAGATGGAGGGAGGGAGGGATGGATGGAGGGATGGAGGGAGGGATGGAGGGAGGGAGGGATGGATGGATGGAGGGAGGGATGGATGGAGGGATGGATGGATGGATGGATAGATGGAGGGAGGGATGGAGGGAGGGAGGGATGGATGGAGGGATGGAGGGAGAGATGGATGGAGGGAGGGATGGATAGAGGAATGGATGGATGGAGGGAGAGATGGAGGGAGGGAGGGATGGAGGGAGGGAGAGATGGATGGAGGGATGGAGGGAGGGAGGGATGGAGGGAGAGATGGATGGAGGGAGGGATGGATGGAGGGATGGATGGATGGAGGGAGAGATGGAGGGAGGGAGGGATGGATGGAGGGATGGAGGGAGAGATGGATGGAGGGAGGGATGGAGGGAGGGATGGATGGATGGAGGGAGAGATGGAGGGAGGGAGGGATGGATGGATGGAGGGAGGGATGGATGGAGGGAGAGATAGAGGGAGGGAGGGATGGATGGATGGAGGGAGGGATGGATGGAGGGAGAGATAGATGGAGGGAGGGAGGGACGGAGGGATGGAGGGATGGATGGAGGGAGGGATGGATGGAGGGATGGATGATGGAGGGAGGGATGGATGGAGGGATGGATGATGGAGGGAGGGATGGATGGAGGGATGGATGGATGGAGGGAGGGATGGATGGAGGGAGAGATAGATGGAGGGAGGGAGGGACGGAGGGATGGAGGGATGGATGGAGGGAGGGATGGATGGAGGGATGGATGATGGAGGGATGGATGGAGGGATGGATGGAGGGAGGGATGGATGGATGGATGGATGGATGGAGGGATGGATGGATGGATGGATGGAGGGAGGGAGGGAGGGAGGGATGGAGGGAGAGATAGATGGATGGATAGATGGATGGATGGAGGGAGGGAGGGAGGGAGGGAGGGAGGGAGGGAGGGAGAGATGGATGGATGGATGGAGGGAGGAGGGAGGGATGGATAGATGGATGGATGGAGGGAGCACAGGAAGGAGGGATAGATGGATGGATGGAGGGATGAAGGGAGGGATGGATGGAGGGAGCGCGGGAGGGATGGATAGATGGATGGATGGATGGATGGAGGGAGCACAGGAAGGAGGGATAGATGGATGGATGGAGGGATAAAGGGAGGGATGGATGGATACATGGGAGGGAGCGCGGGAGTGCGGGATGGATGAATGGATGATGGGATGGATGGATAGAGGGAGGGATGGATGGATGGATGGATGGAGGGAAGGATGGATGGATGAGGAAAGAGTGGATGGAGGGACTGAGGGTTAGGTGGAGGGAGGAATGGATAGAGGGATGGATGGATGGATGGATGAGGGAGGGATGATGGAATGGATGGAGGGGTGGATGAATGGATTGATGGATGGATTGATGGATGGAGGGATAGAGGGTGGGAGGGAGGGATGGATGATGAGATGGATAGAGGGAGGGATGGATGGATGATATAATATAGTGTAATACATTTCATTGAACAGAGTTTAATCAGTAAATAGTAATAGTTATAGTTATGGTTATACATCTATTCTATTTTTATTTAGTTTTTATATTTGAGTCTATTTAGTTATTGTATATTATTTAGCATTTAATTGCATTTGTTTCTTTTTCCTCCCTCATTGTTTTTATATTCTGATGTCAAGTGGCTGCTGTAACACTTTAATTTCCCTTTGGGGTTAATTAAGTTCTGTCTATCTATCTATCTATCTATCTGTCATTAACATAATATGAACATGTTGCATGTTATATCGGGGGTTCTCGGGGTGACATTTCCTGAAGAGGTTCAGTGACTGATTAAAAGATGATGAAGATGTGAAAACAAGGTCCTGAAAACTGAGTTCTGTCTTTCCAGCAGTGCTGACAAACAGCCCAGTAGGCTGACTGGGTGGGATGGATGGGATGGATGGGTGGCAGGATGGGTGGGGGGGGGGGGGGGGGGTTTACCTGGATCGGGGGGTAGGGGTTGGAGGAGCAGGAGGGGAGGGGGCTGTCGTCGCTGTGAGGGTAGAGGGTGGAGGGCGTAGGGGAGGGGAGCTCCGGGTGATGCTGTCCTAACACTGAAGAGCCGTCAAAGATGCACTCCAGAGACGCTACCTACAGGATACAGGAGGGGGGAGGACAGACGGAGGCTCGGAGAGGTCAAAATACAGGAAAGGCAAAGCAGGAGAGAGACAGTTAATCCTTACAGAGAGAGGAGGAGGAGGAGGAAGACGACAGAAGAAGAGAAGGTAACGCTTTATTTTACAGGTTCTTTAATTTTATACTAATTTCCTGGAGTAACTTTAACGGTATTTAACGGTTAATTTTTAGGGTATTTTACAGGCAGGGTGGTGCAATTATGGTACAAATTATAAGAAACAACTTTGAAAAGTGTTTAGTTGGTTAAATTACTCACAAACTTTCCAGAAAATAAGTATAAAATTAAGGGACCTGTAAAATCAAGTGTTACTGCAGAGAAGAACAAAATTTCCTGGTAAAATAATAATAAAATAATAAATTAAAATAAATAAAATCATTTTGGAGGCCGATCCTGAACAGAAGCTCTAACAGGAGTTTTCTTTCTGGACGGTTTCTGACTCGTAGAGAGAAACTGGAACAGAGTGGGATGTTTTTACTGGAGTTCACAAAACTCAAATATTTAACGTTAAATAGACAAAATCTATATTCTCTCTTCTTACAGCTTCAGACGTCGTTAATAATGAAACTTATAATCTAAATAGCAGCTTTTGTTGCTTTTGAATTTAAAAATAAGTAAATAGTTCAGTTCTGATACATCCCATAAATACCTTAATAATCATATTTCAAAAAATCTGATTCAAAAACTTAACTGGTGTCAATTAAAGATCATCTCTAGAATCATTTATATAATAAATAAGTAAACAAACTAACTGAACTTTAATAAGTGATGAAAACATCAGTTTAAAGACAGAAAGAGTCAAATCAGAGTAAAATCCAGAACATAGAAGAGTTCAGCAGGGAACAGATGGAGGATGAAGAGAAACAGGAAGATGAAGAAAGGGAGGAAGGAGGATCTGGATGGAGAGAACAGACCGTCAGGATCCTGGAGAGCTCCTGAGAGCCCCCCCTCACCCCCCCATCAACCCCCCCACCCTCACCCTCCCCCACTGATCAATACCTCTCCAATAATCACCTTCAAACAGGTTCTTACAGTGAATTTCCCTCCACAGCTAACATCAGCTCTCCAGGACTGAAACATGAAACATGAGTGATCAGGTGTTGATGCTGCTGCAACACACGATGAAGCACACGACAGCTGACGACACATGAACACATGAACGACACGTGAACACATGAACGACACGTCAACACATGAACGACACGTCAACACACGAACGACACGTCAACACGTTAACGACACGTCAACACATGAACAAGACGTGAACACATGAACGACACGTGGACACATGAACGACAAGTGAACACATGAACGACACGTGGACACATGAACGACAAGTGAACACATGAACGACACGTGAACACATGAACGACACATGAACACATGAACGACACGTCAACACATGAAGGACACGTCAACACACGAACGACACGTCAACACACGAACGACACGTGAACACATGAACGACACGTCAACACACGAACGACACGTGAACACATGAACGACACGTGAACACACGAACGACACGTGAACACATGAACGACACGTGAACACATGAACATGTCAACACATGAACGACATGTGAACACATGAACGACACGTGAACACATAAAGGACACGTGAACACACGAACGACACGTCAACACATGAACGACACGTGAACACATGAACGACACGTCAACACACGAACGACACGTCAACACACGAACGACACGTGAACACATGAACAACATGTCTGCTTCATTCAGTGTGTTTATCTGGAACATTACAGGAGGTTTGGTGTGAATAACAGCCAGATTTGAACGTGGATCTAAACGTCTGCTGGAGAAACAGAAACACTGATTCTACAGTAACAGATAGAGAAACAGATATTTGTTTTCCTAAAAACCAAACAGCAGGTTTCATATTATTTTATTAAATAATAGGCCATGTATTATATTATCAGTGTACAGTTTATGAGCCGACAGGTTGATTTTTACACTGTAAAATGTTCCGAACACTAAACATGCTGCTCACTGAGCTTTAAGAACAACATTTAGAGGATCCTTATTAGAAATATTATATTGTTTGTGTTAATGTTAAAGAACAAATAGCCAATTTTATATGTAATAAACAGATACTGGCCTCAAAAATGACACAAACAACTTATCAGACTTTTGTCTTTTACACCTTATAAGTTTATCTGCTGCTAAAAAATTACACATTAAATAAAAATCCTGTTTGTTTTTTAAATGAGCTTCATTTCTCTCAATAATTCAGTATTTGAGGAAGATCCCAGATGACAGATTGATTTGTATTTTCTCCTCACACTATCAGGTTTGATCACTTTTTATAAGAAAAGAAAATGAAGATTATTAATGTTCAATAACAAACTAAATCAGAGGTTTTTTACTTGTGATGCTGTTGTGAGCGCTTCAATCAACAACAGTTTAATGTGAGTGATTTTTGAAGCCTTCACTAAACACTAATTCAAGAGATCAGAGAGAATAACTGGAGAAACAGTTCAGTGCTTTAGATATTTAGTTGTTCTGGTTTCTGACTGCACTAATCCTCTGGAGCCTGCCGGTGGTGACTTCCTGCAGATGTCAGTCCGTTTAACGCCACGCGATGGCAGAAAAGCTCCACCGAGCAGCCGGTTGAACAGTCTGAACACATTAGGCCTGTTTATCCAGCGTTAATCTGATCTCATGTACTCTGTTACCATGACCACAGCGGCGTGAAAAGCTTTAAACCCCCCGTGAAATATCAAATCTCAGCTAATCTGCAGATTAGATTAATCAACTCCAAACACAGAGACGATGTTAAACGGAGGACGACTTAAAAACAACACACACACACACACACAATACAACATGTTGGACTTTATATCTGGAGTTTAATTTAAACCCACTGATGGAAATAAGAGTCTAGAGAATAATTTCAGAGATTTTTTCCTAAAAATACATGTTGAAATTAATTTTTCTTACATTGTTTTTGCTGCATTTTTTTCTTTTAATTTTATTTGTTCAACTGATTTTTATTTTATTTACATTTTATTGCTCTTTTATCTTTGCATTTAATGGTTTTATGTCTTTTTATAAAGCACTTTGCGACTTGTTTTTGTGCTAAATAAATAAAGTTATTATTACTTTAACCTCGTTGTTTTGTCCTGAGCAGTTATCTGTTGATTATTTTCCAACTAATTCATTTGTTTTTCAGCCAATAAAATATCAAATATTATGACAAATGTCTAAAGTCAAGTATTAAAATATCTTTTTGTTTTCGGGGACTCATCAGAAACAGATTTAATAGAAGAAAAGTCTTAATCTGAGCAGCAGACGTTGAAATATTCTGACTTTTAGACTATTACGGCTCAAACTACATTTCCCATAATGCACCTCGGCAGGGTCTTTCATTAGAGCCTCCCTGCCTGGTTAAAAAAAAAGCTGCTACTTTCAAACTCCAAACCTCCAGTTTGTAACGCAGACATGGTGTTGTGGTGTGATGACATCACTGTGACATCATCAGGGACATGTCACATGACGTCACAGGCCGAGCTCGACTAACTACGACAGACGAGATGATGCAAACGTGTAGAATAAACATCTCGTCTCTGCGGCGAGCGACAGACACAAACACAGCAGCAGCAGCAGCAGCAGCGATGAGCGCAGCATGGAGGACGGCATGAACAGGAAGCAGAGTCATCATGTGACCGGGAGGACGCCAAATTCTCCAGGTTGAGCTTCCAGGAAGCTGCTTTTAACAAACATAGAGAGAGAACCTGAACACAGCAGGCTTCACTCAGTGGTTCAGTGGTTACAGGAAGGAAACGGGAGAATATTTGCTGATTGATTGACAATAAACTCAACCTGAGGAACCAGTGATTTTAATCCATGTCATTTAAATCCCATCTGGAGCGACGTTCTGACAGACGGAAACATACTGACACCAACATATTGGCCTGTTTGGGAACCAGTATGATGACAGAAAAACATAATAGACCCAGTTAAAGCTCCTCAAACGTGCTGCTGTTCTCTTACACTCACATTTTTACAACAGAGTCATTCACATTTTGTCTCCGTTAAAAGAAGATATCAATGTTTCATGTCTGTGTGTTCAGTTTTGACTTTTTTTCTGGAAATATTCCAACTTTTTTTTCTCAAAATTTGACTCACAACTTGTACAACTATCACTGGATCACTTTGATACAGAAGGAAAACTTTACAATGTGATGATTCCTCAGGTCTGCAGCCTCTTTTACTCTGTTTCTAAGTGGATTTATGGAGGTTTACTGGTGACGGACATCAGAGATAATGATATCAACATGTGTTTCATGTCTGTGTGTTCAGATTTGACTCCCAGAAGGAGTTTTTTTTACTTCCCTCATGTCTATTAAAACCCAGATCCTCAATTACGGAGGAGCACAGGAAATAGATGGACGGATCTCCTGTAACTCAGTCATCTCAGTTACGGCTCATAAAATTTGTTATGGACAGATATTAAAAATACCAACTTATAGGCAGGAAAAACAATGTTAAAGTGACAAAATGAAGAGAAAAACCTTTTTAAGTTAAATTTGGCCTCAGATGTCAGAAACAACCCCTGACCAGGTACTGACCCCAGAGCGAGTAAAGCGTCATCCTGACTGGAGGAATTTGACCGTGTGTGTGATGACATCATGACAGGAAGCAGGTATGAGTAGGAGCAGGTGTACAGGTGTACTGGTGTTTGTGTGTGTGTGTGTGTTTGCTTCAGAGCAGCTTCAATGTTTTAATGGATCACATGTAGGCAACAAAGACAAGCAACAAGCCTCATCCTCCTTCTGTGTATGTATGTGTGTGAATGAACAGATGAACAGAGAGATATTCATTAATAAATATATACAGTTTATATATATATATATGTATGTATGAACAGACAGCGAGAGAATGTAAACAAAGACAGAAAAACAGATAAAAAGGTTTGACTTTACTGGCTGTTGACTCACTTTAAACTGTATTATCTTATTATAATTAACACAACAGAGATTCTGTTAAAAGTAAAGTAAACATTTGAGGAGGTGAAAGATAAAACTGATCAATTCTTCTGGAACTTGAAGACAAAGTGATTTATCTCAGTGTTTGACTTCATTCATCCTGATGTGAAACCATGTTTGTCTAAATGTATTTGGTCGTATAATAATCATATTAACATTCAGGCCAGTAAAGTCATAAACTACAGACAGAAGACTCTCTCTCCTACCTTCATGGGCGAGATGTGAGCGTGGGTGACGTATCCGTGCACATTCTCGATCTGGGACAGGTTCTTCTCCGCTACCTGCACCAGCTCCGCTCCCGCCGCCGCCTCCTCCGTCAGCTGGGGGGAGCTCTGGTCCTGCGGGGATGAGTCCTCATCGTGGTGCCTGTACTTCTGAAACAGGAGACACACGAATACGAAGAGATTACCAAGCTGAGAGGGTTTAACACCCTGAGCACCGTCTGACAGGTGGGAGGCGCCGCGCGCTTTCATTCCACCTTCGTTTCACCTTCGTCCTTCATCACTGATAGAAACAATTGAGACTGGAGTCGGAATAAACTTTGATATTTTCCTTTACAGACTGTTGTGACCGAGCAGAGCTGCAGCGTTCACATGGTGATGAATCAGATGTGAGTCTTACTCATCTGTTTCATGGCTTCAGGAGGAGAGAGGTTCATGTTGACAGGTGAATGACTCGACTGTCCTGAACCGCTGCCGTTACGTAACGACACTCAGACTGAGTGACGGACGCCGCTGCAGACCAGGAGGAGAGAAAACGTCCAATTACGACGGTTAATGGGTGTAAATGGATTAGATTATTGATGAGTTAAGTGCAAACAGTTAATCCCTCGGTCGCTTGATCACTGAAGTTATTTATGAAAGTGAAAATACTGATGTTTCGCATCACAGCAGATGTCACGCTGTGTTTTTATTCTGTCACAGATGAGAGTTGATAATCGTGAGAGAAACGTGCTGAATATTCTGCACATTTCCAGCTCTATACTGGAATATCTTTACATGATTCCCAGTTAAAAACTCCTTATTCATCTTCTACTGGTCCTTTATGCAGACCCTCAGTTCAGCCTCTGTCTGAAACAGGCCGTTTTAGCTCCTGTCTCTTTAAGCCCCGCCTCCTGATGAGCTCACTCTGTTCTGATCGGTCAGCTTCAGGAAGCTTCCTCTAGCTCCAGAGGCTACGTAAACAAACTATAGTAGCAGGATTTCACTTCTTTTCCTCCAAATGTCAACCTCTCAAATCCATCCGTACATGTTGGACAACGTGAACAACACATGGAAACACCTTAGCAACCACCTTAGCAACCACCTTGGCAACCAAGACGACAGCACAGCTGTTTATGAGCATGTGCAATGAGCCAACGTCAGCAAGGTAGAAAAAAGCGTTTCGAGCAGGTTGAAGCCCTGACCTTTGACTTGCAGGCATCATTTCTACATGTTCACCTCACGTTTTAGAGCTTTGACCATGTTGAACATCCGACATCAGAACAGGAAATAAATAAAGAGGAAACCACTAAAAGCATCATATCCCCTTTAAGTGAAACACACGTTGCAACACTGCGATTACCAGATTAACTGTCACTATCTCAGACGACCGTTAGTCGTTTGCTTGAGACAAACGTTGATCCAGCTTTACGGACAGATGAGTGAAACCTGCGACGCCGCTCTCAAAGTTTCAGCAGAGACTTCAAAGAGACGCTAATCTGCGTCTGAACAGGATTATCCTCCGCCTGATTGGCTGCGGGCCGGATCAGCCGGCGGGTTTTGGCGGCTGAGCTGTTACGGGCGGGTCAGCTCGGAGGAGAGCCGTCGCTTAGCAACCGCCGACTGAAGCAACACATCCACATGCAGCCCCCACCAGAGACTGAGGTACGACTCCAGAGAAACTCAGTGCTGGATGATTCATCTTCACTGAGGGAACAATTTACTGGTCAAACATGAAAAATGTCCCCTCTGAGGAGCCGTAGTCATCCTGAAACCAAAGCCCAGCGGTATGAAGCATCTTCAGTAAAACCTCTGTAGCTTTCTGAAGATAAAAACAGCAACAACCAGAACAGTCTGCAGCCGGGTTACCATGGCAACTCTACCGTATTCCTGCTGGACCGTGGGAAACGACTCGATATCTGACCTTCGCTGAAGAGACTGATGGAGACGTTTCTGAAAACGGCCAATCAGAAACATCCTGTTTGTATTGGAGCAAACAAAGTTAATCAGCAGCAATTATAATAATCAATTAATCATTAGAGTCATTTAAAAAGCTGAAATACAGACTATTCTCTGGTGTCATTTTCTCCAACGTGAGGATTTACTGTTTCATATCTTTGCAAACTGAATAGATTTAAGTTTTTAACTGTTGGCCGAAGAAAACAAGACGTTTAAAGACATCTGCTTGGACTCAAATACAGAAGCTAAATCCACCAAAGTGTTCGGATGACATCATGATATATTTAATGATGATATATTTTGGGAGATGATTGTGTCAACTAGCAGAAATCCCTTTAATATCTCTGGTTTTATTGGGACTTGTATCTATGAAATACATTTACTTGTCAGGTATTTCATTGAATATCTAAAAGCAGTGACTCCAGTCTAAATGATCTAAACCAGACCAGTAAATGTATAACAGTGCTGACAGCAAGAAACCAAACTGGGTTCATCCTCACTGGAGCAGCAACTAACAATTATTTTCATTATTGATTAATCTGACGTCATAATTCACATGTTTTGTTCAACCAGCAGCCAAAAAAACCAAAAGATAATCAGTTGTATGACGAAGAAAATCATCAAATCATCACATTCAAGAAGCTGAAACATGATAATTTTTTGACATTTTTGCTTAAAAAAATGATTTAAATGGATAATCAATTATGAAACATAGTTGCTGGTGATTTCCTGTCTTTACTGTAGTAACTCAGTTGGTACAGAAATGACAGATTTACTGGATGTGACTGAGTCAATGATCAGAAACCTGGATGATAAATCACAAGGAGCTGAATAACCAGGATTCTCAGGTCCAGTGTAAACGTCCTGAAAATAATCTCAACCAATAATAATAATAATGCTGTTTAACCACAATTTAGTCGATAGAAAGTTTTAGAAACTTTAAGCAACACAAACTAAATTTAATTCCCTTTATTGTTCTGGTGGCTTCATACCAGCAGGGATGTGTTTACTTTGTGATTTGTGTGAACTGAGCCTTTACATCATTTGGTTTATTGGGAGCCAACAGACAGACGACGTGTGAAGGGCAACATGTCCGTTCATCAGCTGAGAGGCTGCGAGCCGACTGACTGAACATTTGGTTAATTCATGAAGCACAAACACTCCCACAGATTCAGAGGTGTGAACGTGACTAAACGCTGGAGACGTGCTGGCTGAACAGCACTCATGTACACGCTACGGATGTGCAGACGGCCCAGTGTTTGTATTTAGGGACCGAGTCCAAAAGGCAGAGGACGACTGTAAAACAATTGTTTTCATGTGTTTGTTTCTTTCTTTATTATTACACCACTTAAACCCTAAATTTGACCCCCTAAACATGCTCAAAAACTCCAAATGGTACACACATCAGGTCTGGTGAAAAATTTGATAAAGTGTAAAAATTAACCCCCAAAGTGCCAAAATGTGCTCTCTAGCGCCACCTATGTAACTAAAATGGCCGCCACGACCCGTAGGAATGTCGTAGAGAGATCAAACCAAAACTCAACTATTCGTTTCATCAAGACCTACAAATCATACACTGACACCCCTGACCTAAATCCAACAGGAAGTCCGCAATATGCCTTTCAAAATAAGACTTTGCCCCAATTTTAGCCCCCGAACAAACGCTATCTCCTCCAGGGGTGTTAATGGTATCAGCTTCAATCTTTCATACATGACTTATGACACTGTGCTGAAAAAAGTTGTTAAAAACTTTGTAATAACTTGAACAGTTTGGATTTTATAAGCCCTGAAAGTTGCAGTGCCACATCACCCTTACAATGTAAACCAATGGGGAGGCAATCTATGGGCATGAACATGTGTCAAACAGAGGCTTCTGACGTCTAAACTATAAGTCTGACCACTTTCAAACCTGTATCAATGGATTCGCCACGAAATTTCCTACAAAAATATGATTTTTAATGTAAGATTTGGCCAAAGTCATGGGATTTATGAGGAGATTTCACCAGAATCGTACTCTAAAATCCTCCTCTCCAACTGCTCCTGGTGATGTCACTCCCTCAGTGCTGTGAAACATTCCGCAATACACACTCATTATAAAATCACAGGAGGAGCAAGAAAAGACTTTAAAAGTCAAACTCTAATATCTCAAAAACAGTAAAAGAAAGAAAAAACATGTAAATTCAAGATTTGTAGGTCAAAGTCTCGTGACTCATTTAAAGTTCAAATGAAATTTGTATCTAAAACTATGTGGAAGCAGTAAATGTTCAAAAAGGTGTGGGTTCGCTCACACTCTCCATTCAAATATATGAGTATTTTTCTGTGTCCAGCTGCAGTTACTTATTGTTTCTACACACCTGACAGTACACATGTCAATCAAACTTTCAAAATAAAAGCACACCACACTTGTAAGAAATATCCCTCATTTTTAAAAAGCAAAATGATCTGATCCTGACAGGCCAGAGTGCGAGGTCCCGACCAACGCTGCTTGCAGCTTTAACTGTATCTGTATTTGTTGAGGCAGCAAAATTATTTGTATTTGTATTTGAATAAAAGTGGAAAGAGGCTTAAAAATCCTGTTTTTGTTTTTATTACGCTTTTAATTTTAGAAAATTAAAGATGAAATTTAAAGTGATGTCCAAATTAAGAAATGTGCGTCATGTAGCAGGTGGATGTGACTCCCCTCACTGAGACTTGCTGATAGACGTCACAGCGGAGCAGAGGAGAGACACTGAGATAGCGACTATAACCGACCTGCTCGCTGCTATTTAACATGTTTTGTTTTTTTCTTCCCCAAAACAAATAATTTTAAAAATATTTGTATGAAACAAATATTCATAAAAAAAATCCACTATTTGTTCTTTGCGGAATAACATATTTGTATTCGGGCACACCTCTAGTACACGCTACTCAGGTTTCCATCCAAATGTAGCGCACATTTTAAACCACAATTTCAGAAAATTGATAAAAGAAAATAAGAATAAATGTGGGTGTTTTGATCCACTGCTGTTGTGTGAATATTAACAGACACATTTACATCAATGTTGTTAAAACCTCAGTGTTGATTAATGTGCAACATCCCCTATAAATAAACATATAAATCAATAATCTATAACGTGCGCCGTCATTAACTGATCAGTGAGTCTTGTATCGTTTATCAGTTAAAGCATTAAGTGAGAGTGTGAGGAGTCGGAGCAGATGACGCTCGTTAAAGACGGTGTGAACGAGTTATTATGGGATGTGACACATTTCTATCTGCACCTTTAAAAAGCTCCAGAAGCTGTTAAATAATAAGAAAACCTGCAAACTGTCTCACTGACTGCTGGAATATTTATTAGTTTCAGTCTGTCCGACATTCATCAGCTATATGAGCAGCATCACAACACTTCCATATACATATATATATATATATATATAAAGTATAACTATGTGCAGTAACATCCATATAATTTAAATAGTATAAGAAATATTGTAGTCTAGAGATAAAATAGAGCTTTATCAATACATATATTTATTATCCAAAAACATGAATATATTTATATTAATAAAGGCAGAACAAACAAGTCTGATTTGTGCTGCAGATTCACCAGCTGGTGTCAGTATTGATCTGATCAATACGGCGTTCCATGTGACTGAGTACATTACATGAAGTAGAAGTTAGTCGTTCAGTCTCTAAGCAGAAGGGTCTCTAACGAGAAGATCCTGAAGGTCTCTGGTGGTTTTAGTAACGGGTCATGATCTCCACACCCGAGTGGTTCTGAAACTGGTTTAATCCCACAGCAGCGGAGCGAGGCCGCGTCATGTTTCATCTGGTTATACTGGGCTGAAACTGGATCATCTGCATCCTAACGGTGGATCACACACTTATGATCTCTTATTCTTTGTTTTAACTTTCTGTTCAAATAAAGAATCAAACCAGAACCAGGAACCAGACTGGTCCAGACTGTCAGAACACAACCAGTACTTTAAACATTCCTCATATTCTGGTTTGACAGGAGGTTGTGAAGCGTTTCTGGGACAACAAGTACAATGAGACCAAAAACACAAAAAATATACGAGAGAACTGGTTTTCTAGTAACAACCAGTTTATAATCACAGATTATAATCCAGGATCAGCTATTAGGCTCAACTATGGGCCAGTTTTCAGGATTAATTCATTTTGGGGCCAATAATCTGTGCAGCAGAAATATAAATCTATGTGGTTTATTTATTTCTTTTAATTCATTTCAGAATAATTGATAACGAGTCATTTTTACCTTTAGTGAGTAAAAACTAACAGAGATACAGTTTATCTGGCTAGAAATGACTTTACTGGTTTTATCCACCAGTATATCCTGGTTTTATCCACCAGTATAAACTGGTTTTATCCACCAGTATATGCTGGTTTTATCCACCAGTATATGCTGGTTTTATCCACCAGTATATGCTGGTTACACTGACACCTGTATGTGTTTATGAAGAACTAATCTGTTGTGCTGGAATTGACTAAAGTTGTGGAATTAAAACATTTTTGGAATTTACACATAAATTTAATCTCTGGAACGTTAATTAGACGTAATTTCAGCATCATGCGCCGTTCAAACAGCTCGATATTAATGATATTAATGATATTAATGCGTCTCCAACTTTTATTCATTGAGATTTTCATGAGCCTTTTATTTTTTAACAGATTTGTGAAAGTCAACACTTTCATCAAGGGGCCAAATATTTTTGCAGGAGGGCCGGATTTGGCCCACGGGCCGCCATTTGCGCCCACCACTGATGTAATCTGCTGTGTGTATTTGATCCGGACAGTTTAAGCTTCTTTTCATGAATAACTCATCAGAGGTTTGTGTTCTGTACAGTTTAATTCATCATGAAAACTCGTCTCTACGCTGTTCAGACGTCTCTGCAACACCCACGCTTCAGTTTACTAAAGCAAAAACTACAATCACACAGAACAGTCGGACTCGGCAGTTTAATATCAGGCTGTAAAACAACAACTTATCGTCATGAGAGAGGAAATCTTGGAGGATTGACGGCATCTCCTCAATCCTCTCTATCAGCTCCTGCCCCCAGGGAGACGTTACAGAGTCCACTACGCTAAGAAAACCATCTAAAACAAATGATTCATCCTGCTTCTCATATATCAGTTAAACCAGTGATTAATAGACAATATTGTTCTGAATCCCATGGAGGAAGTATTCAAAGTATTCAGATGCTTTACTGCAGGAAAAGTACCAATACAGAGATGTAAAAACACATTACAGGTTACTCAGTGTGGACCTGGTCTGAGACAGGACTACCTTAGTTCTGGTCTGTTCTGTGTTCAACTGACTAATGACAAATGAGGTGTAAACAGGAAGTCAGACGGTCTGACAGGTAACTCTTTCACTGGACAGTTTTCATGACAAAATCTGAGGAACATCAGAGTGTCTGTCTGCGTTCTGAGTGACAGATAAACACCAAACACCTGAACGAGTCATCGGATCCGCGCTGCAGCTCTACTGAGTTCAGCTGTAAAATGTACAAACGTCACGGCGTTAACAGGCTGCAGACGGGTGTTAATCACATGCTGTCAGTCAGTTTACTGGACGACATCTGACTCAGTACATTCAGTCTGTCTGGTTAACTGAAGCTTCACACAATCACAGGATTTCACTGGTGAACATTACAGAAGAATCTAAAGCACACTGAGACTCTGACTTTAGGTTTTAATTGATGGTGAAGA
Source organism: Thunnus maccoyii (assembly GCF_910596095.1). Taxonomy (NCBI): domain Eukaryota; kingdom Metazoa; phylum Chordata; class Actinopteri; order Scombriformes; family Scombridae; genus Thunnus; species Thunnus maccoyii. Next base: position 31,401,299 of record NC_056544.1, on the reverse strand, counting down.
AGAAGAACATCAGCTCAACGTTTACAATTTTATTATTCCAGACGTTGGTTTGAAGGCTGAGCTGCGACTGGAGTAATTCCTGCTTTAATTACTGATTTAATTAAAACAGGATTACTTTCATGTTGAGGTCAGAGGTCACAGATTAACACAGGAAGCAGATTATCATCCTGCGCGTCGGATGAACTGACCTCCGACCGGCGACGCCTTCACCGCGGACCGCGTCATGTTAACAGGGTGGTACCGGCTAATAATCTCATATCATCCTTCATCCTGATGACAGGAAACCTTCAGACTCAGACGGGACGACTGGGCGGAGGAAGGAGGTCATGTGAAGGACGTCTGACGTCACGGCGGCGTCCATCGCTGTCCGTCTACACGGCGGCGAACGAGCAGATTAACGTTCTGTAGTTTGCTGCTGAAACGAGACGATGTGGCGACTCTTGACAGTTTTACAAACACCCAACGACTGGATTATCCCTCTGCTGGGATGAATACTGGGAATCATCCTGGTATTCCCGGGAACGTTTCACCAAAATCTGCTTCAGTTTATCAGGTGAAACAGGAAACCCGGGATTTTAACGCCTGAATAACATCATATTTTATTTCTCTTACTGTCTGATTATTACAATACGACTGAAATGATTTTTATTATCGATTAACGTGCAGATCAGATTAATTTCTCAATGAAACTCTAAAAAAAAATACTATGAAAAAGTTGCCCAAGTTCACGGTTTGTTTGTTTTTGTCTGACCAACAGTCCAAAACCTTCAGATATTCATTTTACTGCCATATATGACAAAGAAAAACACCAAATTGTCACCAAAGGACATTTGGTATTTTTGCTGGAAAAAAATGGCTGAAACGATCATTAATTGATTGATCGTTGAATCGCTGCAGCTCTAAACATGAACCAACGATAAATCCTTCTGTATTTAATATCTGAATCAAATTCCAAACATCCATCATTCATAGATCTCATCGACTCTTTGCATAAATCAGCAGCAAACAAATCTGCTTTTCCTTTAACTTGTTCCTCACGTCATCAAAGGAAACCTACATTTTTCCCTTCGCCTAAAAAGACACACTACTTTTTCCCTTCGCCATGACTGTGACGTATCACATGACCAGAGCTGAGACTCGCTGGTATCGGACATACTGACGTACGACGAAGTGCAACAGCCAGATAAACTAGCTCCACCTCCAGCAGCTACAACAGTAACTGATGCTTCAGTATTAATAATCTAATGATGTCATATATAATAATATATCAGTTATTGATTTTACTGCAGTTCTTCTTCTGCCATTGTTCTAAAACACACAAACATACGCAGCAGCTCTGGTTGCATTTTGCATGACCACAGAGCGGCAGATGGAGAAGCATCAGGAGGCTGCGGGCTGAACTGAGCCGTCACGACACTCGAAGGAACACGAGGAAGCCCAGGACGACCGGCTGAGAGCAGGAAGTTAGTGAAGCTGTCAGGTTACAGGTTGGTCGCCCACACACACGCTAAAAAAAAAAAAAACGACTACAGTACATCTGTGCTGCCAAACAAGATCAAAAAAAGATGGCTGCTCACTCCTGAGCTATATTTTGAATTGTGCCTGCTATAAAAAGTTTAAAAGATGTAAAAACAAAAGAGGAAGGTGGTGACGAAGACTACAAACAGATCCAGGTTGAATGGACGCAGCAGCTACACGTCCCACTCACTCTGGATGAGAGCGGCACAAACGTGGATGTAGGAGGCAGCGGGGAGGTTTCCAGTCATGACACTGTCTGCCTGAAGAGAGCCTCTTCCTCCTCCTCCTCCTCCTCTTCCTCCTCCTCTTCGTCTCTCTGAGAGCTGTTATGGAGGAGGAGGAGGAAGAGGAGGAGGAGGAGGCACAGCGCCGACTCCTGCCTGCCAAAAGCTGCTATAAATAGGAGCATCACCACGGAGCGGATGTAGCAGGATGTTTAGGAGGAGGAGGAGGAGGAGGAGGAGGAGGATTTCTGGATGATTCAGGGATGAAGAGGGATATATATAAAGCAAGAGATGGGAAGAACCAACAGAGGAATAATCTCCCTCTAGAAACCACAAAGAGCATCGTTTAAATTAATATACAGAGACATTTCTAGGAAAACTAGTTTATTAACACAGATCTGAGCTTGTATTAAAGGTAGAGTCAGTAGTTGTGGATCTCCTCGCGCTCTGCTAGATGGCTGTTTGGTGTGCGCGCTACTCCAGCCAATCAGCAGGGGGCGCCGCGTGAGAAGTGGGGGGGAGGCGGAGAGTGTGACCAACATGTGACCAATATTAATATGAGAGGAACAGACGTGACTCTACAGCTGACACATCGCTCTGGATTCAGCCATATTTCACTTCTGGTCGTTGCCATGGCAACGCACGTCTGTGAAATTTAGGGGGGGGGGGGCGGAGCTTGTGAAGGAGCATGAAGGTATATAAGGTGTATTTGTTTGGGTGTTTAGGGGTGACTGCAGTGAGGTCATCACGTACTCAGAGTTTGTTTTGAGGAATTTGAGTTTTTTAAACTGTAAAACGTCCCGTTTAGTTCACGTTTTACTCACAAAAACTATATTTGAGGGATTCATATTAAAAATATTCTGTGTTTATGTTGAAAACATTAATAGCAGCTGATATATCGTTAGATTTTTCTCTAAAATACAAGAATAGTTTGATTAGTTTTAACGATAAAAGGAGGAGTTTACAGTTACACAGAAATTACAGATTTTTAATATTTTCAAGGTTAAATACATTTAAAACTGCTATAATCTATATTTTATAACAATGGATCAAATGAAACGTGTGTAATGTGAATAAGATCGTATGTAGAATTATCATCAGCTGTGTTTCAGCTCAATGTTTTGATTGAGTCTCATCGGCTCTCAACATGTCAGTCATATCAACGTACAGGCTGATGATATGTAAACAGTGTTGTTGAGCAGTTTGCTCTGTTTAAATATCAAGAATCTACAAAAAAAAAAAGCTTTTAAAAGAAGCTGAAGATGTTTTTTCTTAAAGACAAACATGCAAAATAAAGAAACATTATTTTTTTCTTTAGATGAACTGACGTCGTTGTTGTTTTTTGTTTAACTTGTATAATAATTTAAATTGTTGTATTTACATGTTTCTATATAAAACTACATGAGGTCTTGAAGTTATTTTATTGTTGGATCATTTTATTCTAATATGGACCAATGGAGGAGAAGCTGGTCGGCTTCATTGATCTGATCAGTTGTTGCAGGTTTAAATGTGACTTAAAACATAAAACTTAGATTAAAGTGACAGAAGGATTCAGTTGTTATTCATATGTATGTACTCCTGGCCTGCAAATAATGATTATTCTCATTATTGATTCATCTATCGATTATCTTCTCTATTAATGGATTGATCGTTTGGTCCATAAAATGTTTCCCAAAGACATTCAGTTTACTGTCAGACAGGGATAAAGAAACCAGGAAATATTCACATTTAAGAAGCTGGAACCAGAGAATTTCTGCATTTTTTTCTTCAATAAATGATTAACTGATTAATCAATTATCACAATAGTTGGCGATTAATCAATTAATCGACTAGTTGTTGCAGCTCTAGTGGAGGAAGGAGTCTCTGTCGGTCTGTCCTTCCATTTCCTTGACAACTGTTCATCTGATTGACGTCACGCTCTGCAGGTGTTTAGCTGACGACCTGAGGAAGTGCGAGCGACTTCAACCTGTTAATTATTGAGAATAACTGAACTTTTGAGGGAACGTTTCTATTCTAAGTGGTGCAGCTTTTCTAGCCTCTCTTCTAGCGTGAGCTAGAGCTTTTTAATCAAGAACGGACTCTTACATGTTCAATCTGCTCGCAGGAAGTTCAAAACCAGTTTGTCTCGTACGTCCTGAGTCACATGATTCACGCTCATCATGATTTAACTACAAATGTTTCCACTCAGCTGCTTTTAAAGCACAAATTGAAAATGTGAATAAAAACAGGAGGATGTGTTTATAAATGAGATTTTCTTACGTCTGGAATAAAATCTGGATGTTCTGGTTTCACTTCGGACCAATCAGCAGCTCACTAAATACTTCATGGCTCTACGATTGATGAACTTCCGGCACAATCTATTGAGTGTGTGGTAGTGAAAGCAGTCGATGGCGGCTGATCAATGGGGCTTAATTAAGACTAGTTGCAATCAAACTGTCATAGAGCAGAAGTTTACAGCAGCGGGAGAAGCAGAACGGTTAATCACAGCCGCTCCGACCGTCTAACCTCCAGTCTGAGATTTAAGAGCTTCCCAATCCCACAGATTAATAACGGACACCAATCAGATCCACATCCGTGAAGGACGGGTCGGCAGTAATCTGATCGGTCCCTGTGCCTGAGGGTTCAAAGGTCAACGCGGCGCTCCACATGATACTGTAACTGTGTGACTGTCCAATCAGAGCCAGGGGGCAAAAGGTCAACTGGGAGTTTCATTTCAACTGGACTCGAGTTCATCAGAAGGTTTCAACAGTGCTGGAAAGTAAAGAAGAACATTTACTCAAATACTTTCCATGTGATGCTACTTTCTACATTTCAGAGGGAAATATTGTACTTTCTACTCCACTACATTTATTTGACAGCTTTAGTTACTTTTCAGATGAAGATTTGACACAATGGATAATATAACAAGCTTTTAAAATACAACACATTGTTAAAGATGAAACCAGTGGTTTCTTACAAAAAGCAGTGTGTAGTCAGGGTCACATTTCACATGTCTATGAGTTGTTAACAGCTCCACCAAATAGTGATTTTTCCCTCTAAACTTCTCACGTTGGCTCCAAAATATTGTGATGTCATAAATCCTGCTCGTAGGCCCTTAAAACCGCATCCAGCAGATGAATCAAAACAAACACAAACATTAAACTTTAGGAGGAGGGGGCTGCTGTACTGGTTTATCTAAGTCAATTATCTGGATACTTCTTCCACTACTGGGTTTCACTTCCTGTTCTCACCTGAAAACTAATAATAACCTGAAGAGTCTTTACAAGGTTCCACCAGAGCTGGAAACACGGGAACAAGATTTAGATTAGACGACAAATCTAATCTGATCTGATCTGGGTTTGTCAGTTTCAGACAAGAGATGTTATTAATTATTATTATTATTATATTAATATATTGGCTCGTCGTAGTACTGGTGAAGACCGTAAAGAAAGCTTTAATTCACACCAGAAGAAAAACGGTGTGAACGTGTCTTGAATCAGATGTTATGTTTTGATTGTCTAGAAGATAAAGATGAGAGCTGGTCAGTAGATTCAGATGTAAAGACTCCAGAAAACCCTGAAATATTCTGGTGTGCAGACAAATATCACGTAAAAATTTAACAGCTGTTTAATTTTGATGTGTTGAAGTTTGATCACTTTGTCTCAGAGTCCTGGAGAAGACGAGGAGATGGACTATTTAACTAGTCTTTACTTGTGTTTTTGTCAGTGATTTATGAAGGTTTAAAGATTTGACTGTGAAAGTTGTTTGAGTTTCTTCTCTATTGTTGGACTTTCTATGTTGTTTGGAGACGTAAACACAGACTCTGGTCCTGACTTGTATCAGTTAGTGGTGTCTTGTCATTTGATCCCTCATTCATTCATTCATTCATTCATTCATTCATACTAAAGGATTTGAAACACTGTCAAATGACTAAATGTACTAAAAATACCAAGAACATAATTTCACCTGCTACAAAGAACTGTAGTTATTGTCTGTATGATTCTTCGAGAGCTCAGCATTGAATCAAAGAACAATGACATCATAACGACATCGTAGACGTTTCACGCCTTCGCTGTTGATGACAAAACTCATTTATGTTCTTGAAGAATTCACATTTGCGTCATTTGATATTAACATTTAATAATCGGAGCTCCCTCTCCTCTAAAGAATCACTTTGTTGGGATATTTTAAAACAACCTGCAGCTTCATACATGTTTGTTTCAGCTGAAGTCTCATTGATCAGTGTGACAGTTTTCACTCAGCACATCCTCAACTTTCATTTTAAGTCTTAACAGCAACTCAGAGCAAAAACCGTCCCGTGTTTTCAGACATCACGTTAACAGTTGAGCCTGGTTCACTGACACAAACCGACTCAAACACTGAAGTGAAACTACCAGATATTGTTCACTGTGAATTAAACCTTGAAAAACATCCTGATGTGACCAAGCAGCAACCTCCGGGGCTGTAAAATTAAGCCAAGAACTGCAGTTCCTTGAACGACCACTTGAGGCTCCAAAAGCGAGTCAATCCCCATAGACCCCCATGTTAAAATACCCAACTTTACAGCAGAAATAAACATGTTTACAGCCTGGTACAAACAACGGTTTTGGTCTCTGTAGCTAATTTCCTCTTTCATGACAACTGTACGGGGGGTGAATTTTTTTATAACTCACCTGTTTAAATTTTATTAAGCCGTAAAGTTCTGCATAATGAAGGACATGGCTGCTTTGAGTGACAGGTCCGCCAGCCGCTAGGTGGCTTGTTTCAGCCATTCGGCCCCGCCTCTTTGCCCATTTTTGATTGGCTGTGAGTTAGGCAGCGTCACGCACTGCCAAGATGGCGACGGTCGGAGCGGCTCGCTTTGAGCTTCAGAACCGCTCTTCAGAAACCAACGGGTGACGTCACGGTAACTACGTCCATATTTTTATACAGTCTCTGGGTGTGACGCAGCAACAACCTGGAGACAACCGACCAATCAGCTGCTTTGGATCAAACAGGAAGTGCAGAGATGTTTTCTCTTCTGCGATTAATCTTAAAGAGACACGTCACTCTGGAAATGAACGTCGTCGTCATACATCGGTGTAGCAGCAACATGAGAAAATAACTGACCAATCACAGACCAGTAACCACTTATGTATGTTGACTTGTGAATGAAACACACAACAAGCATCAGCTGCTGTTTTTCACGTGTTTAAACCAACAGATCAGATTCTGATCACAGTTATTAGACACATAAACACAGCCAGTCCTCTTCTCACAGTCACTATTTCCTCTATTATCTGTAATATTAATATATTAAATCTCATAAAATACTCAATAATTCAGCTGGATCCTGCAGACAAACATCAGTTTCTGCACAGACCACAGCTGACAGCCTCCATCAGCAGCCTTCCGATGTGTTGGTTGGTGTTTCCCTGCAGAGCACATGTTGACCACACATGCACGTGCCCGCCAGCCTGCCACTGACGCAGCCCGCCAGCCAATCACGCCTCAGCGCTGCCTGCAAACAGAGCCTCTGATTGGTGGGCTCGGCGGAGCAGAGATAACGGGCAGCCGGGGCGACCTATCGCGTCACGTCGGGTCAAACGGTAAACACACAGACTGTCGGTGACAACAAGTTAACGGGTTGTTTTTTTACCCCTCAGCTGCTGTCTGACAGGCGAACAGCAGAATCTCATTAACATTTCAATTGTTTGAAGGGTTGAAATGTTTGTTTTTTTGACTCCCGGCTCTGCTGATTCTCTGTCTGACATGTGTTTAGTTTCTCTTCTCTCTCTCTGTCTCGCTCTGTCTGACTCCGTCTCACCCACACAAGTCTGATTTCTGCTTTTGGTTCATATTTAGTGTCTGTTCATGTTTCTCTGCTCTGCTCTCAGTTCTACTTTAGCTTAAGCTGTGCAGGTTGAAGACGCTGCCTTCAAAACCTGTTTAATCTGACACATTTATGAGCTTTACGTCCGTCAACAAAGCTCTTTGTGGTGATTAAAGGAATATTTCTCTCCTGAAAGCTGTTACCAGTTTATTACAACATAGTTTCATCCATCGTTAACATTTTACTACCTCGCTTCTATTTTTGATCATTAATTACTTGTTTAAACCAGTTTTAAGCCAGTTACAGCTTCTCAATGTAAATATGAGACTTTCTGATTGATCAGAGAAAATCCCCACACTCTCACATGGTGATAAGTGTTACCATGGTTACAAAATGATCTTGTAAATAAAGGCTATACATCACTTTAGAAGTTTACAATCAGCAGATGGATTTAACAGTTTATCTGTTCAATCACACACACACACGGTTGATCTGCTTCACTTTCACACCACCAGAGTCCATCTGGAAGCAGACTGGGAACCAGTGTCCCTCCAGATGTTTTGGTCCAACAAACTCCCGGTTCAGAGTTCAACTGACAGATTTCACACCAACGAGTCAAGACTGACCGAACACACACACACACACACACACACACACACACACACACACACACACACACACACACACACACACACACACACACACACACACACACACACAGTCGTTTGCTTCGGTTACAATGAACTCTGGTGCCCAGTTAGTCCAGTTAGTCCAGTTCATCTGTGCTAGTGTGAAAACTGTCAATCAAATCTGGTAACAACCGAACAACAAGGCTGCTGCCAAGAAAACAAACAAACAACCACAGATAGTCTATACAGTATTATGTTATTGATCTAACAGGAAACCATCTATAATCTTTCTTTAGGATCAACTGAACTGAACTACAGGTGAGAAAACATCAACTTTAAAATATTTAATTCATAAACTGTAATAATAATAAACAGAAACAGTGATGAAGTTTAGTCTGAAGGTGTGAAGAACCTGTTCTGTTTGTGTGACGGTGAAACTACAGTTTGGATTTTGAATCAACTATCAAACAAACAAACAAACGAACGAACCCCCGCCGCCCTCACTGTGACCTCGCACACGCACACCCACGTGAAACGCCTCCACTCAGCACCAGGAACTCCCCCTCCTCCGTTCCGTCTGGCGTCCGGATGTTTTCCACCCACCTTGCAGCCGAACATGAGTGAGATGGTGCTGTTGGTGCAGGCCACCTTGCAGTGGCACAGCATGGGCGAGAAACACTCCACCTTCTTCGCTCCGGGGGACATCTTGTCGGCGGCGGCGCCGGGGCAGTTGGCCGACAGCCGCCTCCTCCGGGAGCGTTGGCGGCTCCTCCCGCGCCGCCCGGCTCCGGCCGCAGCTCCCCCCGCACCTCCTCCTCCTCCTCCTCCACCTCCACCCTCTCCACCTCCTCCACTGCTGCTGCTGCTCCCTGCTCTCACCATCCGCCCTCATTCCTCGCGTCGCTCCATCGCGGCGGGGAGGAAACGACTCCCAGAGCTCTTCCTTCATTCAGGGAGAACCTCCCCCCTCCTCCTCCTCCTCTCCGCTGACCCCTCCTCCTCCTCCTCTTCTTCCTCCTCCTCCTTCTTCTTCTTCTTCTTCTGGTAGAATATATTCCTCTCCCTCTTGACCTCCTCTCAGGCGCTCGCCTCGACTCCTCTCTCCCTCGTTCTCTTGCTCGTTTTCCTCCTCTCTCCCTGTTGCGTTCTCTCTCTCTCTCTCTTCACTGACAGAGTGATGATGATGCCAGTGCAGTTGTGTTTAATGTGTGTGTGTGTGTGTGTGTGTTAAGCTTTCCTCTGTGGGGGTGTGATTGGTCTCCGGGGAGAGGGGGCGAGAGAGAGCGAGAGAGAGAGAGGCTGGTCACATGACTCATTGGAAACAAGGGGGGCCGAACGAGAGAGAGAGAGAGAGAGAGAGAGAGAGTAAACGGGGGGGGGGGAGTGTATCCTCGGGGAAGGTAGAGCGATGTAGGACAGAGTCAGTGATGTGGAGGAGAGGAAGAGGAGGAGACAGAGAGAGAGGAAGCAGGAAAAAAAAATATGAAGAGAAAGAAAGAGGATGAGAAGTGGCGGATCAGAGGAAGAGGAAACAGAAAGGAGAGGAGGGAGGAGGAAGAGGAAGAGGAAGAGGAAACAGAGGAAGAGGAGAATAAGACAGATACAGTGGGATGAAGAGGGAAAAAGGATGAAAGGGAGTGAAGGACAGGACGAAGGATAAGAAAGAGGAAGAGGAAATGGGGAAAAAGGGAGGATAAAGAAAAAGAGGGAGAGGAGGAGGCAGGACAGGAGGAGGAAGAGGAGGAGGAGGAGGAAGAGGAGGGAGCTGGGAGAGCTGGATATCCGGCGAGGTGTGATGTCACTCGCTGGTTTCATCGGCCGCCGCCGCCGTCTTTTCCAAATAACGAGTCCAGCTTCCTGCTCAGGAAAGGCTCCGCCCCCTCGGCCCACCGCTCGTAACCGAGCAACAACAACAACAACTAACAAATATTCCCATCATTGATTAATCTGTTGATCATTTTCTCCATTAATCGGTTGTTTGATCCATAAAATATGTGAAAATGTCGATCAGTTTCCCGAAGTTCAAGACGACGTCCTCAAACGTCTCGTCCACGACCCAAAGATGTTCAGTTTGTTATTACAGCCGCTTCGCTGCTTTCACAGAAAAATTATATTATTTGTATAAAATATATATACGAATATTTGAATATTTCTGTTATAATATTGAGGAATGGAACGAAGCTGTGAAGCGTTCAGATCCTGTTTATTATAAAGACGACTAAATAAACCAGCAGAATATTCACATTTGAGAAGCTGCAAACAGAAAAAAAACATATTTTCTTCTTAAGATATGACTCAAAACAATTAATCAATTATCTTAATAATTGCTGATAAATTTAAAAGTTGACAAATAATTGATTAATGGACTAAATGTTACAGCTCTAATCGTCGATTTAAAGTTTAGTGGATGAATGTCGACGACAACAACGTCTGAACTGAGGACGACCTCTGACCTCTGACTTCAACTACCAGCTGAGGAAACACCTATCTGATCCCTGCGTGTGTGTGTGTGTGTAGATGTGTGTGTGTGAGTGTGTGTGTGTGTGTGTGTGTGTCTGTGTGTGTGATAATGAGGCAGATTTCGTCTGGGTGGAGACGTCAGGAAGCAGCGAGAGAGTCTCTCCAGAGACCGACGACAAGAAACTACAGAGTGAGTCTGTCTGTCGGTCCGATCTGTTTGTGTTAATCTGCTGAGTTTTAATTGGACTGTTTCTCTACAACACACACACACACACACATCTACACACACACACACACACACACACACACACACACACACACATCTAAACACACACATCCTCCCACCGTCTGTCTCTCTCCTCCTCCTCGCTGTTTGTTAGTCATTCAGGATGAAGAGGAGATGTGAGAAGTGAGGAGGAGGAGCAGCTCCGTGTGTCTGTTTATCAGATTATCAACGTCGGCTCGTTTTAAAGCAACTTTTGACGTCACAAATTAAAAACAAAGAATGTTTCAAATCTAATCAGACACACCGTCGTCTGAAGAAACAGAAATAAGCTTAAACTCTACTGGTCAGTTTAACACTTCAGTACAGGAAATTAACATAAATAATAGATCAAACATCACATTTTAAGAGTTCTGATGTGTATTTTTTTTTAGAAAAATTAATCTGTTAATCAATAAAAGAATCTGCAGATTAATGGAAGTATTTATTTTTTTGTTTATTTAATTATTTGCAGCCTGATGGACAGTTTTTATTAAAGGAGCTGCTGTCAATCAAACACAGACACCGACACATTTCTGCCTTTTAATGATAAAAATATTACAACACATCTAAAAAAAACTACAAATTAATTTGAACTACAAACAGGGATTTAAAAATGTAGTTCTTTTCTCCGTTAACGGCGAGCTGAAGCTTAAAAAAATGACACCGCTATGGCTCTGATCAACAACATGTGACGGGCTTCTTCTCCATAGCAACGGCCGCCGATGCTCATGGGTACTGTAGTGCTTAGAGACATCCCATAATAACCGTCATATATATACAGCGATCACCCGGCAGGGCTGCTGCGTTTGTTTGTTGAGAAACATGGACTCCTCCTGAACCGGCGTCTCTTCGCACGTCTCAAACGTTACGTCGAAGCTCGAGAGACGCAGACGGACAGACGAAGCTTCCATTAAAGTGAATTTGCACCAATTTGCACCAATTAGCTTCCATCTGGGTTTGCTGCTGTCTGAGCGCCTCATTATCAAAGCCTGAGTCAGGCTGCAGCACACACACACACACACACACACACACACACACACACACACACACACACACTCCTACACATGCGTCATTTAACACACACACACACACACACACACACAGAGTGCAGGCTGAGTGTTTGCAGTGACAGTGATAACAGCTGACAGGTTCAGATGTGATGGCCTCCTTCTAAATTTACCCTGCTGCTTTTTACACATCGCTCACTACACACACACACACACACACACACACACACACACACACACACACACACACACACACACACAGATACACCAGCCTCCCTGTGTGTGTGTGTGTGTGTGTGTGTGTGTGTGTGTGTGTGTGTGTGTATGTGTGTGTGTGTGTGTTTACACGTCTCTGTTTCACCTGCTAGTCAAAGAATTGTTTATTGAATTATTGGTGACGCTTTATTTTGCAGGTATTTTAATTTTATACTGATCTCCAGGAAATTAACGGGTAATTTTTAGGACATTTTTACAGAGACGACGGTGCAATTATGGTACAAATTATTTTTAAAAACTGAAAAAAAAAGTGCTAAAATCTTTATAAATTAGACAATTAACAATTCTTCTGACAGAAAATAGTTCCTGCGTTGAACTACATATGAACATATTACATACTTTTTTTGTTAAAAAGTTTATAACGAGTGAACTAAAGCTAACAAGCTAATATATCGTTTGACACACAAAACTACACAATGAAAGTTAAATATTTTCTGTCAGTAGAAGAATTGATTATTGAATTATTGGTGACGCTTTATTTTACAGGTACTTGATCTCCAGGAAATTTACAGGTATTTAACGGGTAATTTTTAGGACATTTTTACAGAGACGATGGTGCAAATCATTTTTAAAAACTGAAAAATGCTAAGTGCTAAATTGGTAATTAGCTACTTATATTGCAGACAATTAACAATTCTTCAGACAGAAAATAGTTTTTACTGAGTAGTTTTGTGTGTTGAACTACATATTTACATATTAGATATTTATTTGTTAGAAAGTCTATAATGACTGAAAACTAATGAGCTAATTTATCGTTTGACACATAAAACTACACAATGAAAACGAAATATTTTCTGTCAGTAGAATATTTCCAGATGAAGCAGCAGATATTCTGAGTGTTACTGATTAAAGTCCTGAAAAATAAACATTTGTAGTTAAAAATCTGCAAATTACTCTGAAAACTTCCACTAAACTTGCATAAACTGAAGACACCTGTAAAATAAAGCATTACTGAATTATTATTAGTTCTTTTTAATGTGTTAATTTATTTATTTGACCAAATTTTAAATATTATTTTCTGCTTGAAACTCTCCACTTTATGTATTATTATCATATTTTTAAACTCTTGGTTGATCTCTTCTGTCTGTGGTTTGTGTCTGAGGTTTAAGCCTGTATTAACTCGTTAATATTCAATTAAACAAATTAAAAGAAATAAAGAATAGTTCAGGTTTTCATACATGTTGGGTTTGTGTGGATCAAAGCATCGACATCACCGTCAGAATGAAAGCAGAGAAGAAGAGGAAGCATCAGTTTCCTGGTTGTACTGTCGTCACTTTTATCATCGTTTATCAGTATCTGGTTATTATCTTGTTATTATCTGGTTATTATCTTCCATCACAAACTGGAGTCAGACAAACAGCTGTGGAAGTGGCTCCACCTGCTGGACTCTACTGGTCCCAGCAGATTTGAAAGGTTTATTCTCTCTGATTAAACCACGTCTGGCAGTGAAACATTAGAACTAACAATTATTCTCTTCATCAGTTTATCTGCAGATTATTTTCCTGATTTTTTTTAATCCAAAATACAAAAATATTCTGTTTATTATCACCAACGACAGAAAAGCTTCAAATCTTCACTTTGAAGCTGCAACAAGCAAATGTTTAATTTATCTCACAAACTGATTAATGTGAACATCTGCAACGACTCTCCACACATCATCTGACCAAGCAGCGAACGCACCACACAGACAGGAAGTAGTAGTGAAGGCACAGTAAACAAAAGGTGCATCATCATCATCATCCTCATCATCATCACAGAGAAGACATTCAGATGGTTGATTTAACATCATTTGTTGCAGCAGAAATGATTCTGACTCCTCTTCATCATCTCAGGAACCTACAGATTTATCTCATGACTCATTAAAGGGTCCCAAACCACAGGTTGGAAACCACTGGTTTGGATAAACAGCTGTGTTTCGTGCAGGGCTACAACCTGATTATTATTATTATTATCATCAATAAGTGATGATTCATCAAATGTCTCGTTAAACTGACTTGAAGTCGTTCAGCAGGTCAAACAGAAACCTGCCTCGTTAGCCTGATGATTAACAATCATTTATACACATCAGTTCCTGTTTTATATATTTTATAGTTTTTTAAATCTGGTTTTTATTTCATAGTTAAAATGATTTGATGATTTAATCGTCTCTCGTCTGCTTTGGTCTCAACTTGTTTTACATTTGTTCACCTGTACGGAAGCTGATCTACAAATAAAGTTTGATTCAAACAGTTTAACATGTGACACATCTAACAGTCATAAACATCAGATCACAGTCTGTCCTTCATCACACAACTGCAAAGACAGAAAACTATTAAATACATTTTCCACTGTCGTACCAGTCAGAGACTGGTGATAAACCAGTAGGGACGATGATTTATTGACATGTACAGTCATGTTTTAGCTCCGTCCACCAGTCTGCAGCCGACAGCAGGTGGCAGCAGACTCTTCCTCATGTTTCCATCAATAGAGACTCAAATACTCTTCCTGCTTCCTTCCTGCTTTTTACACTTTTCCAAACTGCAGAACAACATCGACCGCAGGAAATATGACACCAGTTGGACAAAACTCATTAATATATATACATATATATATGTATATGTGTGTGTGTGTGTGTGTGTGTGTGTGTGTGTGTGTATATAATCTGGGTTTTCTCTGTTTAACTTTTAAATCTTGAAGATTATTGTTACTGTTTCATTTTTTTGTAGCAGAAATGTGTTTTTCTCTTATTAATCAGCTCACGACCATCCTGAGACTCTGGGTCTGAGCTTTTAGAGCTGGAACTAAAGATTATTTTAATTATCAATTAATCTGTCGATTAGTTTAAATTAATCGATTGTTTGGTTCATAAAATGTCAGAAAATAGTGAAAAATGTTTCCCAAAAACCATCATGACGTCCTCAAATGTCTCATTTTGTCCAAAGATCTTCAGTTTACTGAAACCAGAAAATATTCACATTTAAGAAGCTGAATCAGAGAATTTCACTGTTTTTTTCTTCATCATGATCAATAATCATGATAGTTGGTGATTCTCTGGATTGACTAATCAATTAATCAACTAATCGTTGCAGCTCTGGTGATTTAAACAAAGACGAGTTTATTCTCTGCTAATTAAAAACACAACAGAGTGAAACTAAAGTACAGGATAATTTATCTTTAAAGCTGGAAAATAATCAGAGATTTTAAGGTTTCCTGTTGCTTTAATATCTGAAAGCATCAAAGTCAAAACATGTTTCCTGTGATTGTTTTAAATCGTGAAGTCTTGTTTTATCATGTCGACTGTCTAGTAAAAGACAGACTGTATCTGCTGCCCCCCCCCCCCGTTCATCTGAACGCAGCGCTGCGTTTATTGTAAACGTGTCTCAGCTGTAACGACACACCTGCACTGACGCAGCAGCCCCCCTCCACTTGTTTTCACTCAGTAAAGACGTGCTGCTTGTGTGTGTTTATGTCCCATGAGGCCGTTTGGCAGCGACTCCTCGTCTCTGTGGTCGACCCAGATGGCGAGGCGTTGCCCTGAGGTGAGGTGGGGGGGGGGGGGGGGGGGTACGTATCTTCTCTGCTCATAAATATAACTAAAGAGATTATTTGAGCAAATTAACGTCCAAATGATGTGACGTTAGTGTTAACATTTGTTTATGATTCTGTATTTTAAATATTGATCCCAGTAAAACACAGTTGTCTCACATCATCAGCTTTGAAGTTGATATGTTGAACTTGTCAGCAAACATCCAGTAGTTACGGAGCAACAATATCATTCATGTGGAGTCGTGTTTCTGTCCACCTGGTGAATATAAGTCCAATATTCACTCTCTTCTGGCTCTGTTTTTACTCTCTACCAACTCCTGAGGGAAATATCTGGTTCTTTAGCTGCTAAATGCTCCACTATGTTCAGCAGCTAGTCTACAGCTAACTGTGTCTGTGAGCAGGTAGTCGAGACGCTGAGAGTGAAGCAGAACAGTAAAGTTGAAGCCGGACAGATAAACAATGAGCTGAAACTCACTATAAAGCTCCGTAAAGCCGAGAGGAGCTGCAGAGTCTCATCATCACTACGAGCCACGACCAAGAAATATAGATTATAGTCACATCCTGCAAAGTCCAGCATGAAAACAGTAACCAGGAAGCTGCAGGTGTTAAGATGCAGCTTCAGGTGGAAGAACTGAGGTCTTATCAGGCTGCGGAGCGGCGGCGAGGCCGGCCAGACGGAAGGTGTCAGAGGGAAAGTGGCACATGGAAAAGCTCTTAGCGGAGCGCAGGGAGAGGAAGCCGGAGCTCTGTGATCTGCTCTCTGTGGAAAAGCAGTGAAGTCAATCAAAACGTCAAGCACTTCCTGTCCCGACAACGGCCGCCGCAAAACACAAAAGAGAGCCGGGTACATGAGAGGTGGCGAGAAAACAAAGCTGCCGACAGGCCGGCCAGGAAAAAAACTCCAGGCCAAGAAATCCGCCAGCAGACTGCAGCGAGGAAGACTCTCCTTCACAGCTGAGATGAAGGTCAAAACTACATTCAACCGGTCGATCCACAACAACAACAATCAGCTCAAACGCATCTTTTAAACTAAACTGTTCATTATCGTCTGGCTGCAGCTTCTCCAGCGTGACGATCTCACAGGAGGTCAGGAGGTCGTCACGGTAACGGAAACAGTTTTAATGTCTAGCAGGCTTCGTGTAGACCTGGTCTCAGTGTGCTGCTGTTTCTGTTTCACTTTATCTAGTAAAAGATTACAAATAAACATTTGTTCTCTACATTTTCCTTCTGTAACGTCTCAGTTTAATAATAGAAAAGAATCATGTCGGCAAAATCCATATTTCTTTATCTCTCTCTCTCGTTTGATCCGTCTCTCTACGACACGCAGAAACACAAAGAGGAAATGTATTATTCAGCAGGGCAGAGAGAGCGAGCGCTGCTGCTGCTGCTGCTGCTGCAGATATGACAGCTCAGTTTAATATGCAGGAAAACCACAGATTCATCAGCATGAATACAGAGAGAGCCGGGAGAGTCCACCATGACGGACAGAGAGGATCAGAGGAAACAACATCACAGCAGCTACATTCAATTTATTCCAATCTTAACCAGTATTTACACTCTTCAATTAGTCTTAATTGAAGGAAACGGTGAACTGTGGTGAAATAAACAGTCGGTAGTCACTGAGATGCAGGGATTCATTTCACTGTGACCAAACCTTCAAGTTAAATATGTTCAATAAAAGTCCAACTGAAAGATAAATAACGTTGTTTACAGTAAAGGTCTTTGCACGTTAAAAAATAAATACGACGTCTCGTTGTGTCGATCACGTTTACACACCGACTCCCACAGTTTCATCCGTCATTAAAGTTTTCGGAGCAGGTTCGATTTTCTGCGTTTTTTTTTTTTGCATCCGTCAAAAGCCTTTACAGAGTTGTTTGACCGCTCAGAGCCACCGTACACGCAAACAACACAGCCTGGAAACACTGATACTATCAGCTCCAGCAGAGAAGTTACACACCGACAACTATTGATCATCATCTGGTCTGTATGTTGCAGCGTTTTGAGGCTGAACCCTGAATATCTGCCGATCCAGTCGAAAGGCTGATCACCTGTGATCACCTGTGATCACCTGTGATCAGGTGTGATCAGGTGTGATCAGGTGTGATCAGGTGTGTGTGTGTGTGAGTGGATATCGGTGGTCTTCTTTACCGTGTGGTTCTTTTTGCAATTTAGAGGACCATAAATCATCCTCACTGCTTGACGACTCCGTTTTGCTTCATATTGCAAATTTTCACAACAAATAGAATAATAAAACACATCAGACTCAGTGTGCGAGGTTTCTGTGTGTAACGATTTTTGTCAGATGACGGATTAAAAAAACGCAAACGAAACAAACAGACTTGGTGTGTGAAGACTAGAAGGATCAATACTCGATCAATAAAGCTCTGAGAGGCTGAACTTGAGCTAAATGCTGTTTTATTTATAGATATATATAAAACATTATAACCATCTGAGTTCAGCTGAGACCTTTCAGACCAGCTGTCTGATGCTGCTTACGTGGCTAAAAAAACATACTGGGCGTCAATAAACTGACACCAGTAAGACACCAGTGAGACACCAGTGAGACACCAGTGAGACACGAGTAAGACACCAGAGTCTCCATTACACACCACCTGTACTTTTGACAAAGGAAACATTAAACCTTTTAACCACAAGAGGCAAAACATGTGGAGCGTTCTGGTCTCTGACAAACCTCAACCAACAACACAACAACACAACAACATCACCGTAATCCAGATTATTACCATCATTACTCTGAAATATGACGACACGATATAATAAAATGACTTTATATCATAATCACCTTAGTTTGAATCAGACTGAACTGTGAACTGGACGTTTCTGTTCACTGCAAATAAACTAACATGTGAATTTAAAGCTTTTAGATTCTGTTTCTATGTCAAATGTTTTCTTGTGTTTAATCAGAATCAAACTGTTAATAAAGACCAGAGAGTTTGATATCCTGTGATATATATATATATATATATATTAAAGTATATAAATCACAGTAAACTGACTCAGAGTTTCTGCTTTCAAAAGGTTTAAAGTCTCTTGAAAACCTGCCGATTTAACTTCCAGCTCGTGATCTCTGGAGGTCAAAGGTCACAGCATCCAGACAGAACACCAAACAAAGAGCCAATTTCTCTCCTCTCCCCGCCCACGCCTTCCCAGCATCCTCTCTGTTCCTCCTCCTCCTCCTCCTCCTCCTCTCTCACCTCTCCTTCTGTTCTCCTCACCTCCCTGCAGTCTGCTGGCAGCCTGCTCTCACTGTGTGTGTGTGTGTGTGTGTTTGTTTAACACGCCTGGACGCCCCTCTTGGCTGGCGTCCTCCGGGACACATCAGCCTCTCACAACACACACACACACACACACACACACACACACACACACACACACACACACGCACACACACACACAGAGATTCCTCCTGTGTGTCGCTGCGTCATTCGGAGCCGCTTCGGCGTTACAACGTCCAGCTCTGAGCTTCAGTCGTCACTCAGTTGGACGAAGAGTTCAGCTCAACATGAAACATCACATGATTTATCTGCTGCGTAAACAACAACAACAACACACACACACTAACACACTCACTCACACACAGACACACACACTAACACACACACACACTGCCCTCATGAAATGCTTTGGAGGCATTTTAAATAATTTCCAGAGCTCTTTTTGTCTTTAAATGAAGGGAAATACTTTAGTTCTGTGTTGTACGACAGATTAATATTCATTGACTGTTATTTAAACAAGTGAAGGGAGCGTTTAATGGGTAAAAATAATCCCAGTAACAGGTTAGAACTGAGTATTTTTATCCGTTTAATGCAAGCGGCAACTTGAAACTGCAGTTCCTTGAATGACCACTTGAGGCTCTAAAAGCGAGTCAATCCCCATAGACCTCCATGTTAAAATGTCCAACTTTACAGCAGAAATAAACATGTTTACAGCCTGGTACAAACAACGGTTTTGGTCTCTGTAGCTAATTTCCTCTTTCATGACAACTGTACGGGGGGTGAATTTTTTTATAACTCACCCGTTTAAATGTTATTAAGCCGTAAAGTTCTGCATAATGAAGGACGTGGCTGCTTTGAGTGACAGGTCCACCAGCCGCTAGGTGGCTTGTTTCAGCCATTGGGCCCGCCTCTTTGCCCATTTTTGATTGGCTGGGAGTTAGGCAGCGTCACGCACTGCCAAGATGGCGACGGCCGGAGCGACTCGCTTTGAGCCTCAAAACCACTCTTCAAAAACCAACGAGTGACGTCACGGTAACTACGTCCATATTCTTAGACAGTCTATGATTTAATGCAGATTTTATTTTCAAAAGAATAAACGATACACACAACGTTACGTAACAACGTCACAGTTCAACATCAACAACATTACTGATCGTCTGCGTGTTATTTAAATGACCAGAAGAAGCTCATCTGATTGTGACTCCGCTGAACTAAACAACGTAACCGTCCTCGGCTGCTTCACGACCTCGCAGCGATCCAGCGGACACGCTTTGCACAACACATCCAGTCTTTGTTTAACTGTTCATTTTAAGAGACTTTTTAAAAGCCCGTCATCCCAAATTTTAAGGGCAACAAGAGGAGCTGGCTGCAGCAACATGGCGGACTTCATGTGGGAGGTCATCCATACACAGGAAGTCATGTGATGAGACACTGCGGACATGTTTCTTCTTCACGGTATTTACTAAAGGACAAGTACAAGAGACGATGAGACGGCAGAACCAATCGAATTGTTTTTTGGGGATTTAATTGGAAAGACTCGTTAAGAAAATAATGTTTAATGATTTTTAAAGTAAATCCTGATAAATATTATAGATTGTTAACTTATCTGAATAAAGTTTCTGCTGCTGTCGTAACGTGAGAGATTCATTTAAATACATGTGGTGGAGGAAGATTGTGTTTTGAAAGGATGAAATCTGGTCACATGACTGGAGAACACGTGTGTGATCCGTGTCATGTCATTAATGTCACGGCGGATCCGAACCGATTCGATTCACACAGTCCAGAATAGATTCATTTCAGCAGGACTGGATCCACTGGTTGATTTGCATCAGATAAGCTCAGTGAGCAGCGCCGTCGTTTCCTTCAACGTTACACGCTGAGAGCTGTAAACACGTTTCCTGCTTATTAAACTATGAACTCAGACACATCTGGAGATTTTTACATGTGAAAAACTGTTGAGCAGAATAATAAAAGACCTGCAACACTAGAGAGAGCTTCAATACTATCCTGAACAGTTTCAACGTTAATGATCACTCTGAACTCATTCATTCATCATCAGTCTGATACCTGCACACAGCTGTTAGCTAGCCTTAGCTAGCCTTAGCTAGCGTTAGCTACTCGGCAGGTAGAATCCAAACATGTTCAGTCCACTTTCAAAACATCATCACGTTAAACACAAACTGAGAGCTCAGATCAGTGTGGAGCCTGTTTTCAGTCTGTTCCTCTCCGTATATGTTGTTATTATTATTATTATTATTATTATTATTATTATTATTATTATAAGTAAGAAAATTAAATTATTGTTAATGTTTAGGATAATAGATACGTCCGATATGACTGTAGGTAACATTTAATAAGTCAAACAGCATGAAAAGTTATTGTAAGAAAAGACAGAAGTTCTGATGTTCATTAGTCTGAATATTAAAAACATAAACTAACAATAGATAAATAAATGATGGTGAACACTGTAAACACGTCCTCGTTTAGTTTTATCTTGTTACATATATTTATCTTATATACTCAACATTATTACTTACTGTTTCTTTGAGATATGTTACTCATGTCTCCACCCGGTTACTGCAGTTACAGTAAAATCAAGCGCACCTATGTAACAGAGTTTCATGTTTTACCTTTAAGACCTGAATGAACAGAACAAGACGTGTATGAACTCTGTTTCTGTCTCTTGAATCTTGTTTTAATGCTGTTTGTGATGTGTAAACATCAGATTTCCACACAGTCAGAGAAATAATAAAAAGTGTGCGTCCTGGTTTTAGTTCAAGTCTCTCCTGATTGGCTGCTGTCAGCTGAAGAGTCCAGATCACAGACGCCGGTATTCAGCCGACTTCACCGTATTAAACACAGTCGCTCTGTTTGTGTTTACATCATTTAGAGAGGAGAAGTTTACAGCTGTGACAACATGTGAGTCGACTCAGTGACTTTTAGGGGGCAGCCATGTTTAAAACACACATTTCAGTTTTCAGTCCACATAAAACATAATTATCTGTTATCAGCTCTGATATTCTACATCATACACTTCACTGATTCTTCCTCTTTCTGTCTGTCGCTCTAAGAGTCATGAACGTCAGCAGTTAAGTTGTTATAATATAGTTTCCTGTGATATTTTTGGGCGGTAGAGTTAAAATATGACACACACACACACACACACACACACACACACACACACACACACACACACGTCCCTCGGTGATTACAGCTCCTGTGTTTAGTATTTAGAGCACACATGACAGCAGACGTCTCATCCTATAAACTCACGGAGCTCTTCAGCTCCTGCAGCCTGTAATTAACATAAATAATAAAGTCATGTAACCCCAGAGGAGCAGAGCAGAGACCACTGAAGAAGAAGAAGAAGAAGACTTCATATCTGCTGTCGTCTCTCAGCAGGTAAAACAGCTGATCAGATCTCACATCAGCCCAGAAAGCTTTATTTATGGTCAGTAACCTCCAACTGCTGCAGACTGTCTGTGTGTGTGTGTGTGTGTGTGTGTGTGTGTGTGTGTGTGTGTGTGTGTGTGTGTGTGTGTGTGTGTGTGTGTGTGTGTGTATTAGCTGCCTGCTTTGGTATTTGCTCTGTGGTCGTCCTACATGGGTGTGTCTTTCTGTGGTTGGTGTTTCCAAACCATTTTTTTCTGCCATGTCATGCTATTAAAAAAAAAAATGTTGCACCACTTTCCCCAGTAAACCAGTCAAAACTGGACAAACACACACACACACACACACACACACACACACACACACACACCTGTCCATCTGCTCTCAGGCTGCAACTGCAACAACAGTCAGATGGTTGTTTCATGTTCAAACGCCGTCCTGCTTCATTTCCATCAGACACTCATCAGGTTTTAAACCTCCGCAGTACTTCAATTTTCTGCTTTACAGGATTTTGGCTGCAATTTCCTATATTTTTCTTATTGTCAACAAATCTCAAGTTTGGATCCAAACCAACAATAAACTGAACAAGTATTGTGTGTGTGTGTGTATCAAAGCTGATATATCTGATTCCTCCGTTGTTGTCTGAAAACGTTCCTTCATCATGAAGACAGTTGCTACGGTAACTTGTGTAGAAACGGCTCCAAAGAGTAAAAATTAGTCTGATTAGTTGATCCACAGAAAATTCACAGATAGAAAATAAACTATTTTAATAAATGAATAATAGTTTTAGTCTTTTTTTTTGCAGGCTGCAGCTTCTCATATGTGTGTCATGTATCATATTTTAGTATTTTGAACTGTTGATGAGACAAAAGCAGACACGTGAAGGCGTCACCTTGAGCTCTAAGACATTAAAACAGGCAGTTTTAAACTATTTTCAGATATTTTATAGACAAAACAATTAATCAGTTACTCAGGAGAATCTGCAGATGAATCCATAATGAAACTAATGTTCAGTTTCAGTCCTACTGAGGATCAAATCATTATATATATGTTGGCTGTAGTCGATGTTATAACTGGTGTAAATCCTTCAGACGCTGGTGTGAACAGCAGCAGATTCTCGTCCAGCAGCAGCAGCAGCAGCAGCAGACCGGCTGTATTTAGACTGAGCTGACTGTGTTTGGTCCTGCTGAGCCACAGAGCTGCAGCACCGACTTAATAAGGAGCTGAAAATAGTCCCAACACTGAGGCGCTGCCCTACAAACACACACACACACACACACACACACACACACACACACAGTCGGGCACATGATGCCGTGGACACACTGACTGCACAACTTTCAAAGTCGTCATATCGCTGCACTGTTCACGCTGCAAAACTTTCTGTCTTATCTGGAAGTCGTTGACGACATGACTGACTGACGGAGGGTCAAACATCACAACATCTGTCACCAGAAGGAATCCCGACGAGTCTGTCGATACAATGTGTGTAAATAAAGATAAATGAATATTCCTGCTCGTATTACCAGCGAGGACGACAAGGTTACAAATACTGACAGCTTGTGTGTATAACAATGTACCTGACACGTCCCGTTATTCAGTCTGCTTGATATGTTTCTGCGAGCTCTCGGATCTTTCAACAGTTCACACTTAGCGACCGAGCGAACGCCGGTTTGCCTCTGGCGCTTTAGTCGGCGATCTCCAAACACTCGATGAGTGGAAAATCAGGGCATGAGGCTTGTGTGTGTGTGTGTGTGTGTGTGTGTGTGTGTGTGTGTGTGTGTGTGTGTGTGTGTGTCTGTGTGTGTGTGTGTGTGTGTGTGTGTGTGTGTGTGTGGTAGATTAATGCTGCAGGGGAAACACACGAGCATCATGAAGGTTGTTGGTTCAAATCCCTGACGTCTGTCTGTTTGTTTGTTTAACTGACACGGAGAGAAAAACATTCAATACATTAATCAATAACTTCACTATTTATGATCAATCAGGTCATTTTCTACTACAGATATAAAAACATGCTGATTACAGCTTTTCAGTTTATTTAAACTTTATTTATACGAGGCGTGTTAGCAAAACGTGTTGCTTTTCCTGATGGTCAGACGTGGTGAAGAACTTAAAGAGGCACCGCTGTTCTTTTAAAAAGAGATGAATTGATTAATCAATATTGAAACTACGTGTTATATTACAGCGACATCACTCCAGTATCTCCCACTTACTGTCACAAACTGCAGCGAGTGTCCAAAGTGAAATCCAAAAAAACATTTTTTTAAAAAGGCGCCCGGCAGCCGAGTGGTTAAAAAACATCATCTCACTACAACGCTTTGTCAATTAAGCAATTTGTTGATTTTCACCATTTTCTTACATTTTAAAGATCAAATAACTAATCACTTAATGGAGAAAATAATCAACAGATGAATCAATAATGAAAATATTATTCGTTTCTTCATAATAAAAGCATCCTGCTCGTTGGCTTTTAATGTGAAGCCGCAGCAGGAAACGTTGGGTTTTCATCAGCGGTAACTTAAAGATCAGGAAGTCAGATAAGGCTGAAATCTGAGAGTACGAACAGGAACGCAGGAGAGAAAGTAAACTCACAACAGCTTCAATACTCAGACGCAAGGTCAAAGGTCAACAAACCCGCAGAAGTTTAACACCGTGTATTTAAATGGGAGAGTTTTGGGGCGAGGAGGAGGAGGAGGAGGAGGAGGAGGAGGAGGAGGAGGAGGAGGATTTGGGAGCTCAGAGCAGATCAGAGGCGAGGAGGACGAGGACACGGCACACAGAAACAGGATTATAGAGAAGAGATGAAGGCCTGGAGGGATCTGATCCCAGACCAGCAGGAGGTCCAGGACTCAGCCTGGCTCCACATCAGGGACTTAAAACCCAGCATCCAAACCAGGACTGAAATCATCACAACGACTCCTCTACTGAATATTATTAGTGATGAGAAAAACTGCAAAAACACCTCCGACATGTTCATTCTGCATATTTAAGACATGTAATTATTATTTTTACTGGGTTTAAAGTCTTGATATAGTATCACATCTAGAGCTGCAACGATTATTAGTCGATTAATTGATTAGATATGATGAAGAAAAGCTGCAGCTCCTCACATCTGAGAAGCTAAAACAAGGAAGTGTTTTGTATTTTTGCTTGAAAAAGGCCTTAAAGGTGGAGTCAGTGATTCTGTTCCTCTCACACATTAACATGAGCAGAAACAACTTCATGTGAGCACAACAGTCCATCGACACTCTGCGCCTCTCTGCAGCCTCCACACGTCTAACTCGACCTGCGTTCAACGTCTCCGTCAGAGCTGAGACGACAAACAGCTTCACCGAGTCCACAGTGTTTGTATTTGATTCATTCATAAACACATATACAGCGAGACGTTTGTGTGATTTAAACAGCCGCCTGCTCAGATTCACGCTTCACTAAACGCTACAGAAACAGACTGAGAGCATAAAAAACCATGGAGGGTCTCTGTGAGACCGCCCGGGAACAGAAGCGTATAATGGAAACTCTCTCCAGTTCACCAGTCCTCCCACCGTTCACCGGCTGCTGGAGACGAGAGGCTGTCATGTCCTCACACAGACAGCTGCTCTCACGACTTCCCCGTCCTGTGTGCGAGCACCAACGCCGCCTGCAGCTGATTGGCTGGATTAGTGTATCAACACTGTTTGTTTTCACAGACGGTGAGGTGATATTCACTGAATTTGATAAAAAGTTCATTAGATTAGAAAATCTACCTTAAACTATTAATAATCATTCATTTTCTTTCAATCAACTAATCGATGAATCAACTAATTGTTGCCGATTTAAACACAAATATACTTTTTATCATGTTGACTAGTGCTAAATATTCACTCATGTTGATCATATATTATAATAATAATAATAATAATAATAATAATAATAATAAGTAAACGTCTTCAAATGTTTTGTTTTGTCCACAACTCAAAGATCTTCAGTTTATTGTCAGAGACTAAAGAAACCAGAAAATATTCACATTTAAGAAGCTGAATCAGATAATTTTAGCTTTTCCTTCAAAATAAAATGACTCAAAATGATTGTCAAAATAATCAGTGATTAATTTAGTTGGCAACTAATCGATTTCATCGACTAATCGTTGCAGCTCGAAATTATAGCTTGTATTTATATTATCATTATATATGATCAACATGAATGAATATGAAGCACTAGTTAAACTCTTTTCAATATGATGAAAAGTGTGTATCTGTGTTTAAATTGGCAACAATTAGTCAATTGATAGATTAGTCAACTGAGAGAAAATTAATCTATTTTGATGATCAATTCATCATTTAAGTCGATTTTCAAGCAAAAACAGAAAACATTTCCTTTGTTTTAGCTTCTCTGATGTCACCTTATGTGACAGTAAATCTGATCTTTGGACAAACAAGTTAAAGCTGTCAGCTCAGGCTTTAATTAACTGTACGAGCATTTATTTCTATTGTCTAACATTTTATAGACCAAACAATTAATCTTTAGATTTATCGATAATGAAAATAACCGTAAGTTGAAGCTTTATTTATGAACAAAACTAAAATATGAAGTCAGTGGACTTAAACTGAATCAAATGATTTCAAATCTTACACTCTGACAGATTTTAGTAAAATGTTAATTCATTCATTCAATAATAATTGAACAACAACAACTACACGCTGATTATTATGAACTAATTTTCATTTAACAACTTAACGCTTCTTAGATCATTAATATCAAGAGTCCTTGGGTCTCTTAAAAGGTGTTTTATCATTCTAAGTTATTATTATCATCATTATTTATCAGCTAAGACAATCACAAAGGTGTCGTCCTGTACTTGTAAACAACCTTCCAGGTTTTCCAGGACATGTGTGTGTGTGTGTGTGTGTGTGTGTGTGTGTGTGTGTGTGTGTGTGTGTGTGTGTGTGTGTGTGGGAGGGGGGTGGGGGGGGAGACGAGGTATTTTTACAACTTTAAAACAGCTCCACAGTTTATACAGCTGTCCACAGAAACCACCTTCAACCATCAACTATCTGGACAAAACACTTGGAGCTGCTGGAGTGTTTCTGTTTGTCTGGATAATTATAGAAAGGCAGAAAGTCACCTGCAACAAGCCTGAACCCAGGCGTGAAAAACCAGCAATTACACAGCAGCTGACACAGAGATTATACACAGAAATATTAATGTTAATGTGACTTATGAAAAGGGAAGCTAAAGGGCAACGAGAAGGCTGAGCTTTAAAGTTTCATCAGGAGTCATTAATAAAACCATCAAGCATCATGTTTAATTAGGAAAGTAGGGCGAACATTTACTGTATACTGAGTACAATTAGCTGATAATTAGCCTGATCAACCACCGTCAGTAATCAATACAAACACATATTATTTAACCATTAATCAAACCAATAACTAACAGCAGTCAGCCTTTATCATACTTTAAAGGTTATCTGGTGACAAAACGTTAATAAATATACATGTTAGCAGTTTGAATTAAACTGAAGGGGGGAAATATTTCACCAAACTCCCTTTAAGAAATACGACATATTAATAATTCATTACATTTAAGCAAATAAACGTAATTACAGAAACACAGGATAAAAGGAGTCATATGTTGTTGTCTTCCTGTCAATTCGGCATCAATATAATAAATAAAAATTAATGTATTTCCGTATAAACTTTATATTTTGTCGCCTCAACTCTCCGCCAGCCTCGGTTGATTAGCTGCGTTATTTTACCGTTAGAGGACCGCGGGAAAGAGACGGAACCGTGTCATAAATTCAGGTTTATCACTGAAATAAGAGCCGGTTGGTGGATCAGATACACGCCGAATTAAACACCGACTCTTAACGCTGTTAATTCACCGTCTATCGTGCGTGTATGACGGTGTTTGAGCAGTTTTTTTCGGCCGTTACCTTAGTCGTGACGATACAGATGCAGTCCATCGTTCCGAGCCGGGAGTGAAGCCCGGGAACGTCTCATCTCGTGCCGTCCTTCTCCTCCTCCTGCTGCTGCGCGCGCTCCAGCCGGCCAGTTGGCTCACGGTATCATAAATAACTTTACATTCACACGTTCATACGTTCACACAACGACCGACCGAGTCACTATCTACCGGCGGGAGAGTGTGTGTGTGCTCACCGGAGAGACACCTCATCCCTCCCCCGGTCCTCCTTCATCCCGGTATCCGGAGCTCAGCGGGAGCAGCAGGACTCACTGAACCCCGCTCCTCCAGACCCACGACACGTTCACGCTCCACGGGAAATCCTAACTCTCAGGAATTTATGATACAACCTGAGCAGTAACGACCACCGAGGGTGGAAATAACCAAATAAAATAATCTTTTAACTGAAGCCGAGTTAAACTACTGTTGTCTTAAAGTAACAGTCGAGCCATGTTTTGCTATTTAAAGTGATTATTAACGGATGCTTAACACATAATTGCATTTATTCCGACAGTACCTGAATGCAACATTAAAATACCTGTACAGTGTTAGTTTGTTTATGAGATCAAAAGATTGTTTTTATATGGAAATATGATGATATTATCATTTATTAAACCAAACAATGAGGGTAAAAACAATTAACTAAAATACTTAATTTAAAATCTTGTCTCTTTTCTTCTGCCTTTTCATAATATGAAGACATTACTGGTCATACTCTTTTTAATTTATTTATTTATTTTCTCTCTCTATTCATTATTTGTTCTCTGTGCAATTCTGTTGTGTTTGAGTCTCATAACTATGTGTTTTTATTTGATTGTATTTCTTAGTCTCTGTAAAGGACTTTGACCAAATTAACTATAAAGAAGGAACTTCTTACACCAAGTAATCCAGGTATTATTTTCACTTGAAAACAAGTCATTAATTTAAGTTAGCGTTCACTTAACCTTTTGACACTTTTTTCACTGATAATTTGATATAAAGATTCTCTGTCAGCTCTGATCCTCTTATTAAAACTTCACACTGCATTTAAATGTCATTTAGGGCGACGTGGGCTGATCACTATGATTAATGTCATTGTGACGATATTAACGCTGATATCTTCACACACAAATTCATATTCTAATTTTGGCCGACGTATGCAAGATGACAAATAAAATAATCAAACAATGTTCAGCTTATTGATCTGTGTTCCACTGTTATTAATTACATATGACAGAAATCTTAATGTATCAAACTAAAACTGTAATAATTCACTTTGTTTTTCTTCTAAGTTACAATCATTCATTTGACTGTAGAAATGTGTAGAATCATAACAACAAGGAATCAATGGTGGATTAAGATTATTTTGGGACAATTAGTCAACAACTAAACAATTGATTAATCGTTTCAGTCATTTTTCAAGCAAAAAATAATTGATGTTTCAGTTTTTCTTGGTTTTATATTGTAGTGAATTGATTATTTTTGGGTTTTGGACTTTTTATCAGATTTTAAAGACGTTTAAAGACGTCACCTTGTGCTCTGAGGTATCGTGACGGGCATTAATCTCTGACCAAACGATTCATCAATTAAATAACAGTCAGATTAATCAATGATGAAAATTATCGTTACTTGCAGCCGCGTGTGAAAGCACAATCATTTTATATTCATATTCTCCTGTTTGGCACCTGTTGAAGAGTTTTATGGATGGTTTTATCTGCATTACTGTTAAATTATCAGCGTGCAGAGATTTTAACCCTCATTGCATTTAAACGACCGTCTTCATGAGAGTCTTCCTCGTCTCTACCATCCATCCTCACATCGCGGCGGCGCGGCGTCCTACAGGCCACAAACTCATCACAAACGCAAACCAGTGTGTCAAGGTGACATCTTCAGTTTTCATCTTCACCATACACTGCTTCAGTCTTTGTTCTACATTCAGGGATCTTTAAAAAAAAACACACACACAAACGGCTCGTTATTACATGTATGACTCAACGCCAAATGGCTGAGGAGGAGGAGGAGGAGGGGGAGGAGGAGGAGGAGGAAGAGGAGGACGAGTGCGTCGCAGCAGCAGGAGACGAGGCAGCGTGGGCGGGTGGGATCACAAGTATGAATATTTTACAGTTCCATGAATGTGTCATGCGGCTGCGTCCTCCTCTCTCATGTGTGTCATCATATGGCGTGTCATGCCTCGTTATAAAACATTTAACGTCCCCGCAGGATGTGATGTCACCGCTGTTTTACACACCAGCTTCTGAAAAACACTCATTCTCTTCAAATAAATACATAGAAATGTGTTTAAAACTGGGTCAACGAGGTGACATCATGTGAAGAAAATTAACTGGAATCAACAGTTTTATTTATAATAATCGTGACTGTGTTGTTGTTTATATTGTTATTTTTAATTTGATATGTTTTCTGCTTTATACCTTTAATTTTTCTACATTTAGCTGTTCAATTATTGCATAAAGCAATTAAAGCTTAAAGCATTTTTCTGTTAATAAAAACAAAAATACTTAACTTTAATACCTAGTAAAAATGTGAACTTCTCATGTTCAGTCTATAAATGAGAGATTCTGTTTTTGAGATTTATTTATTTTAAAGATGTTGCTGACTGCTGTAATACAGCAACACTAACCTGTAGAGAAGCCCTGAAACTAAACAAAAAGCAACTTGAGTGACAATTAACATCCAAACACTAAAATCTGATCTGTGTTTTCTAACATGAAAAAGAAAACTGGACATTAATCTGGATTTTTACTGTTGTCATACATATATCTATATATATATATATATACATATATCTATATATATATATATATATATATATATAAGTGTGTGTATATATATGTATATAATGTGTACACAAATAGAAAATAAAATGTGATTAAGGTATTTTATTTAATATTGGCAGCCACGGACTTCCGTACAAACGATGCTTTTTCCAGCCGCAAATTGAATCAGGTGTAATTTAATCAGCTCGTCTGCAGCCAAACATCACAATGAGCCTCCTCACAATGTTCATACTGTATAAATACACTATTAGACTTTTATAAAGACATCACAGCTGCAGCTGGTGTTTGTTTATAGCGAACGCTTCATAGTGAGAATTTGCACATATGGCTGAAAAGTAAATAAATATGTTGTTTACTGTAAAACAACAATCAGGTCAGTAAAACTCACTTACAAACTTATAATATGAACAAATGTGATGATGCTTCTTAAAGCAGAACAACATGAAAAAACACACACAGGAAGCTAAAAACATTAAAAAAAAACCTGCACACAAACCAGAACTGAAATCCACATGAACCACCACCATGAAGGTCCTGAACATCAGTACAGCTCCGGTCTCTCTGAGTCAAACTGCTGCAGGACCAAGAGTCCAACACACACAAGTCAAAAGGAGAAAAAAACGCCTGTTGAAAACCAGCGGTGATGGTTCCAGGGTCAGGAGACTGGATCAGGTCATTGATAGAAACATCTAAACATGTCGGGTAAACGCTGGTTTTTTACACTAGAAGACATATTTTTAATACTTTCCTTCCTTCCTGTCAGTCAGACGCTGTTTTAAAGCTCATTTCTATGAAAATCGGCTCGCGGGAACTTAAAACCTGCTGCAGAGAGATAATCCATCAATGCCGACATCCTGTCTGCTTTTAGTCTGAACTGATGTTACTGTTGGACGTGAAGACTGATGGAAGAAAGCTGCACATCCACGTCAAGAACATGAAATATAAAGATCACTTTCATGTGACGCTGTGAGCAAATTAAAAGGAATAAACATTAATATAGTTAGTATAGTTTCATTTTCAAGGCCATTGGAGTGAAATCTGTAAATATCAACTAAAGGGGGGAGTTATGTTATACAAAACATCTGCAACTAACAGTTATCTTCATCATTCATCAATCTGTCAATTAGTTTAGATTCATCAATTAGTTGTTTGGTCTTTAAAATGTTTTGTCCATAACTCAAAGACATTCAGTTTCCTGTCAGAGAGACTAAAGAGTTCAGACAAACAATTAATCCATTATCAAAATACTTGGCAACTAATTGATTAATCGACTAATTGTTGCAGCTCTTTAATAGCAAAAACATCACTATATTCAAAATAAGATATCATTTTTTTGGTTTTCTTATTATTAGTATTGACCCTGCTCGTTAGTGATGTTATTTATCTTTCTGTTCATGTTATTAAAGGTCACTTCTAGTGATTCATCGACATCATTTATTCACTCAGTTCATATTTACTTTTTAGCCACAGAACTACTGTTACATCTCTGACAAAAGCTTTTTCTTTTTTTTTTTTTAATTTTCAGCGTTTCCATTCAGGTTATTTTATACTCAAATGAAAATTGCAGGTGGATGGTAAATTCATTTTATTATTTTGGTCTAAATGAACATTTCTGGGAAAGAAATTCAATCATCAAACAATACAAAAAGTCATTTTCAATATAATTAATGCTTAATTATTTATATGATTTATCCAGAGTTTGATGGATTAGTTTCTGATCTGATTAGTTGAATTCTCACACCGTTCAGAAAGAACACATATCTCATCCCTGAAAGTAGGAAAACACTAATGTGACGCCACACGGATTAGCAGCAACTGTAAAGGTTTGTATAGTAAAGATAAAAAACACGGTATGAGCCTTTAAATACAGTAAAACATGCTGAACTATCTCTGAATTTCATCATTTCATATCCTTAAAACATACGTGTGATTGTTCTTGTTGTCTACGGAAAACACTTTGTGCTCCAGCTTGAAAAGTCCCATAAAAATTATTATTATTATTATTATTATAATAAATGAAAACATGATATTTAGCAGCAGTAGATCCGTGCTGTCAGTGTGAAGCTGCTCTGAGGACAGGAGATGTACTGTTCAGACCCGACAACATGAACCAGAATGAATGAAGCACAATGACCCCTGACCCCTGACCCCTGACCCCAGCACAGACGGCCTCAACATGCCGCCGCCGTGTTTCTTTCTTCATTTATTGGAGCTACGACATGAAACCAAAGAGGAAATCCTGCAAGAAGCAGCCGATTCGATTCTTTTCAGTCAGAAACTCTGAAACAAACCTGACGGAACAAACTCAGCAGCACTTTATTTATTTATATTTATACTCCATATCTCATTTAAATATGAATCGAGTTCACATCTGTTTGTTGTTCAGACTAAAACAACAATAAACTAAAACAATAAGCACATAAAAATATATTTAATACAGCATTTTAACACAGTATGTTGAGATTTCTACACTTCTATCTCCAAAGTTTGATGCTGTTAGAAGATATTTACTAAATGTGTGTTGGTCAGTTATCATGTATGTTATCAATAAAATGTTTTTATTGGACTGTAAAAACGTTTCAACTCAACCGGATCTTCAACCTGATAAAGAGCAACATGTATAAAGAGAAGTTAATATATTTGTGTATTTTACAACTAATTATTTAACAACTATAAGTTATAAGTATTTGATCTTGATTATGTATCAAGTCATTAACAGAGTTTTAAATATTTCTTTAAATCTTCCTCCTCGATGTTACTGAACATAAAATATCCTCCAGGTTTATATTCTGACATCAGTTTATATTATTTTATTTAAACATTTTATCATTTTGGCGGATTGCTAAAAAATACTACATTACCCATGAGCCTCGGCTGCTGTTGCTATGGAGACGTGAATTCAAAACGCTTTGTCGTTAATGTTGTGAACAAAACGTGTCGTCATGGTTACTGAAATCACTCAAATTGACCCAGAAATTACAAGTGAGCTGATTAAAGTTTGTAAAATAAGTTTTTCTCATCATCGTAATCTTTAGCTTCTTCCCGCCGTTTAAAGCTCTGTGATTGGCTGATTCTTGCTGAAACTTCTACCCTGAAATCTTTATATCCACAGTCTTAAAGTTTTGACTTTTTTTTACTAAAGAACCAGATCATTTTTTTTATATTTTCAGAGCTGAGAGTCTCTAAACTGCTTCACTTCAGCATCATCAAACTAACTTGACGTCTGTATGAATTTGTCTGATGAACGCTGACATTTCCCGTCCAATAAAAAGAAACGTTGGGAGCTAAAATCCAGACGTGTTTCTCCTTCATCGTCCTGCACCTGGTTCATAGATAATATGAACCAGAGAGAAACACAACAACTACCTCTTTGATTGTTATAGAGAATCAGTTTTTATTATTGATCTTTAAAATAGCAGTTTGACAATTTAATCTGAACTCAAACTCCATTATATGGATGTTTTTGCTACCAGTAAACTCAAATACAACAAATCAAAGCAAATAAAACATCTAATCATTAATAGTTAACACAAGAGAAGGCAGATCTATCTGATCAACATGTACGTTAATCTTTTCTTTGTTTTTTAAATGTTCTAAATTTAAAGTGTCACGTTGTGTCGTCTCTGTTTGTTCAGCTGATTTCTTCTCTGGTTTCACGTCTTACATCACTAACATCGATGTGAATGAACCACAGCGACACCTTGAGGCCGTCTCTGGGGGAACCTGACCCCTGACCCCTTGACCCTGGAACCAGAAACCCCGCCCCCCTCTCCGATGGACCAAAAAGCAACATGAGGATTGGATGGGACATGCGGCGAAGGTGAACGACACCGACACCCCCTCCCACCAACAACAGCAGCAGCAGCAGCAGCAGCAGGCGTCCAGTACTTACTTGTCCGTCTCGGTCGGGCGAGCGGTTGGCCTGCGCCAACGTGTAGAGGATTTCGTTTAGGAGGGGCGAGTCCTACGAGTGACGTGAGGCGTGAGTTTACAAACCAGAGAAAGAGGAAAGAAAGAGAAGGCGTTCAATGCAAACACAAAGACTCACACTGCTCAACACTGTCTGTGGTTTGTTTCAGGTTATTAACAGTTAACATTTAACAACCTTCAATCAATCTGATATTGATCAAGTCTGGATCAAACCGCTTCCATCTGGTTCTATATGGAGGTTAAACAATGACTCATATCTTTACTGTCTCTGCCAGAAGGGGGCGACAAAGTCCTGAACTCCAGTTTTAACAGCAGCGGCTTTAAGTGATTTAACTTATTATATTCTTAATCAATAACTATGAATCTATTCACATTATTCATGTCATGTCTTTATTTTCTGCACCAAAGTATGAAGAGTCGTATCAATAAGCAGTATCAATATCAGTGTAACGATACCCGTCCCTACTTATCACACCTATAATCAAACCAGTAGCGCGCACACACACACACACACACACACACACACACACACACACACACACACACACACACACACACACACACACACACACACAAGCTGTACTCACAATAAGAACGTTTGCTCTTCTTTAAGCAAAAATAAATAAATAAAGTGCAA
The DNA here is from genome assembly GCF_910596095.1 of Thunnus maccoyii. NCBI lineage: Eukaryota > Metazoa > Chordata > Actinopteri > Scombriformes > Scombridae > Thunnus > Thunnus maccoyii. Next base: position 31,365,703 of record NC_056544.1, on the reverse strand, counting down.
AGCTCAGGATGCGTCAGATGGAATAAAAAGAACAAACAAAAAGGTTCAAATGGTCACAACAGCAAAGTTTCTACCCATCATGCACTTCAACTTTTAAACCTTCACTTAGATTCACTAAAAACTTACATTTGTGTATTGATTGGTCTTTTTGTGTTCTGTTTTATACTGATCATTTTTTATATATATATATATAAATGTTCTTTGTTTTTCTTTGTTAATAATATTTTTTGAAGCACTTTGTAACATTGTTTTAAAAAGAGCAAAACCAATAAAAAGGTAACTGATATTCTTATAAAGCTTCTTGTTCTGTTAGCTTAGCTTAGCACAAAGACTGGAAGCGGGGGGAAACTGCTAGCATAGCCCCAACAAAAACAGAGAACTTTATACTTTCCAAACTTCAGCTTTAAAAAAAAAAAAAAAAAAAAACGTATTTCATACCAGGAAAGAAAAGGACATTTGTGGATTATTTTCCAAATTTCGGTTAATCCCATAACCTGTTATGGAAACATGGGATTACAGAGAGATGACAGACAGTCAGATCCTCCCGCTTTGTTTAATCTCACCTCAAACCAGACTCCAAATTACAAATATAAACGGATCTTTTACTAAGCTGCACTTTGTTCCTCTCACGCAATCACTGTTTTTACATTGGAGACCCCCCCCCCCCCCCCCCCGCCACCCCCCACGTAAAGCAAGTTTACAAAAAATGAGTTTTTAATACTGTTTTGGGGCGCTGACAGCAGAAGTCTCCTTTAGTTTGAAGTCTGGACTGTTAGCATGCTTTGTTGTTGAGATCTGAGGTTGCAGGTAAACAGATGGATGCTGGAGTTAGACCATGTAGAGCTTTGAAAGTAATGAATGAATACTGAAGTTAACTGGAAGCCAATGATAAGAGGCTAAAATGGTTTTTATGTATCATGATCTGGTTTGTTTGATCCAGTCTGTCTGTATAACCTGAAGGTAAAGACTGAATTATAATAAACACATGAATAACTTTCTCCAAGTCAGAGAATTATAGTAACGATCTGATTTTTGAAACCATTGAACCAGTGAACTCCTTTACTGATGATCCAAAGTTAAACTGGAATCAAAGATGACTCCTTCATAAAAACAAATGTGTGTCTGATGTGTCTGATCATTGAGTTGGAAGAAGTTAAGTTCAGTATTTTACATCCTTTAAACAAGTCCTGCAGAATAACAACAGACTCAACACATCCTGCAGACTCTTCTGTCCTGCAGCAACAACAACAAACATTTTCCCTCCGAGGAGATTTCTGACTCATCGAAACCTGCTGAGTCAGCAGAAACTGTTTCATTCTGTAGTTTAACGTTAATAAACTACAGCTGCTGGAGGGACGAGCCCCCGAATACTGTAACTACACCAAACCCATAATACTTATTTTACTGTAAGAGGACTTTTCATGCAGGACTTTTACTTGTAATGGAGTATTTTTACACTGATGTATTGGTACTTTTACTGCAGTAAAGTATCTGAGTACTTCTTCCATAACTGGTGAAGCATTTGATTCAAGTGTGTCTGATTTGTACAAGATAAATCAACGACTGATGTGCCATATCTTTAATTAAAAATGCCAAAATGTGCAGCTACATTAAATGTATGGAACCAAATATGCAGCCAGATTTACTCAAACCTGTTTAACATCAACTGTGTGATTTGATTATATGAACTTTTAAGTGTTCAAAAGCCTTAAAAACAAACTTCCCTCTGCAAACAAACAATCCAGAGACGCTTTAACCTCAGAGTTCAACACAGCAAACCTCCGACCTGCTCGCTGCTCCTCCTCCTCCTCCTCCTCCTCAGTACTGTAAACGTGTTAAATGTGTCATCCAGATGCCAAAGAAACATTAAAAAAAAAATGCTCCTGAGTGATGCTGAGTGGAAAAAGCCAAGAAACAAAACATGATGAGAGCAGAGAAAAGACGAGCGGAGCGATGACGCAGCAGCCTTTAATGTTTTTATATGTGAATACTTTTGATGTGAGTCGATGCACAGCTCATCAAAAGTTGCTGCACTCGCACCGTTTGACTTCAGCGTTTCTACACTTTCAAAAAAAAAAAAAGAGGTAATTACACCAGAAGCAGCTAAATAATATGCACATAATCTTCATTTCTTACAAAGTCTGCACAAAGTCTCAGAGTCTGTTCAACGAAACATCAAACTCAGTGATTTTGTTTTTCTTGCTCTAACTGCTGCAGCTCGTAGCCGAGCCTCGGGTCAGCGGGATATGTTAAAATTAGCGATGCTCCAGATTATTCCAGCGCTCGTCTGAATCAGCTGATATTCATGACTAATGATTCGATTGATCATCTGAAAAAGATTCTTTCTCCCAAAAGGACTTGCTGCCGTCTGCTGCCAGGAAACAGGAAAGTACAGCTTCATCAGCAGAAAAAAATCAACTGGCAGGAAGTTCTCACACTTTTATTAACAGGAGTTACAACATTTAATCAACTTTCTTAGTTTAGACAAACATCTCTCATCTCTGCTGATATTCAGGAGCTCCAGAGGAGTCCTGCAGATATATTTTACTAACACTCGATGAGCTTATTAAACAGATAGAAAACAAATTGTTTTAGATAGGGAAGCACGATATTATCGGCACGTCATCGGTATCGGCCATGTAAGCTCTAAAATGAAATATCAGCATCGGCCCGAAATGAACATTTTCTGCCGATTATGAGAGGCTGATTTGTTGCCTTCTCCTCCGACGCCTGACTGTGTTTCCCTCCACGGACTGTTTGACCCTGACGGTCCCGGCGCCTACTCCGCAGGCTGCACTCCACTCAGCCACCCGTCAGACCTGCTGCTTCTTCCCACTTTAACCTGCGAAGCGTTAGCCAGTTAGCCTCTCAGCTAACGTTAGCCCCGGTTCTGCATGTGGATCCATCCGGAGTGGCGAGCCCCGGTTTGTTATTCAGGTTAAAGGGGGAAGAAGCAGCTGATCTGACGGGCGGCTGAGTGAAGAGCAGCCTGCAGAGGAAACACCGGGACCGTCAGGGTGACACAGTCCACGGAGGAGCCGCTAAGTTCGGCTGCACAGATAGGAAACATCTCGGCTGACAGGATGTATCACTCTGTTTGGAAAAAAAAAAATCTTTTTGGTTTATAACGGCGGTTGGCAACCAGCGTATTAGGTGCATTACCGCCACCTTCTGCTCCAGAGTGTGGACCAGAGATTAAATCCTACACATTAATCCTGTCTGTCTAATAAACTCAATGAAAACTCTGCTGCTGCTCCCACTTGGCAGGTTCATTAAAGTTTTAACGCTGAGCTCCTGAACTCCAGTCTTCCTCAGTTCTTCCTTCATATATTGTCTTTCTTGATCATACTTAGTACAATCTATGCTTGAACGCATTATAGTCTCCTCAGCCAGCTGGAAAAAATATGTGTATATATCGGCATCGGCCACAATGAGTTGGAAATATCAGCATATCGGATATCGGCAAAAAATCCAGTATCGTGCATCGCTAGTTTTAGAGACTGACTTGATATATTTTCAGTAAAAATCTGGTTGACTCGTCTGTTCCAGCGTTACGTCCTTTAACAGACAGAATTCAGTTTTTGACTCGTGTATTTTCACAGAAGTTGTTCATCGGAATAAAATATTAAAATATTAGAAACAAGGACCTCGTTCCCGTCTGGTCTTATCATGTGATCTGTATCTGGATACACAAAAACACACAAACTGCACATTTGGGCCACAATCTTGTCAGAAATGTGATATTTCTACTTCAAACCATGAACATACATGAGGTGGACAAAATATTAGGAACACTTTTCAATATCACATCCTCAGTTGAACACATCATGTGATTCTATGTCAAGAGTGTGACTAAATCGTCATATCTGGTAGTTATTTAGTCTTTTTAGTCAGCTAAATAGCTAAGCTAGCATTTAGCAAAGAGTGGAAAGGCTCCAGAATCTGTGGCTGTTACAAGTGATGTGGCTTTCTACTCTTTTCTGCCTTTTAAACAATATTTCATCTACAGTTTTTCCACATTACCTGATCTAATTAAGAAAGATTTGAATACTGTATTATAATCTAACAGCTAGAAATTATGTGTATAACTAAAAAAATTACAAAGGATCTTCTTTACTTTTTGTGTTTTTATTTAATGAAAATCTCACTTGAACATAATATTAGTAATCATAACATCATGTGACCGGTGTTATAGTAGCCTGTAGTGGTTCATTCACACCATGATGATTTTTTTGTGTTTTCTGAGAAACCTGAAAAAATGACTTGTGCCGTTATTTTAGGAAGCTGACGATATAACGCGCTCCAGTACACCAACATCATGATGTCAACAGAAACTGGAAACATATGAGCTTCATAAAAGTAGAATTTATAGCAGAGCTGTTGTGTTGTATTACATTAGATTCCTACTAAAGTGCTCGCTGAGTGTAGTAACGTTAGCCATGTTAGCACAGCTGCTGTAAGCTAACCACGCTGTCATGTGACCCTTTCCTTCATCTCTTCCTTTAACCTGAGATGTTCATCACATACTGAGCTTTGATGAGGTTTCTAATTAACTGCAGGTGTAAATGCGGTCAGATGTCATCAGATACAGATCACACGTTAACACCAGGGGGGTGTTAACCAGTACTCCCACTGACCCTCCACGGCCTCCCAGCTCCTTCATCAGCAGTTTTACAGCCGGACTGATATCAAAAGCAGTGAGTCAGTCAGCATGTTGAAATGTTTTGTGGTTTATATTTAGTAGTTTCTATTTTTACTGAGGGCTGTTTTCTGTTTCCAAGATACGCAACATTAAAGAGAGCAGACCAGTTTAGACGCAAGAAAAACATCACATCACTTCCAACACTGCAGTTCTGTTCAGACTGAGTGTTTACATCCTGTCCTGCGGCGGTCACCGACCCGCGACCAGCCACCGCCGCCAATTAAACCTGATGACATCATAACCACAGCAGGAAATTAAAGCTGTTCTTACCTCGATGCTGGTGCTAAGGCTGGGCAGAGTGTCCGAGGTCACCGTTGTGCTTTGAAGGCTGGAGAAGTCCCACAGGTTGACGGGCGTCATGGGGTCCGCCCCCTTGGAAGACTCCGCCCATCTCTGACTGTCCAATAAGGTCACTTCGTAAAATTCCTGGATATCTGAGGCGAGAAAAAGACATATAGAAAATATACATTACAGCAGCTTTAAGAACATAATCTAAAGGATCCTGTTTTTCTGTTGGATCCAAACCAACAATGAACTGATCTAACAAAGCCTGATAGATCTGGTTCCTCTGCTGTAGACCTCCACAGACTCAGACTGTATAACATTACTGAGGAGCAGGACGGGTCCTCACATCCTACCTACATCTATATATGCTGGAAACGTCTGAAGACTTTTGGAAAGAAGTGAAAGTCAAAATAATTCATATAATTGGATACAACTCAGTAATGTCACCTATTCACTGTATATTAGCAGCTGGTGTGTGACGGTACTAAAAATAGATATAATGCTAAACTGATCAGGATATTGATGATATGATTCTTAAACACTGGATGTCTGAGGTCAGTCCCACATCGGAGGACTGGTACAGTGGACGTATTGAAACAATATGAGTGGATTTACTGAGATCCTGCAACCTGTTGATGTGACGGATCCACCAGTGAAGGGACAGAGACTGGACCAGGTGCCATGTGCATGACATGTGTTACCTGGAGGCTAGCATGCCTGGTTTGTGTGAGTGTAGAGTCTATGTTATTGTAACTCCTGCTGAATTCTTTCTTTCTGTTTCTATTTGTTCGATTGCTTTGTACGGATAATTTGGTTCCGTCAAATATGGATGTTAGTCCATAAATGTGACAGAACTGCAAATAAGAAGATTTATATATTTTAAAAAATGTATTTAAACATGTAGTATTGTGTGTGTATCAAAGCCTGATATATCTTATTAAAACACGTCAGTGAACCACACCGCTGCACTGGGTCACATGTTCCTTCATCATGTTTAGAAACGGCTCCAAAGACTAATAACAGTGATCATGTTTTCAGTCTCCAGAGAGTAGTTCTGTGTAAGGCAGACAATCTGGAGTCATCACAAGGAGGACGTAGAGGTAACTTTACAAACGAAGCGTTCAGAGCAAATATAAATAACAGAAAACCACAAACAGCAAGATATGTCCTTTTTCAACATGTTGTCTTATTGAGATCATGATTCCAAAGAGAGATTTGTGTTAAAGAATGTTTATAGCTTCACTAGCTTGTTGTGCTACATATCACAACCTCCTAACTTTGTACTACAGTATAAATTTCTCAAAGAGCTTTGCTGCGTCTCAAATCTCTGAACATTATGAGTGCATAAGTGCGTTCACACTGAGAAGTATGGAAAATGTGAGTACCCAGATAGTACACTCAAAACGGTCAAAAAGTTGAGTGTGGAACTATGGACACTTCTCGCCCTCAATGGTCGCCATCTTGGCTACGTAGCAGAGGGGGAGGGACCACTTTTCAAACTGGAAATGGCGGCCGGGTACGTTGTAACTACGGTGAACATCGCCACGTTATACAAATGTAAGTTATACATGTGTTTTTTAGCACTAAGCACCACTATACTGTTGTCAGATATAAGCCATCAGTATGTTTTTTGGGTTAATTTAGCAGTCTGTAATGATTTGGTAGCGCGAACGATAACGCAAACGCTAATGCTAGCTAATGCTAATTTGTGATCGTCATTTCCAGTAAGTGCACAACGGCTGCATTTGATTTGAGACAACACTACCCTGTAGAAATTTGCGCACTACACCAGTAAGTACATGGTGTACACAGTGTACTACATGAAAGTGTACTAACTGAAGTATGTGATTTGAGACACAGTCCAGAAGTTGTGATATGTAGCACAACAAGCTAGTGAAGCTGTAAACAGAACCGTGTTCCTGCACATGCTCAGTAGCGTCTGCCGTACACAGAACTACTCTCTGGAGACTGAAAACATGATGCTGTTATTAGTCTTTGGAGACGTTTCTGAACAAACTAACATGACCAAACTCTTCATGATGAAGGAACATGTGACCCAGTGCAGCGGTGTGACTCACTGACGTGTTTTTAATAATAATAATAATAAGATATATCAGGCTTTGATACACACACAATACTTGTTAGTAGTTTAACTCCCAAATATCAATATCAGTATTGGCCTCAAATATCCAGAATCAGTCAGTTATAATGATGCTGAGTTTTTGGTCATTTGTGTTATTAAACTGCTGTGAGAACATCAGATTTCCCTCCACAGAAGATAAATTAAGAGATATTTCATTGATTGATTAGCTGATACTACCAGCTCCTGCTGCAGCTCAGTCAGTCTATATTATAAAAAGCCTGCAGCTGAACGATCAACATCCAACATGTTATTTTATTTTTGGACGCAACAATTCTGAAGAGGGCTTCCAGAGAGCAAAGAGCTAAAATAACCGAGGCTTTCTTTGGCTCGACGGACAGCTGACCACCAGCCGGCACAGATGTTTTCTCATAAACCATCAGATCACCACTTCAACAGCTCCGCAGTGCTGATCACTGCAGCTACCAGGCTTTAAAAGACAGGCTCACAATCCTTCAAGTGTGTCTTAAAACAACAGTCAGGAGCCCAAATGAACATGAAACCTGTTTTTCTTGCTGTAATCATTCCTCCTGTTCATACTGACCATTAGAAGATCCCTTCATAATGACCTTACAATGGAAGTGATGGAGGACAAAATCCACAGTCCATCTAACTCAGACTGCTGAAGCTGAATAGAAGCTTCACACAGACTTTAAATGACTGTGTGGACACACTGTGACTGTGGATTTTTAGCCTCCATCACTTACACTGAAAGCACATTTGAAGGATCTTTTAATTATAGTTCAAACGATATACCGCTCAGCTGATTTTATCAGCCGATATTGGCCGATCACATTCAGGTCGGTATCAGATCGTTATCAGCATGTATGTTGTCCGAAATGCACCAATATTTAGTTTTTTTTTTAAAGTTATATAGGCAGCATTTCATTCACAGTTTAACTGCACTGATGTTATTTTGGACAATAAAGTTTATTGTTAAACTGTAAAATATCCTCCATTACATCTCTGTGTTTGATATTTGAGGGATCATCTCAAAAAAATGTGTTTATATATATATATATAAACATACATACATATATATATATGCATATGTATATATACATATACACACACACAGAGAGAGAGAGAGAGAGAGAGAGAGAGAGAGAGAGAGAGAGAACAATATTGGCCAATATATTTACTCCCTAATATCAGTATCGGCCTCTAAAGTCCAGTATCGTTCAGGCTGTACTTGTAATATCCAGTATGAACAGGAGGAATGACTCTTTCACTGCTCATATGGACACCTGACTGCTGGTTTAACACACTGGGAACACTGGGAACTGGTCATTTAACAGCACAGAGTAACAACATAAAACCACCCAATCATTAAAGAAAGATGAGGATAAAGCCATCAGTTCAGCTTGTGTATAAATAAGGATGATGCTGTGATGTTTCTGGAGTCAGAGGAGAGAAACTCTTCAGTAACTTGTTGTCCATTACAAGGAGGACTTCCTTCCTTCCTTCCTTCCTTCCTTCCTTCAGCTCTGCTCTCATACAGTCGAAGCCCAACATGCCTCAGTGACGGCGCAGCAGTGCCACGTGGAGCTGCTGCAGTAATTCCACTTCAGACTCTTTCTGACTGCACACAATCAAAAATACATCCAAATCCCTCAACCGGCTCAGACACACAGCTGACATTTCAGCACGACAAAGATGCATCAGCTCAAACACTCGTATTTATATCACAGCTGACAGCCGCTGCAAGACAATCTCTCTGTTACCAGAAAGAACAGGAAGCTAAATCACTGAAAATAAAGGCCCAAAACAAAGATTTTCATGTTATGTAATACCTTTTGATGACTGAAAATAGCTCCAATGTCGTACTGAAGCTGCTGTAAGAACTAAAAATACTCTCAAAGGTTCCTTCTTCACTTCCACACCCTCCTCATCGTTTGTCTTCTACTTTTATTACAGGACAGGTTCAGGTTTTAAGTCTGTATTAAAACAACTCTCACAGGCCGATGTTTACACTGAAACAGGTTTTACTATCTGTTGTGTTTCGTCCTGTTCTCACCGTCCAATAACGGATCCTAACGAGGACAAAATCAACACCATATGTAAATATATATTATTTATATTCCAACGATGCTTCAAACTATCAGTAAATGTTGAGTCTGACAATCTAAAACATCTCTCTTTGGGAGATTTATCTTACTTTGTACTTTAAATGTGTTTTGGGTTTTGTTTTTTTATGATTCTTTAACTTATGTAAAGAGTCTATGAGTACCTTGCAAAGTGCTTTATAAATAAAATGTATTATTATTATTAAAGGTATAATATGTAATTATTCCACATTAAAATGTGTAAAAACAACTAGACCTATGTTATATATGTTGTTGAGTTGTGTTCTTACATTATCCCAAATGTTTCCAACAATGTTCAAACTCAGAGAAATCTGTAATTTAATCAAAGTAACGGACCGTTTCATTTGGTCGCCTGTCGATGGCGTCATACCTCCTCTACCAAAGAGTAAACACGCACCAGATGCATACGGCGGCGCTGTGTTTGTCCGCTACAATGGCGTCTACCAAAGAGTAACTTACACACATACAAGATAATACATCGGCGTTGTGGTTGTTCCACACAAACTGTTATAAATTGACTTTTATTCAGTTTTAAGACACATTTTCATGATAAATTTAGGTGGTTTTTAACTATATCTTTTAGCCGGAAGAAGGATTTTAGTCATTGGACGTCTGGATCTTAAATTATCAGAGAAATAAACCAAACAAGTGTTATTTAACAACGAAGACAACGACTCCCATGATCCCTTGCTGCTTCACACCGTCATCACACTCCGTCTTTTGTTGTTGTTTTGATTGAGACGCCTAGCGGCTGAAATTACATACTGTGTGTTTAAATCAGCTCCTCTGATGAGCGACGGTGTTTGGATCTATGTGATGCTTTGTAATTGTTGAGTTTGTCCTTTAAAGGCTTTTCTGATAATCGTAGAGTTGCAGTTTATGATCTGACTGGTAGAAAACTTTTTTTTTTAACTATAATTGAACATAATTTCAACATCTAAGGTTTCAAAGAAGTTCAGTGAAGTCTCCTCCACTAAAAATCACTTTTCTCTTCTTCGTCTCTGTGCAGAGTTTCTCTGAGCTCATTAAAAATCTGATTTGAACACGTGAGCCAATCGTGGACCAGTATGAAACTTACTTGAAGCCTCCAGTGAACAAACACCGATGATGAACTTTACAGTGAAGGAGGAAACATCTGGTGTCCTTCTGAGGTTAATATATTAACATATTTATAGATAATAAGGAGGAGGAGGAGGAGGAGATGCCATTTGAATGATTTTATAGTGATAATTATACGTTTTTCTGGAAAAAAAAACCCATCAGACACACATTATTGTTCCAAGCTGAGTGTTTTTATATGTTTTAATACATGTCAGGAGGGGATCTTTAACTGGTTTGTATTTTTAAGATTGAGCACAATTTTATAATTATTTTCATCATCAATTTATCTGTCAATCATTGTCTCGATTAATCGATTAGTTGTTTGGTCCAAAAAATGTCAGAAAATGGTGAAAAAAGTGGATCAGTGTTAAAGATGACGTCCTCAAATGTCTCGTTTTGTCCAAAACTCAAAGATGTTCAGTTTACTGTCACAGAAACTAAAGAAACCAGAAAACATTCACATTTAAGAAAACCATTCAAAATGATTAATCATCTATCAAAACAGCTGGCGATTAGTTTACTGTCCATCAGTTGTTCCAGTTCTATTCTACAGTTTATCTGAAATTAATCTACGACTTCAACAGTCTGAATTAATCAAGTTAAGAGTCTCTGCAGACACACAGACTGGAAGCACAGCAGCAGGTCTGGAGAAAGTCAAACTGGTTTATATGGAGCTGAAGGTCATTCTGGGTCAACAGGACTCTGGGGTTTAACTGGGAGGTGATGAGGACTCTTCTAACTGGAAACAAAAAGACCAGAACCCTTAGTGAACGTTTTCTCTGATTCTGTAGTTGTATTGAACATTAATTACCAATTGATCAAATGATAAAAACTTCAGAACAAATCTGTCTGTACGAGTACTTTTTATACAAGTTATCAGTCAAGTTTAGCATTAATTTTAAACTTTATTTGAATTTATTCTGTCAATCATTTAACATGTTTGTCAAGTAACTTTCTGCAGGTTAAATTTCCTCAAACGAGTGTTTGTGCTTTTGTTTCATGTCTGTAGCAGATACTCTAGAAGATACTCGGCACCAGAAGCTTTTAAAAGCAGCAGGTATGTGGACAAAAAGGTGATATTTGTTAACAAAAACATGAATGGAACATGAGGCAAAAATTAACCCCAAAATAACTCTCGTCCCTCCTGACCGCTGGCTCCATTTCAGTGCGCCGCAACACGTAACAGCGAAGGGCGGGAAAACGTTTTAAATGGAGAGTAACCAGTCAGCCACACGTCTGCAGGACAAAAGACACGGTGGCTTTACTAGCTGACCAATAACTGCCAGCATGGACAGTAATGTTCACAATATCTCCCTTGACTTGACTTGACTTGACTTGAATCTGGCGGCGGATCCGGTGGATCTGCCTTTACATCCTCAGTGTGACGGCAATTTTCATTTTTCAATGTCCTTTGTCTTTTCCTGTTTTTCCAGTTTGCCATGAATACACCGGTAGGTCTGGTTAGGAGTGATCTTACAGTCCGTTGGCTGCCGTTTAACTTTGTTGTTTTATTGAAGTCTTGGTACATGTCACCGGGTTTCTGTCCCGCCGGCTGTAGTGTGCGTCTGTCACCTATGAACCTACATATACAACCCTGTGCATCAAATGACCGCCACCCAGTGTCCAAAATAATACTGCATCAGTCTCATCTAACTGGAACCTACCACCTGCTCAGGTAATAACGGGGCTGAGCATAAACAGGTCATACTACCACAACTAAACCCTGTAAACAAACATAAACCAATCACATCAACCAATGTCTTCAACTATTTTAAAAAACCTCACCGACAAATTAACAGAAACATTTGAAAATAATGATTTAACTCATGTTGGGGGGGTAGAGCCTCGTGAAAAGGGACTGGAGCCTTTTCACAATATCACTAAACTGGACAAAAAGCTTCTTCTTCAAGACCAACTAAACCAGTGAAGATCTGGAAACCGTCTCCATCTCGCAGCGTGAAGGAGCGGGTCGGTTAGTCTGAGTGTCCTCAGGGGACGAACCTTAAACACAGCAGCGTATTGATGTCCCATAAAAAGAAAAAAGGGGGACGTCTGTGGGATTGTCTGGGAGACTGTTGGAGATGGTTTTCCAGTGAAACCAGTGAGCCGTTTTCCAGAGTTAGAGGTTTATTTTTGAAAGCAGCGGCTGCAGTTTTACACTGACTGAACACGCTTCTTCATCCTGGAACCACAACAGAACTTCTACTGTTTTATATTCTCCCTCCACAGACTTAATTGGCTCATTTATGTCTTTTTTTTTAAGCAAAACATTCTGTTTTCAGGTCCTGAAAAATATGAGGATTTGTTGCTTTTCTTTCTCCTATATGACAGTAAATTGAACATCTTTGGATATTTGGACTGTTGGTTGGATAAAACAAGCGATCTGTATGTAAGACAATATTCCATCCTGGAAATTAAATAATAATTTTTCTGCTACGGAGGACATAAATTCCAGGGTTCCCGCCAAAAAAAGTTGTTAGGACCAGCGGTCATTTTGGCGTCCACATTCATCAACTAAAAAAAAAAAAGTCTAACTTGTAAAATCCTGAGCCTGTTATCAATGTTTAGCGGGACAATGCACAGAGCAGCAGAGTGAGACGTCTGTCCTCCCTCCTGCTCTCTGCTGTAAACACGCGGAGCTGTTAACGAGCAGCAGCTGCTCTCATGTCTGTCCGGGTCTCTGTGCTCGTTATCAGCAGAGAGAAGCAAGACAGCAAGCATGTGTTCACCGACTAATAGCCTCAACTGTACACACGCTGCACCGTTCACAGCTATACTGTTGAACTTCATAGTCTCTGCAGCCTCATCGTCACACACACACATTTTAAACATGCACTGAACTAATCCATAAAAGGAGCTACACTACTAGAAAACATCTTAAAATACTTTTTTTTTCCAGTTTCCCCCGATGCTCAGGCCCAGCGGGGGGGTTAACTCAGGCCCGACTGCGATACGCTGGCGGAAACTCTGAATTCATGTGAAAACATGTCCAAAACATGTCCAAAACATCCTCTGACGTCTTGAGATGTGGGATTTACGTTCTGCTTTAATGGTTTAATGCATTTTACAAGGATGAGGATTCTGTTCTCCTCGGATAAAGAGTATCTCAGGTGTGTGAAAGTGTGAAAAACAGCTTGAAATACAAAACAATTCACAGATTTATAGAGAAAATAGTGTGCAGATGAAGTAAAAAAGCTCACTTTAGGAGCTAAGAAAAGATTTGTTTTAAATCGACAGAAAATGAATCAGCGATGATGTCGATCGTTAACGTTTTTAAAAGGGAAAATGTTAATTGTTCCGTCTCCAGTTTCTTCCAGCGTCTCACATTTTCTGCTTCTCTCTGTTTCTTCACATCTTTATAAACTGAACGTCTTTGTGTTCGGGACGGCTGGTCGTTGGTTTTTCAGTGAAGCACAATGGTTTCCTTTAGTTCATTTTCAGCTCCCAGAAATGTAATTAAAGTTAGCTGACAGATAGTTTCTAAAGAGAGCTGTCCTCTCTGTGACTGATCATATTAACCAGTTAAGTCTGCCGACACAAGAGCTTCTGTTGTACAGGCTAATAAAAGACACACCTATTCAGACCGCTGTCGCCGTCTGTGAGGAAAACACACAACATCCAAGTGACATTATATGACAAGCTAATCACACCTACGGTGAGCAAAGGTCACGACGCACATCGAACACTGTTTAACACCGAAAATTAGAACAAGAACAAGACGAACACACACTGCTCTTCCTCACATGTGACTTTAAACTAAAAACAAACAAAAAGTCTTTTTTAAGTGTTAATAAGCTCCGTCCAAACAGAAACGTGACGAAGCAAGATGGCACACGATTAATCTGTAGCTGTTTGAAGAGAACCGCAGCTTCTGACATCACGTTCGCTCCAACGACATCTCTACATCCGACTTCCAGATGATTCCTGATGTTTGGAAGTTCAGTACAAAGAGAAGCTTTTCATCCAGCTGAGGAAGCACAAAGACAGTCGTTGGTATTTAAGTGGAAATTGTCTCTTTACGGTTTCTAATTACAGAGTCACTCAGCTGGAATTCTGCTTAAAATTAGAAAAAATGTAATTTAACACTCAACTGGTATTCACTTCAACAGACTGATTAATCAACTCTAATTGCATCTATCAGCTGATCAACAGAAAAACTGCTCTGACTCATCTTTTTTAGTAATTAGTTCATTTCAGCTTCTCAAAAGGTGAAGATTTTATGCTTTTCTTTGTCATACATGACAGTAAAGTGACAAAATGAGACATTTAAAAAAGGCTAGGAAGTATTTTTTCTCCATTTTCTGATATTTTACAGACAAAACAATCAATTAATCGTCATTTTTCTAACAACAATGAAAACATTCTCTGTTTTCAGGTCTTGAAAAATGAGGATTAAATGCTTATTTTGGGATTTTGGATGGTTGTTTGGACAAAAACATGCATTTTTTTCACAATTTCTTGCCATTTTTTGACATTATAGACGACAGAATGAATCAATTAAATAAAGAAAATTGTTTGCAGATGACCTGATGATGTAATTAATCGTTAGCAGCTCGGCTAGCGGCCACCGGACAGCTGATTCTTAGATGTGAAACTGCTTCATTCAGTTGTTTTAATCACCAGATCTGTTTGTTTAGGAGACGTCTGCGGATAATTCAGCTCCTCGTAAAAACCTCCTGACTGACGAACACTGAAGGAATCCTAACGAGGAGGTCGTTTAACGATGAAGACAACAACTCCCAAGATCCCGCACTACTTCACAACGTCTTCAAACTCCTTCTTTTGTTACTGTTTTGATTGAGAGACTCCCAGAGCAGAAATTACATATTTAAACACTCTAAACGATTTATCACTTAATCAAAATAATCCTTATTTGCAGCTCTCGACCCTTCAAACGTCCGGCTGCCAAAACCCGCAGACAAGCTGCAATTAGCCGAATGACATCCAAATCTTTTTTCGTGCCGAAAACTGATTTATTAAACTGAAAAGATTCAATAGACGCCATCTGTTTCTCTGAGAGGAATCAGGCCAGCGTGAAGTGAAAGAATGAGAAGAAAAACAGAAAGTGAAGCACGCAGTAAATCAGCAGTGATGGTGGGATTATGGACCGGGGGGCTGGAGGGGGGGGGGGGGGGGTGGGGGGGGGGGGGGGGGGGTAATCGTCGTGTCCACAGAGGGATTACACTGCTCTCGGCCTGCTGCAGACATCTCTTTTTTGGGGGGTTTGGCAGATTGGAAAACTGTGTGGCAGAACTCTACTTTTCATCAGCGGACGCTGGGACGTCAGGGTGAGCGTGACAAACACACCGAGGCAGAGAGAGAGAGAGAGAGAGAGAGAGAGAGAGAGAGAGAGTAGAAACAGAGATGTGCCAGTATAACGTCTCAATCAACCGTCAATACTGTGATTACTGTTGTTTTCAGAGGAAACGTTGAACACAGAGCAGCTCGATTCTGTTCAGCTACGACCAGCCTGTTAGAGCCCAGTACGACTGTCATCATGCTCCGTGTGCATTTACATATTTAACATGTTATTTAACTGTTAAAACTCAGCAGATTAACACTAACTACAAAGTTCAAATCGCTCAATTTCATCAGAAAAAAGTCTGATATTTCCAAAATATGAATGTGTGTTTATAACCTCATAGATGCTGAGCTGCATTTAAAGTCATTTCTGCTCCTAAACTGACAGTGTTTGATGTTATTTCTTATGCAGAGTCCATCAAATCTGCAACACACAGACGGCTGCAGTCTGCTGGTCGATTAGTTGGTCGATTAGTTGGTCGATATGCTCTCGTCTGATTAAATTCTCATTGGTCGAATAATCTCCGTGTTATTTTCATAAGGAGAAAAGTGCCACATCAACAGCTTTCCAGCATTAATCCATTATTTCCTGCGGCGGGAGGGACAGACTAACAAATTACCTGTGAAAACAACGGGGGTGTTTTGAATACACCCCCGTTGTTTTCACAACTTTGAACTCGCCCAACCTGATGGAGCCTGCTGGGTCTAACTGTACTCAACGTTTACTGAACGTTTACTGAATCAGCGTTTCTCCTATAATTATCACAACGAGAACCCCCGCCAGGCCAAAATTAATATTTTTTAATATTTGACAGCGTTTGGGAGTGTCTGAGCAGCGCTGTTCCGGAACGTGAGTCAGTGTTGTTGCCTGGGAAACCACTGGTCGTGCGACTCCGTTAAGGAGTACGTTTGCGTAGCGAGCGGGAAACAGCGAGGGACGGAGAAGTGACGGTGGATGTGAGCGGAGCAGAGGAAAAAGTTAGTAAGTTGTCAGTCTGGCAGTAAATGTACAGCACAGACTACAGTGTGTCAGTTATTAAATGCTAAAAAGTCACGTCTGTTGTTTCCCCAAATGCTGGAAAAGTGAAGGAGGTTAGCTCCAAAGTTAGCAACAATAGGTTAGCATGACTAATCGATTAGTTGAAGATTATGTACGGTTTTAGTCGACCGAGATTTTCTTTGGTTGCCCGGCAACACACAGACGGCTGTTCAGTAAAAACATCCAAGATGATCTTGATGTGAAGTCATTTAACTATATTTTAACACTAATAGTAGCATTTTGATTATTATCATCATGATAATAACGTTTAGCTACGATTAGCATCGCTGTGACAAACATTTATCATCAGACTCATGATGGACAGTTTCAGTGCAGCAGAAACAGACACATGAAGGCTTTATACAACTTTTTACACATATAAACACCTACAAAACACACAGACTGTATCTGTTCAGTGAGGTGGGAATCTTTGGGAATCTTTTTTCAGTTTTTAGCCTCTAACTCCGGTACAGCGTGTCCTCAGTCCACTGAACTGTAGCATGAAACATAACTGGCAGACGGGATGAATGATCTCGATGAAGGTCAGTGTGTGAGCAGCTTTTTCATTTTAAAAAGTTAAGTAGTGATTCATCTGGAGACGTCTTACAGTCTTCTGCCTGTGTGAGAATAATGAAAGTGGTAGTTTACATCACTGGTTAAATGTTGGAGTGTTTGCTGCGCAGTGAGAGGTGAAGGAGGAAACACATGCTGGACAGGAGCAGAGGTGTTCAGGTGAACTTTACTGATTTTCTATATTTTTCTTATCGTCAACAAATCTCATCACGATCTGATCTACTAACAAGTGTTGTGTGTGTATCCAGAGTCGCTGCACCGGGTCACATGTTCCTTCCTACCTGGAGACGCTGGACACTGTAACAGTGATGATATCATAATGCTCGGGCAGTGAGCGCGTGCGGGGAACACGTTACTGTTCACAGAGCTTTTCACTAGCTTGTTGCTACATATCACAACCTCCTGACTTTGTGCTACATCATAAATTTCTCAGAGAGCAGTAAAAAAGTGAGGAGGTCGTGTTATGTAGCCGTAAACAGAAGCAGCTTCAGGTTTGTTCCTGCTGCTCCGCTAACGTTGGTCTGCGGGCGACAGAGCAGAAAGTATTACCAGTATACTTCACCAGGGTGGGAATCTCCCCCCCACACACACATATCTCTGCCTCTGCTGAATTATTTTTATCCCCCTCATAGTGATTTATGCTCCCGCAGACCATCGTATAATATCTAAAATAAAAACAGGCTATTTAAAAAAATAATCCAAGTACTGCAACCTGAGAGCGGTTATTAATGCAAACAGCAATAAAAATCAGAAATGGACCTTCACTGTCAGCAGTCATGTGACAACAGAGGCTACGTGACGATGCAGTAAATGGACCAGAGGTCGCCGCCGAGAGGGGACGACACGCTGCAGACGGGACAGGCAGACGTGTGCTGCAGCCTCTTTATCTTTATGATGAAAGCATGTTGTGATTATTTTAGATTCAATATTGAAGTTTGCTGAACTTAGAGCTCGCAAGAATGACAATAAAGTGTCACGTCTGACCGAGTATCAACGTTTATTTAATTCTGTCATCTTAAATTAACATTTAACCTTTTGTTTTATTGTATATGATCACGTCTCAAGTCATGAAGCTGACATCACATCACAGAGAGATTAAAATATTCATGTTAATGCAGTTGTCAAGTTTAAGCTTCCTCATCATAGATAGATAGATAGATAGATAGATATTATAGGCCGTCTGTGGTTCTGATTCATTTTCATGAGGTAATTGTTTATCATTAAGTTATTTGGATTATTGGATTATGTTTTTTGAAGATGGACTCCTGCGTGCTGCAGACTGTTCAGGTAGTTGAGTTCCACCTGTTTCCTTCAGTCAACGTCACGTTATTAACGACATTTTTAGAAAATCAGTTTATGACATTTATGGATCGATTCAGAATCGTAGAAGATAATAACAGTGATTTTTATGTGATTTTTTTTTCACTCATCACCTGCCGAAGAAGTTCAACTATTTTAATGTCGAGATGTAAAATATTCACCGTCAGGAATAAACTGAAATAGTCAAAAATAAATAGAACTGTAACAATTATAGGGAACTATGTAAGAAACATGAATAAAATATAAACAGTTGAGCTGCAACAATCAATCAACTATTCTGATAATTGATTAATTGATTAATTATCAGCTGCTTTTCTCTCTCATACAGGACAGAAACACAGATGTTGGACTTCAGACTGTTGGTCACAAAACAAGGAAGTAAAAGAATTAAAACGGGCATTTTTTGATATTTTCAACATTTTATAGTCTAAACGGTTCATTGAGACAACGATCATGATGTGAGTTATTGTTTTCATTATCGATTCTTTTAAATCTGGTGTGACGATGACGAGGATGAGGATGAGGAGGAGAGCAGGAAGCAGCAGGCCACCGTGTTCACCCCCCTGATGATCTCCACTCATCTGTTAGTGATGAAGACGCTGAAGGCGGGAACCTCCGCTGGACGTTCGCAGGAAGAAACAGAAAAACCGAAGGAATGGAAGCGTCGGTCGGTGATGAATGAACTGATTTCTGTTGTACGAACAACTCGGCTTGTGTCTGCAGGTATCAGAGATCAATATAAAAGAGTTCAGACACAAGTCAGTCAGTTCATTTTGCAGCAGATTTCTCAAAAACTACGATACAAGTTTCCATGTTTTATCTGCTCTTCTGCAGAAAAATTGCAGGAATTGTGAAAATTACAAGCAAAGGAAACTAGAACCAATAAAGAGTCACATGTGAGGATCTTTGGATAAAAAGCTTCCTGCTGATCACAGAAACAACTTTATTTCATTTAATGTATTCTCTGAACATGAGAACCATAAGGACTCAACGTTCTATAGAAAAGAAAATACTTGAGCTCCATTTATAACCTTTATTAAATAAACTTTCAGCTCAGCATCAGAAACAAATAAAATCATTAAAATAAATCTATTTATATAAAAATGACTCCGCACACTGAGATGACTTTATTCAGAGCGAACGACGTGTTTCGCCTGTAGCTTCTTCTTCGTACTGAGCGAACCTGAAGAAGCTACAGGCGAAACGTGTTGTTCGCTCTTAATAAAAGTCACAGTAAAGTCATCTCAGTGTGCGGCGGTTAATGTTGATTTTCACCGTATATATGTTCCTGCGACCGACCAGCACCTGACTGGAAATACTGGCCGTGCACGAGGAGTTCTGAGTTTGATGTGTTTCAGCTCATGAATTACAGTTCAGCGTCTGAGTCAGACGGCATCTCGTCGTCCGTTTGGTTCGAGGTTTTGGTTCGTAGTTGATTCTGATCCTCGCTGAACGCGCCGCAATGACGTAAGTTTCCACGACAGGATGTGAGACAATCAGTCCGTCTGTTGATTCAGACATTTCATACAGGAAAGTTGCTGTCATTATTTAGCAAAAAGTTTTCTTGAATTTGTGTTAATTACTGCGATGGTGACGCTGCATTTTTCCCCTCCTCCGCGGACGACCGATGGGTGCAGCACGTCAGCGTAAAGCTACGAGAGAAACATCAGCTTTCACTGATCAAATAAAAACATCAGACTGTGCTGCTGAAGGAATAAAATAACTCTAAAATAATCAGATGTCAGATCTAAATGATGATTCCATTAAACAAGTCTGAAACTAAATTAATCTTAATGATATTTTAATGATCAATTAACTATTTTAGTCATTTTTTAAGCAAAAATGCTAAAACTTCAAGCTTTTGAAATGTGTATATTTGCTGTTTTTGTCTTATGTGGATCATTTTGGACTAAACAAGCTATTTAAAGATGTCACCTTGGGTTTCCAGGGTTACTGTGACGGCCATTTTTTTTTCTCCACTATTTATTAACATTTTATAAACGGAACAATCTGGAAATAATGGGCGGATTAATCTATGTGACGACAGTAAATAAACATTAGTCGCAGCCGTAATCGTCACCGTGCATGAAGGAAGCAGCACTGATTCTGATGCAGCTGCTTCCCACATAAAATACATTTGTGTTGTTTTAATGAATGAATGTGTCGTCTGGTCTCTATAGCGATGAAGACGAGGAGACAAAAGGCTCTTTTCTAGACTTGAAACAAGGACGTCGTGGTGACATTCATCCCCCGATAAACCCTCTCTTATTCTTTATTGTTTTAGTCTTTCAGGCTCTAAGAACACTGTGAACATAGTGGAGCATTTAACAGCTGGTGGAGAGTAAAAACAGAGCTAAAAGAGAGTTTGCTAACAAAGATATGTTTGCTAAAAAGTTCAACATATCAACTTAAAAGCTGACGATGTGAAAGGAGAGGTGGGAGAGGTGGGATGCAAATATCGTCACATCGCTGGACGAATGGAAAGACATGAATGTTCTTTATCTTGGATGGGTGGAAGAATATTATACAGTCAAAGTATGATGATACAAAGCGCTGCGGACCACTTCCAGGAGCTTCAGGAGGTGTTATACTTGGGGGATACTGGGCGTAGATTTAACAAGATTTGGGGACAAAGCGATTACCAGACAGTGTTTGAAGAACGAGGTACCTGAGGTCGAGGACTGGGTCGAGGTTATACACGATATATATGGATAGAAATACATAAAACCAATTAGATTAGACTTTATCTGAGATGTACGTCATAGGAACAAAGAGCCCTGAGTTCATATTTCACAGCTACAGATGTTGAAACGTTTCTCTTCTTTTTATTTTATTCTATTTCACAATATCTGCAATATGGATGACATGGATGACATTCAACTGGCCATGAGGTATGGGAGATGTGTATATGTATCCATGTATAATAAACTTTATATGTTATTTTAACCTCCTTTTCCTCCTGATATGTATGAGTAGGCACAGTTATTCTCTATCTGGATCCAAAGTAAAAGACTCATTTAATAATATTGTAATATTGGGAATAGAGAAACCAGTATGTTTAAATGGTAAATAAAAAGCTGATGATGTGTCAGAGTTGGTCACTACTTGTTTACATCAGTAAAGGCAGGATTAAAGTCAATAAATAGACGTTTTAAAGGACCAGAAAAAGATTAGTGTAAGTATCAATTAATCCTTTAATCGATTAAACGTTTGTCTGAGCCCACAGTGTCTCATCCCACCAACAAAAACTCAAAAAGCTTTTGAGAAAGTTGAGATTTTTTTCACCTTTTTGATTGAAAAATGTCAAATAAATCGATAATCAGAAGAGTTTCAGATGAGCTTTCTGTCAATCGACTGATGACCAGTCGACTGATGGTTGCAGCTCGAGACGCTGAGCTTCACTCTCACCAGTCAGACCACTGAAACGCTGCCAGTCAGTCAGTCCTGGGAAGTTCAAACACATCGGACCACATTCCTGCTGCTTGGTGTCCGTTAACCCCGCAGCGCGAAGCGTCTCCGTTGACTCTGGTCCTGTTTAGCTGGCAGCGAGGCGAGGTGACGAGAACACGCCGCCGCCGCCGCCAAAAACACAACCGACACCGACCAGCTGGCTGACCCAGAGCCATTCCCACAGCTCCCAGGTAACATAACTGGTTCTCCTGGTTTTGTTCCACTCACAAAAACATGTCTTTAACCTCGTTGTTCGCTCACACACATGTTGCAACACACACACACACACACACACACACACACACACACACACACACACACACACACACACACGCACACGCACGCACGCACACGCACGGGCTGCAACTACCAATTATTTACATCATCATCTGTGCTTCTTTTTCTCTATTAATTGATCAGTTGTTTGTTCTTTAAAATGTCAGAAAATGGTAAAAAAAAATGGTTTCCTGAAGCCGAAGACGACGTCCTCAAATGTCAAAGAAAAATATCACATTTAAGAAGCTGGAAACAGAGAATTATAGTATTTATTCTGTAAAAAAAATTACCAAAATCCTGAAGATTATCCAAGTTTGACCCTGAGAAACATAAACATGTCTGTGGCTCTCAAATGTTAAACACAAGCAAAAAATTACAAAATGATCAGATAAAAACGTAAAGACGACGTCATCGTGTCTGTTTGACACTACTGCGGTTCGATACAGACGCACAGTGAACGACCTGCTGACCTCTGACCTCATCCGTCAGTCCAGCCGCATGCGCCGCTGTTTTCTCATCATCTCTCTCGGAGTTTACTCTTCTCTTCGTCTGCCAGATGTTGCAGCTGTGACACCGACACACCGACAGACTTTACGAGCTCGCGCCCCGCCGCGACGCCTCACTCGCACGGGACAAAACAAACACGAGGACGGCGGCTGCTGCTGCGGCGGCGGTCGTGATGCGGGGTCAGAAAGGTCGGCGTGCGTCGTCACTAACGCGTGATATTTGACCTTCGCTAATGAATGAAATCAGTGGTTGACGTTGTCCCGGACACTCGGGTCCCATTAGTTCATATTTATGAGTCAAAGGAAAGACGCGCGTAGAGAAAAAATAAAACATTTCTGAACTCTGAATTGTGACTGATATCGATATCGATATCTGAGAGTTCGTCAAACATTTTCTCATATACTGATCAGTGTTTCCTCTGCCAACCAGGCCCAAAAAAATCTAATAATCATCATTCAGAAATCAATAACCAATAGCGTTTGGGAGCATCTCTGTGCGACACTGTTCCGAAACGTGAGTCAACCCCCTGAGTGTCGTCGCCATGGAAACTCTTGATGTGATGCCGCTGCCATCAGAGTGTCCCTTTACTATTACTGCAGAGTGAGAGCGTGTGAGATGCAGGTTAGCTAACGTGAGCACGGCGCCTTAACGCAGGCGACGGACAAACAAATACATCAACGTTTTCCTCCGAAAACTCCGGAGAAGTGAGAGGGGCAACTTATCAAGTCTTTGTTTTAAGTCTTGAATATAACGAGCATATATATGTATATATATATATATATATATATATATATATATATATATATATATATATATATATATATATATATATATATATATATATATATATATCGACCTGTTGCGCCGCCTGACTGAAGCCGACCACGTGAACTTGCCGTCCAGCGTGCCTCGTTTCGTTCGAGTAATTTCATTAATGTACAATATTATGTCACTAAAATATTACAACAGCTCATATCTCCTCCTATTAAGACAATAAAACACTCTGCTTTGACTAATAACGTGGATCTGATTCACTTTTCCACAAAAAAAAGGTTCAATTATTTTGCTAGAAATCCTTCAAACATCGTCTCCTCCTTCATGTAAAAATCCAGAATATCTGTGATGATGTGAAATATTGTTGATTTCTAAAAAGTTTTCCTGCTGGACACCAGACGTCTCTCTCTGTGTTTGTGTTTGTGCTGTGAAGGCTTCAAGTTTACACATCACACTTGTGTGAGATGAATACTGGACCACGATTGGCTGCAAAACTAGCTGTGATGTCATAAATGTTGCAGGTGCGTCCAGGTGAACTCAGCACATACTTTATGCTCTAATACATCAGAGTTTCTGCCTGGAACGGAGCTCATTATTTTCTAGACTGGAGGGCTGCAGGACGGAGCCTGCCGACTTCTCCACGATGTGTGTTCAGTGGTTTTCGGGGGGGGGGGGGGGGGGTCGTACCTATGAGAGCCTGGAAGAGGTTGCTCTGGAAGATGTCGATGACCCTCTGGATGGAGTGTCGGAGCTGCCGGTCCTCAGCGTGGTTCAGTTTGGTCCGGTACTCCTCCAGGAGCAACAGGGCTCGCTGTGCATCTGGACGACAGGAAGAAGAGGAAGAAGAAGAAGAAGAAGAAGAAGAGGTGAGTTGAGGATACAGCAGAGCAGAGCAGTGGCTGCTGCTGCTGCTGGTTCATTTTAAGCCTCAGTGACTAGTGAAAACTGATCTGAGACGTGATGGCAGCAGAGTGCGGCTTCAGCTCAGCGCACAGACGAGAGCCTGCAGCCGCGCAGAGTCGTCGCGCTGCATGAACAGCTGCTTTTCTGCAGCAATAATCCTTCAGTGCTGAAACACTGAGCTGCACTGTGTGTGTGTGTGTGTGTGTGTGTGTGTGTGTGTGCAGATATCAGAGAGTTGAAATAAACACAAAAATATAAAGAAAGTGAAGTCTGTGAGAAGGTTTCAGGCTTTTCTACAAACAGGAAGAGTGAAGCATCATCTCAGTATGACCAAAACAAAAAATACAGGAAGTCCGATCAGAGATAAAACGCTCATGATGAAAATAACACAAACATAAGACAGTTTTAAACTGCCCCTTAAACTCCTGATATTTGTAGACTGTCTGACTTTTGCAGCCCTGTGAGAGAAGTTAACTCTGCATCAAACTATTAATATTATTATTATTATTATAATAAATGTTTGTTTGGCCTGTAAGCGTCACAGAAAAGTGAAAATAGTTCATCAAAGTCCAACATGATGTCTTGTTCTGTCCAAAACACAAAGATATTCAGTTTATAATGAATCTGAGACTTTTTCAGAAGCAGAAATGACTTAAAAGGGCTGATCAATTATCAAAATATTGATTGATTCATTGACCAATCAGCTCAGAGTATCTGTGTGTGTCTGCTTCAGGTTTATAGATCATCAAAACCTCAGCTGACTAACTGTGTTCGTATCATAAATAATTTACTTTAAGAAGTTGAATTCAAGACATTCAAACAATCAGCAGAAACCTGCGAGTTCGTCTTAACGAGTCGTCGATGTCGTTAATTGTTTATTCGGTGCTTTTAAGTCTCTCAGATCTTTATATTGATAATCTTATGATGCATAAAACAGCCTCGATCATTAAACACTTGTTTTATCTGAAGGCTGATGTTTTATTTCATAAAATGAGACGCTGCTGCAATAGTCAGATATTACTGTTATATTATTATATAAACAGATTACTGAACGGTGCTGAAAGTCCATTAATCAATCAGTAAACTGATATATTTTAAACTTTATTTATCTGTGATATATCATCATAAAGTTTCAGACTGTCGGTCGTCACCTTGAACTCCGGATGAGAACCTAAACAATCAATCGTTTAAATTGAGGAAAAGACAGATTAATCAATAAAAGTATCTTCCACAGTTTTAAGAAGAAGGTCTTGTTTATTTTTTGGGATGTTTGATTTAAACATCTTTAGCGACCACAGAGGAAATAAACTGTGGACTCATCAGTGCAGGACGGCAAATTAACAGATTACTGAAGTGACGTTATGTATTTAAACACACTGAAGTATTTGAACAGTTGAGTCTGATTCCTTTTTGCTTTGGTTGAACAGAAGCGGGAATAAGACGCGTCAGTTCTGACTCTGGGAAGCTGTGACGGATATTTTTTATTATTTGTGTTTCATTTTACAGACGAAGTGATTAAATAACTGTTTACAGAGCAGAAGGCTGCTACTGAGTCACTATTTAGTCACCACTGACACTAACGATGACGCGATATACGATGTTATCGCGGATCGAGATTAAAAACACAGACGATAAAATTGATCGTATTGAATTTCCATTAATCGGGATAATGGTGACTAGAAGAAGATCCTGATTTATTTTACTACAACAGGTCCAAAGTAGAACAGTTTGACTTTATGCTAGTTGGACTTTATTTTTGTTAAAGGATAAATTCCTGTGTTTCTTCAGCCTAAAGGTTATTTATATATACGTTATATAACATTTGACATCACGGTCGAGAAATGAAAAATAAAACCTGATGTAAAAAAATACAGAAATGATCATGTAAGAAAGAGGCAGACTCACACAATGTTGTTATTTATTTATTTATTTATCTGTTATTTATGCAGGTGGATCTTATCATTTATGATTATGTTAAATAAGATTGTTTTTCACCATAAAAAGGACGTCTGTCCTTCCTGTGATGCAATAAAAATATGTTTCTTAACTAAATGTAAAGTTTTTGTGCCATTTTCAGATTTTTAAGCATGTTTTGATGATTTTCGGGATAATATCGTGGCCACAATTCATGAATCTGTTTTTTAAATGAAAGTGAAAGTGTAAAGGTTTATTTAATGGCACTAGTATATAACAATATCCTTTCTATTGTTTTTACAGTTAACCTACTTTAGGAAAGCTGTGGTGACTGTTGAAGAGCTTGTGAATATTTTATTAAAAGTCTTCTTCTGGTTTTTCCTTCTTCTTCTTCTTCTTCTCTGTGCAGAATAATGTTGTTTTCACATTCGTCTGCTGGAAAGTGGAAAGTTTCTCTGAGCTCATTTTAAATCTGTGTTTAAAAAGGCGTGAACCTACCGGCAGGATTTGTGACATCACAACCAGTTTGGAAGCCAAATCGTGGTTCAATGTTCAACTTACACAAGTGTGATGAGCACTAACACTGAGAATAGACTTTACAGAGAAGAGAGGAGACATCTTGTGTCCAGCAGGAAAACTTTAGAAATGAACATTTGCATATTTATAGATTCTGGCATTTTTAATGAAGGTAGAAGGAGTAGATGTCATTTTAAGGAACTGAAGGAATGAGATAATTATACTTTTTTTTTTTTGCAAATTATGCAAATTATTATTCAATGTGGAGTATTTTCAATACATCTTAAACATGTGTGGACTGGAGAGGATATTTTAAGTAGTCTTTAGCTGCAGATTTAAAGGACACGTACAGAGTAGAAGTGACACAAGTATAATTAGGCTGCTGTTAACTCACTATTTAGCACAACTGACACAATTTATTCATCTATTTTTATATAAAAGTAATAAAAGTGTATTAATGGCACTAATATATATCAATAATGTTTCTAAATCTTAACAGTTAATCTGCTTTAGGGAAGCTGCGGTGGCTGTTGACGAGCTGGTAAATATTTTATTAATATTAGAGTTTATTTTTAGTTGTCTCCAGACAAGGTGCCCCATATACAACTTGGGTTAGCAGCAGCGGCTAACCGGCTAGCCCCCACTTTAACTCACTTTACCTGCCTGGCACGGCACGGCACGGCTCAGTGAGGCCGAAATACGCCGCGATGGCTGTCTCCCGGTCGAGTTATATCCGTGTTAGTGTACGTCCGTGTTTGTTTAAGTGTTTTATTTCTTTGTACGAGGGCTGCAGTTTGAGTTTCTCCCAGCAGGCAGCGGCTAGCCGTTGCTAGCGTGCTAGTTGTAATATGTGAGGTGAAAGCGGCTTACCTTTCTTTCTGACGGGCATGGTGGGGTCTGGTTGGGGCTACTTCTGTGTCAGCCACATACACTCCTCACACAGGACGGGGTTTTTTTTATTGATTATATTGATTATTCCGCCAGTTAAACCCCCGCTGTCACCGCTCCAAGTGAAGAAAATCCCTCCACGACGACACCAAGTTCCCCAAACGAGCCAAACAAACCTCCAAACTAACTGTCAGGAGGGAAAACTGACAACAAATAAGGAAATTATAACCACCAAATCTCCGTCTGGAAGAGGGTAATAAAAACAGGCAGAGGTGCCGGTTTGAACTAATAATACAGAAAGCGAGCAGGAGTCGAGAAAAGAAGCTCCGTGTGTCACCGACTCTCCGCGCTGGAGTTCCCCGCCAGAGAGGCTCCCTGCCCCGGCGTGCAACGCGCAGGCTGACCCGCAGTGGCGACACTAAAGTGGAAATCTAACTCCGCGTAAAAATCCCTCCGTGCAGGCGGTGCATGCATGCATGAGCTGCCCGCTGCTGCTGCTGCTGCTGCTGCTGCAGTGGTGGAGGGAAATGGTCAGCTCCGGAGCTTTGATGGTTATCCCCAAAAATTAAAAAAAAAAAAAAACAACTTCAAAGTCCAGCCGTGCCAAACCCTGCCTGACTTATCCCGCACTGGTCCGCACGCTTGTGTATTATATTCCCAGCACAGCCTGCCGTTGTGCATTCGTGTCAAACTTCTCTCTGTGTAAATCCCTCCTCTCTTTTTCTTTTTTTTTTCTCTCTCTCTCTCTCTCTCTTCTCCTCCTCCCTCCTTCTCTTTTTCTTTTCTTCTTCCTCCTCCTCTTCCTCTTCCTCCTCCTCCTCCTGCACCTCCCCAGGTCAACAAATTCCAAACTTTCCTTTAAAATGGCGTCTCACCGATCTGGAAAAAGTGTACCATGTGATTTACCAAAGCCTACCCCCTCCAACCTGCACGCCCAATCATGCAGCTCACCTACAAGGCCAAGGAAGGAGGGAGAGGAGGGTGGAGAAAGAAAAGGAGAGAACTTTTGGATTAAAACAGGAGAGGAAGGTGAAAGACTGAGAATAAAGGACAAGAAAGCAGGAGAGGAAGAGGGATTTAAAAATATGAGACATTAAAACTTGATTTAACTAAATAAGGAAGGTAGAAAAACATCAGGATGAAAATATGAGATTTAAAAGCCACTGATGGAAAGTAACTAAGTACATTTACTTGTACTTTACTTGAGTATTTCCATGTGATGCTACTTTCTACATTTCAGAGGGAAATATTGTACTTTCTACTCCACTACATTTATTTGACAGCTTTAGTTACTTTTCAGATGAAGATTTGACACAATGGATAATATAACAAGCTTTTAAAATACAACACATTGTTAAAGATGAAACCAGTGGTTTCCAACCTTTTTGTCTTTTGACGTCTTACAAAAAGCAGTGTGTAGTCGGGGTCACATTTCACATGTCTATGAGTTGTTAACAGCTCCACCAAATAGTGATTTTTCCCTCTAAACTTCTCACATGCTTTCATTTCAATAAATGTTCAAATGATCCAATATTTCAGCAAAAATCAAAGATTAGAGAAAAAGTCCAAAAACTGAAAACAGATTTGTGTATCAGAACTTTGTTTTTTCTTCTTTCCTCTCCCATTAATCATCTCACCACCCCTCACATTTATCTGCTGACCCTTTGGAGGGGCCCGACCCCTAGGTTGGGAACCACTGGACTAAACTAGCTAACTGTATATAAAGTAGTGTAAACTAGCTCCACCTCCAGCAGCTACAACAGTAACATGCTGCTCTAACACTGATGCTTCACTATTAATAATCTAATGATGTCATATATAATAATATATCAGTCAGAGGGACCAAACCACTACTTTTACTGCAATACTTTAACTACATCAAGCTCATAATACTTATGTACTTTTACTGCAATACTTTAACTACATCAAGCTCATAATACTTATGTACTTTTACTGCAATACTTTAACTACATCAAGCTCATAATACTTATGTACTTTTACTGCAATACTTTAACTACATCAAGCTCATAATACTTATGTACTTTTACTGCAATACTTTAACTACATCAAGCTCATAATACTTATGTACTTTTACTGCAATACTTTAACTACATCAAGCTCATAATACTTATGTACTTTTACTGCAATACTTTAACTACATCAAGCTCATAATACTTATGTACTTTTACTGCAATACTTTAACTACATCAAGCTCATAATACTTATGTACTTTTACTGCAATACTTTAACTACATCAAGCTCATAATACTTATGTACTTTTACTGCAATACTTTAACTACATCAAGCTCATAATACTTATGTACTTTTACTGCAATACTTTAACTACATCAAGCTCATAATACTTATGTACTTTTACTGTAGTAGGATTTTTCATGCAGGACTTTTACTTGTAACAAAGTACTTTTACATTGATGTATTGATACTTTCATGTAATGATCTGAGTACTTGTGTGTCTGCAGGATGTAATTAACTGTTACTGTGACTTTATGTTTTCTTGTAGGATCACAGCAGTTCTTTTTATGATTATGAGTCACCATGTGTGTCATAATCAATTTATTACTTATCATTAATTTTATCTACTGCATTATTGTTATTACAAATTATTATAAATTCAAAGGAATTATTTGCACTTGTCTTTGCACTATTTTGTTTTTTCTTGACACCTTATGTCATCTGCCTTGTTTTCACTCCCTCAGTATTAAATGTAACACTGTTGGCCACAGAGGGACAAAATATGATTCCTACTGTTTAGACTACTACATCTAACATCATAAAGCAAGTAGGTTTATTTCCCAAAATATGGAACTAAACCTTTAGGTTCCTTAGAAGAGATGCCGACAGGAAGGTCAGAGGTCAGGCAATAAACCACCCTGAAATACAAATCCAGTGTTAGATCTGTATGAAGGAGAACATCCTCCTCCTCTTCCTCCCTTGTGTGAAGCATCCCCTCTGTCTCTCTTTGTCTCTCATGTCGTCTCTCTCATGTGCCGATGCAAACCACTCGAAGCTCTGGCCCAGATTAAAGAGAGCAGTTCCGGTGAAAGGAGGAGGCCTTTATTTTTAGATGGTCATGTTTAATGAATGACTTTGCCTTGAGTCTCGGGCTCGTCGTATTAAAGTACAGAAGGGAAGGTCTGCTCTGCTCTCACGCAATCAGCCACCTCAAGAGAATGAAAGAGTCGAGTCGAATCGAGCTGAAACGCAGCCGGACACAGTGAGTTCACAGGTAAAAAGGTGCTGTAACATACCGCTTATCAAAATGTACCATTGAGAGAAATTCATATTCTTATGCTTAATTCACAGCATGTTGCCAGAATGGGAAGAACGGGAAAACCTCCTGTTTTTCAGATTTGGGAACATTATTTACACATTATTCCAAGATGGTTACCCTGTCCTTTTTATATTTAGAATTTAAAACAAGAAGCAGATGTGAACCATTTTTCCCACTTGGCTGCTCATGAAGTACATCAACACATCATTACTGTAAACCAAAGGGAAATCTGGAGAATCACTTCACGCTACCAAACAGATGGAAGGTGTAGTTCATCCAGAGAAAACAGAGTAAAGCTTTCTAAATTTCTGATGAAACAAAGCTAAAACAAAGGTAAGTACAGGAATGGAGTCAGGACGTGGTTAGCCTAGCTTAGCATAAAGACTGGAAGCAGGGGGAAACTGCTAGCCTTCATGATATATACAGTAAATCTTTGTCTTGCACTGTTTTTGTACTTTTTTTATCTTGTATTTTGCACTTTTTATCCATAATCCATAAACAAACAGAAATTTAAAAAAAACAAAGACATTCCCATCAGCCTCAGCTGTAGTGTTTAGTAGTGTTAATTAGCAAATGTTAGAATGCTAACACACTACAATGGTACACATGATGAACATGCTATAGTTCCACCATGTGACTCCCTCTAAAACCTCAAACTGTGGTTTTTACATTTCAGTTTCTATTAAACAAACAAGTGAGCATTAGTTGTTTGATGTATTTTTTAAATTCTGGACAGAGCCAGGCTTTCCCCCTGCTTCCAGTCTTTAAGCTAGGCTAACTACGTTAGCGCCGTACTGAACACACAAACACAAGACTGAATTAGTTGTAGCTGTTTACTCTTTCTGAATGTAATAAATAAGAATTTTTAAGGGAACATTTTACAGTGTTATGAGGCTTTGAGAAGTTGGTTTTATCACTGTGTCCTTTGAAACTCTTCTTTTTAACATGGTGACCACAATTTCAGTTCCAGTTTTCAGATCCTTTACAGCAGTAAAAGTACCAATGCAGCAATGTAAAAATACTCCACTACAAGTAAAAGTCCTGCATGAAAAATCCTACTACAGTACAAGTACATAAGTATTATGAGCTTGATGTAGTTAAAGTATTGCAGTAAAAGTACATAAGTATTATGAGCTTGATGTAGTTAAAGTATTGCAGTAAAAGTACATAAGTATTATGAGCTTGATGTAGTTAAAGTATTGCAGTAAAAGTACATAAGTATTATGAGCTTGATGTAGTTAAAGTATTGCAGTAAAAGTAGTGGTTTGGTCCCTCTGACTGATATATTATTATATATGACATCATTAGATTATTAATAGTGAAGCATCAGTGTTAGAGCAGCATGTTACTGTTGTAGCTGCTGGAGGTGGAGCTAGTTTACACTACTTTATATACAGTTAGCTAGTTTAGTCCAGTGGTTCCCAACCTAGGGGTCGGGCCCCTCCAAAGGGTCAGCAGATAAATCTGAGGGGTTGTGAGATGATTAATGGGAGAGGAAAGAAGAAAAAACAAAGTTCTGATACACAAATCTGTTTTCAGATTTTGGAAAAAAGAGGACCTTTGGCACTAAAAAGACTGTAATGTTGAAAGATATCTACTTGATTTGACTCATTTGGACGCTGAAGCTTCATATTAGCTTCAGATAAACTTTTAAATACATTTAAGCACAGAAGGAGGACTGTGGATTTTGTCCCCCATCACTTCCATTGTAAGGTCATTATGAAGGGATCTTCTAATGGACAGTATGAACAGGAGGAATGATTACAGCAAGAAAAACAGCTTTAATGTTCATTTGGGCTCCTGACTGTTGTTTTAAGACACCTGAAAACTTCAGGTGTGAAAAGTAGAACTAACGGCAAACAATAAAACGTTATAAAGACAACAAAATAAAACAACCTCAAGACAGTTAGCAAACCATACGGAGAAACAAGAAATAGCATTAATGCAATAACACAGCAACAAAACCAACTATTTGGTACATGTAGTCACACACAGCAACAAAACACAATTTAACAATACTGGTTATAATCATATTTTGACACATATGGTCATGAAGAGCAGCAACAATTAAGCAAGTAAAAATTCAAAGATTTATTCATACAGCACATTAAGTCCTTCATATTAAAGGACCAGTGTGAATAAGTGTAAAGAAGAAACATACGGTGGCCGTGAAACTCACGAAAAACGTGAAAGGTCCTCTTTAGAGCCAGTGTTTGGTTTGTCCGTTCTGGGCTACTGTAGAAACATGGTTGGCTCCCTGAAAGAGGTCCCGCTCCCTCTGTAGATATAAAGAGTTCATTCTAAGCTAACGGAAAACACAACAAATCTTATTTTCAGGTGATTATACACTAATTAAAACATATTTATGAATATAATATTCCATTTCTGCCAAATCTGTTCCGCTAGATGCCACTAAATTCTACACACTGCACCTTTAAAAGCATCAAACAAACACAATGGTAACAAGATTTATGTTTATATAAATAAACAATAAAATAGCTAAGAAACAGAAATAATACCAACAAAAACTAGACAGAAAAACATCCATTTAAAAAAAAAGTGAGGGACTGTAAGTTCCAAAGATAAAATACAACAATCATAGTATTCATCTTTCTAAAATGGTAAAAGGAGTTTAATTTAGAAGTCTATTTTTTCATTTTTCTTCTATTTAGTATTTTATTTTATCTTGTATTTCCTGCAGTAAGAACAAGTTTTCATGTTCTCAGTAAATATGATGTTGTGTGATGGACGTAAGATCCAGACTGGGCACATTACTGCTTATGACGAGTGTCTGAGCTGCATGCTGTGTGTGTGTGTGTGTGTGTGTGTGTGTGTGTGTGTGTGTGTGTGTGTGTGTGTGTGTGTTGCAACATGTGTTACAGGCTCAGGCTGCCAAAGTCCAGATTTATGCCAAGATTAATTATGAGCATGTTGTCCAGATCGGGATGAAAACTAACATGACATCTGCAGTAATCACATTACAGTGTCAGACGGCAGCGTTGAGGCTCAGTTCACACACTGCAGCAGGTTATGATGCAGATGGACGGATAAATCCTGCTCGCCGCATGTTTGACACGCAGCGTCTGAGGGCTCAGGGCTCAGTCTGTGATGGTAACGATCAGGGGCTCAAAATCAACACCTGAGAAAACTGCCAACTGTGGATGGGAAATTAAAGGAAATGTTGGGAAACATGTTTTAACACCACCAGGCTGTCCATTTTCAATACCAGTTTAATCTTTGTGCATCCAGCAAAGACATAAGGCAGGACGTGTTTAGCCTAGCTTAGCACAAAGACTGGAAGCAGGTGGAAACTGCTAGCCTGGACACCTTCTGATGTTTTGCCCAAGAACGACCTATAGTTAGTGAGCGTGACAGATCATCTAGCGGTCGTAGTAACTGTGAGGTGGAGCAGTGGTGCACTTCAGATGACGTACATATATGTGGACAGATTTCCTCATTCAGAGGAGGAGGTGTGATGTATTTTCATTGAGAGTCATGGTGTGCTAACAGACAATATTAAACTATGCAGGGTGATTCATAAACACTGTAAGTAATAGTGTGTTTAAGTCTTATTGATGATGTATCTGTAATCTCATAAATCACATTTAATCATGATATAAGTATAGAAATACGGTAAAAGAATCATAATCATACACTAGATAAATTTGAGTGTGTTTGTATTACATGTCACTTTGCTTGGGTCTGCATTAAAGTCTTCACCTTTTTTAAAAATACACTCTGGAGAAGATCAAGAAATAAGGGTGTAAAGTGGCAAGAATAACTTATAAAAAATAAAGGCCAGGAGACAACTTGGCAATAATGGTCTAAAATGATCCCTAATAATTATATTAAAAAAATGGACATAACTATGACCAACAATGAGTGACGAAGATAAAATATAATGGTGTAATTAGCCAAAGGTAAAGAGGATGGACAATAGTTGTGACCTATGCAGACCCAAGGATATAAAAACCTACGCCCTGAAGGCCAGAACCTTCAGAGCGACCTGGTACATCTTGTATGCACTGATTGCTCTCCTTTTTTGCCGGCATTAAAGAACACTTTGCTGCTTGGACCTCTGACTCCTGATTTTTTATCATCAAAGAGCAGTTTTTGGATCCGGCGTCTTTCCAACTGTCATCCATCGATCTGTCACGATAGAGGATGGATGGAGGTTTTAACCCAACAGTGGACCTTGCCCGCGAGTCGGGACAGTTTTTTAAACCTAACCAGACCTGAACAACCACAGCATTGTCACATCATAAAACATCATTATTTTTTAACAGTGATGTGTAATGGTTTTTACTGAGCTTTGAGAATTTTAGATTATTCTCAAATTTGTGCTTAGTTTATAAATGTTAAATGGTTTGGCCTCCTCCACTATGTGACTTTGTGTGCACTCGCTCAGTAAGTTCTATTAGATCCTCCAGAATATCCTCTATACAAGATTGTACCATTTCGTCTGCATTTGGGCAGTCAGCTTTCTGTGTGGAAGCCACAACTCAGTGGAGTGCCCTACCCGATGATGTGAAGAACTGTAGTTCCATCAATACATTCAAGGCCAAATTGAAAGGTCTGCTGGATTTCATCTATGGTCTACTCGTTAACGCAAGTGGTCTTGCTTTTGATTTGACAAGTTTGCATTGTTGATTTTTGGTTGTGTGTGTGATGTGCTATTGTGTGTAGCTTTGTATTTTGTATTTTGTATAATATGTTCTGTGTGTTTTTTGCTTTGTACTGTTTGTTGTTGTGCTGTTATATGTTTTGATTGTAAGGGACTGCAGATGAAAATTAGCTTGAAGCTAAATCTGGTGCAGTACATCAAATGTCAACATTTATGTTTCATACTACTGTACATGGTCCCATTAGATACAATACAATACAACAGTTTTGGAAAGCAGACAAACTATGTTGCCCTGCTGATTATTGTTGATAGCAGCGCACTTCAGTCAACTACCAGCATGTAACTCTGCAGCATCTCAAAATAATAACCTATCTGCTGTAAAAGACAATAACTTTGACAGATATTGACTTGATTTGACTAATATGGACGACAGAAGCATATTAAAGGATAATTCTGGTGATTTTCTATATTCTTCTTCTTGTCAACAAATCTCATGTTTGGATCCAAACCAACAATGAACTGATCTACTAACAAGTATTGTGTGTGTATCAAAGCTGATATATCTGATTAAAATACGTCAGTGAGTCACATCGCTGCACTGGGTCACATGTTCCTTCATCATGAAGAGTTTGGTCATGTTAGTTTGTTTAGAAACGTCTCTAAAGACTAATAACAGCATCATGTTTTCAGTCTCCGGAGAGTAGTTCTGTGTAAGGCAGACGCTACTGAGCATGTGCAGGAACACGGTTCTGTTTACAGCTTCACTAGCTTGTTGTGCTACATATCACAACTTCTGGACTTTTTAATGAAGCTCTTTGAGAAATTTATACTGTAGTACAAAGTTAGGAGGTTGTGATATGTAGCACAACAAGCTAGTGAAGCTATAAACAGAATTGCGTTCCCGCACATTGCTGCAGGTACGTCAATGAGTTAAAGTGAGATTTAAGGTGAACTCAAAAAAACTTTGAAAAAAACCTCTGCACATATATCATTCAGTAAGAGAACAAGATCCAACTGAAGGAACAATAAGAACAATATGTTTCTGGATGGAGGGGAACTTTCAACTGTTAATGTTTATTCTTTAACACAAATCTCTCTTGAAATCATGATCTCAATGAGACAACATGTTGAAAAAGGACATATCTTGCTGTTTGTGGTTTTCTGTTATTTATATTTGCTCTGAACGCTTCGTTTGCAAAGTTACCTCTACGTCCTCCTTGTGATGACTCCAGATCGTCTGCCTTACACAGAACTACTCTCTGGAGACTGAAAACATGAATTATGATGTTATTAATCTTTGGAGCCGTTTCTAAACATGATGAAGGAACATGTCACCCAATGCAGCGGTGTGGCTCACTGATGTGTTTTTAATAAGATATATCAGCTTTGATACACACACAATACTGGTTAGTAGATCAGTTCATTGTTGGTTTGGATCCAAACATGAAGAAAAATATAGAAAATGTCCAGAATAATCCTTTCATCTCAAATACAAGAAGTAGTTTAAATACAAGAGGAAAAAAATGACAAGGACATGGCAAGAAAAACATGTGTCAGTGTTCATTAGACTTTGACTTTTACTGACGCCTTCACAACTCTCAACAGGCACCTCCCAGCCAATCAGAGCCGAGTTATGTCTGTGGTTGTAGTAGTATGGTCAATCAAACAAGTTGTATAACACACACACACACACACACATACTGAGGACAGTCTGTGCATTGTGTCTGAACCACAATGGTACAACAGTGTGTCTTGACATAAACTCTTCCACATTGTGTAAGTGTGTGTGTGTGTGTGTTGGTTGTCCTCTGTCTTGTACTCGAGTTACGGAGGACCCTGTTGGGACGGAGTGTGTGTTGTTAAACAAGCGCTCCCTCTGTCAGCTGACCCGCCGTCACTCCAGTGAATCAGCATGTTGGAGCTTCAAACAACGGAGCTTTTGTCACCGCTGGCGGCCAGAATCCCACCGTTGTTCCTCTCCTTCCCGGGTCTGGCCTGCAAGATCAGCAGCGAGCGGAGACCGTTTATCCCATCGTCACCTGAATGCCACATAATCTGTGTCACATGCAGCGGAGATGTTTGAAACAATGAGGGTCAAATTAGCGACTGAGTGGTGAGGATTTGTTCACTGATCGACATCAAACCGCTGTAGGATTAACACGCTAATGGTTATTCTGTCATCCTCCATTGATCTCTGTGTGTGGAGGGGTTGAGGTCTCCTGAGGGTCAGAGGTCACAACAGAAGGATCAACACAAAAGTCAACTGCTTCTCAGCGTACACAACACAATGACATAAATACTCTATATTACAGGTTTTTCAAAGTCCAAAAGCTGATGTTTTCAAAATCTTGTTAAAATAAAATAATATGTTGTGTGCACAAGTAATTATCTGGTGTCAGTAAGATCATTAACTTTGAATTAAACCTGCATTAATTTGCTTTTATCCACTAGTTTTCATCAGAAACAAGTAGTGAACACAACACTGACACATCATCAGCTTTTAAGTTGATATGTTGAACTTGTTAGCAAACAGTTGCTTATTTCCACATCCAGCAGTTACGGAGCAACATTATCATTCATTTGGAGTCGTGTTTCTGTCCACTTGGTGAATGTAAGTCCAATATTCACTCTCTTTTAGCTCTGTTTTTACTCTCTACCAACTCCTGAGGGAAATATCTGGCTCTTTAGCTGCTAAATGCTCCACTATGTTCAGCAGCTAGTCTACAGCTAACTGTGTCTGTTTGCTGTTTGGTGCTGAGCAGGTAGTGTACAGCGGCTTTTTACAGCTTTTTCTCTGAAAACAGCTGCCTGCTGCGGCCCAAAACGACGCTATGAGAGCGCTGAGAGTGAACCAAAACAGTAAAGTTGCAGCCGGACAGATAAACAATGAGCTGAAACTCACTATAAAGCTCCGTAAAGCCGAGAGGAGCTGCAGACTCACTGATAATTCTCTGTAGGTTCATCACTACGAGCCACAACCAACACATTACACACTGACAGTGAATACAGTGCTGTTATAACAATGATTATATTTAAGAGAATAATGAAGTAGAGGAATTATTTCAGGCATTCAAGGTTTTGGATGTCCAGTTTATTTTCTTATAGTCTGTTAGGTCCACTGATGTCAGATTGGGAGATTTTCCAGCCAGTTCAGTTAGTTTTTATTTGACTGGATGGTAAAAATACATTTGGGAGGGTTGCAGTAATACTACCTGTTAACCAGCATTCCCAAGCTGCTGAACTGTGGTGCTAAAATCATTATTTTATGATGCAACAATGTCTGACAAAACAATGACAACAGCTGTGTTTTGTATTTGATTATATTGACATTATATTATATCGGACGCCAGATTAGAAAAGGCTCCTATGTGTCGTTCTGGAGTCACATGGTCAAACCACACATCTGCTGGTTTAATTTGGAGGACTGGTTGATACAGAAGTGAACAGTGAACGAGCTGAATGAAGCCAACAAGTGAAGGCAGCAATGTCAGTGCTCAAAGTGAATGTCATACATGTGGATACAAACATGAATCATTTGTAATTTCTCCAGTTTTACATTTATTGGTTGTTCTTTCACTTGTTGACTGTGTGATTTTTGAATGAGTCTGTACAGATGTGGCTGCTGTGAGAACTGTGTCCTGTGTTTGATACATGCACTGATACTTAATGATGTGAATATTCACCTTTACAACTGTGAATGTTTGTATTTTTCAGTACTGATCTGCACCTGTATCAGAGTATAAGCTTTGTACAGTAGTACTGTAGATACTTTTATTTTATTGTGTATTTAACAGTGACATTTATTGTACCAGATGTAGCTAAAAGCTCATTTCCATCTGTAGTTGCTGGGCGGAGGCCACCAGTGATGCACAAGGTCCTGAAGTAAAAGATAAAAGTTGTTGGTTTTGTGGTGAATTAAAACATTAACACTTTGAAAAGCGACACAGTAAAACATCTGTATTAGAATAAAAAAACAACAACAGAAAAAACAAAACTGTTCCTCAACTAAAGAGTAAACCATCAATAATCTCAACATCATTAAAAACAAACGATTCATCAGTACAAGAAATTTCCCAGCAGACACGTAGTACTAATGCTGAACATCATAATCAGTGTATCTCAGCTCAGTGCAGATCTGAGTACTGATATTCAACATCAAGAGTTCCCTCTAGTGGAGGCTCTAGTTAACCTTCAGCAGCACTACAGGTTGTTGCAAACTGTTTAAAGTCCAACTGAAATCCCATTTAATCATCTCTCTCTGCAGTCAAAAATAATGTAAAACATATACAAAATATGCATTTTTTTAATGTATTGTTTATAGTTTTGAATTATTGAAATTAATTAAAAAGGTCTTTGGAAAAATAAAAGAAATGCTCCTTTTTGTCTCAGTGTTGTGTTTGATTGACAGCAGCTGGGGGGCGTGTTGGTGTTGGTGTTACCTCAAGACAGTGATGTCTCACTAACACAACACGTGTACAGATGAACAAGGTTTATGGTTTTAAATTAGTTGCTTTTGTTCTTTTGTCATTTTCCTTTGTGCTCTTCACTATCCATCTTTACCAACAACTCTTACTGGTGAACAACAGAGACGAACCATCTAGTCTGTTCAAAGATGGCTGCACCCTTGTGCTGAAAAAGCAAAATACTTTTTAATTTTCTAGCAAATCTAAGTGACTTTCAGGTCTGATTGCAGAGTCCGTTCTTACCGAAGGTTAAAATCAAAGTTCTCTAGTGATCTCCTGACTGGAAGTAACCGTTTCTGTAGTGAACCTGGACACGAGTGTGGGAGCAGGTATGTATAGTTGATCTATTTACTCCGATGTTGATCAACCAATAGGTGAAAAGTTGACCCCAAAGTTGACCCCCTTTGAAGACACTTTGAAGCAGAAATGCATAAAGAAAAATTAAAATAAAATATAGAAATAAAAAAGTTTAGGAAAATAAATAGGGGCAAAATACAAAGGGAAATAAATACAGAAATAAATACATGAGTAAATAAATATTTAAAAATGAATAATTCAATAAATAAAATTGAAAATTAAAAGGGAAAGTAAATAAATAGGGAAATTAATAAAAAGGTAAATAAATACAGAAGCAAATTAAAATATAAATATAAATTTATGTCACATTTTATCAATGCCTACATTTATTTTTAATATTATTTTTGGTAAATTTAATGGCATATTAATTAATTTATGTATTGAGTCATTTATTTATTTATTTTTCATTTTTGGCGGTTTCAATCCTCCGTTTTTACGGCGTGTTGTCCCTGTGAGGGGGATGGGATCTGCACTCGGCTGTTCACATGAAAAGTGACATTAAAAGTTTTGTCATGGATGAAAAAGGAGAGTTAGAGAGAGAAGCTGAAACTCATTTCTCACCTCTGAAGCCTCCAACATGTTTGTCTGAAGAAGTGCCCGCCGGCTGGAGCTGTTTCCCCTTCTGCACATATGAAACGTCATACTGGTGACACCATTTCTGGGAAATCACTCCAGTTCTCTCCAGCAGCTACGTCCTCATCTTAATATCACAGAGCATGTGAAGTTTGTCGGAGAGAATATGGAGACTTGAACCACAAAACGCTGTCAGATCATCACAAACCTTTCTGCTGTAAGTAGGCTACACTTTGTTGTTGTTTTTCCAGATTAGTGCTGCAGGACCTCTAAACTCATTCAGCTCAACATGATCTTAATAAAGTGAAAGTAAAATGAGGAGAAAACTTAAACATGATCAACATTCATACGATTTGATGACTTCAGTTGGATAATTGTAATTGATAATTGTACTCAAACAGAGTTCTGTAATCAATCTTAATTATATAATTGACCTTTAATTTAAGAAAAGGCTTCATATTTAAGTGAAATGTATTGGTTGTTTATCAGTGGCAGCTGGTGAAAATGTTTACGGGTGGGGCTGTGTCATATCCAAACACTTTCAGTCTACAGTGTAAACTATATTAATATTCTAGTTATGTTATATCTCTAGTCTCTATTCTAGTTTTTTACTGGTTTAGTACTTTTATCTATCCATCTATCTATAAGTTCATACTGTGACAGTAGGGCCCGATGATTTCTGCTTAGTGGAAAACAAGGACGGAATCACAGAAAGAAAGTGTAAAACGCGGAATATGGTGGAATTTACTAAAAGATAAATGCAAGTTACAAAAATCAGGGTTTTCCCGCCATTATAAGATTTAAGCAAAGCACCAAAGTGTTTTTTCACAGCGTCTAAACTGAAGCTTTGCTGAGTCTTTACTGCGTTTTTATGGGCGGTGCCCCCCCCCCCCCCCCCCCGTGTAACGGTGTAACTTCCTCGTATGAATCCGTACATATAAAATACTTACCAGTTCTTACTTGTACTTAAATGTAGATACTGCGGAAGAAAACAAGACAACGAGAACAACGTTACATGTGTATATGTGCACTAAAATCAAATGTTTTTGCTCATTGCAGTTATGACAATCATTTTTAATGTATGTGTCTTTGACAGGTAGGCTTCATCCACACTCCAGATTTATTATGCTTATGTCTTCTACTTCTTTGTATGAATTTGAATAGAAAAAGTCAAGAAATGGGTCTAAAGTTAGCTCCTAGCAGCCATGTTGGTCCAGCACTGCAGCAGCTCATAACAGGCAAACTTACCTCTCTCCAGTGCACAGCTATGAAAGGCTTGTATAGTCATCCGTGGATGAAAAAATAACAATAAAGTAATGTAATAATATAGTATATCTTTAATTACACAATAATAAGGTACGCAGGAAGTTATGAAAAATGATTTTATTCTTTAATTACACATAAACCACAACGTATGTGTTGCTCCATAAGTACAGACTACTTACCCTATAAGTACAGGTACAAGTACATGGACATCATACGTGAGCTATGGGAGTAAGGTAAAAGAAAGTAGAATTACCGTAGTTTAAAATGTTTTTTCTAAATGTTTTTGTGTATGAAAAGACCCAAAATGAACACTGTAAGCAGACTATTGATTATTATAAGCAAATTATTTAAACAGCATTTGTATAGTAATGATTCTGTCCCGAGCTTTCTGATCCATGTAAACGGTCGATCACTGATCAATATAAACGGTTTCCACTGTATAATGGTACTTTAGAAATATGGCGTGCTCTTGCTGGTTTGTGGCTTCACTCTGACTTTGGGAGGATGAGCAAATCAGTTCACATCTCTTCACTATGAGCCTGTTTTACTAATGGTGCACAGTGTGATCACTCATTAACATATGAAGGATTACTTCAGACCATAGTGCTCACATATCTGTTTCACTTCTTCATGCTGATGTCTGACTGTGTGTTGAAGCACTTTTTTAATTAAGAAATAGTGCAAGTTTGTGTTGCATCATTACAAATTCATTGATATATATTCATTTCATTCAATGTATGATTATATTCTGAATACTTTCTTATTGAATGAATTATTAACATTTTTATTCATCCATCACATGATTAGACAATCTTTCTGATGACAAAATGTGCTTCAGAGTGTAAAGAATATGATAAAAAACTAGATTTCAAGTAGCTGAAGTCAAACTTTTGACTGGTAGAATAATGTTCAGTACTTGGTGATCTGTAAGTTATTAAATGTTAATCTTCTCTCATGTTTAATCATCTCAGATAACTGTTTCATGTCTCTAATTCATGTTGTTTCTGTTCCTCTGTTTTAAAAAGTCAGCACAGAAAGCAAAATAAGACGTTTACATGACTGCATCCAGCCAGCCAAGCCTTTCTGCTGTACCAGTTAGAAACCTTTTAAGACAGACAGTTAGTTTCTCCACCAACGTTCTCCTCTCTGATGGATTTTAGAGGAGAGATTTTATTGAATCAGGTGACTGAAGATCTGAGTTTTGCAGTGTTTGTCATCAATAACAGCAAGAGTCTACTGCTGGTTGACTCTGCTTGGGGCAATTAAAGAATCACCCTTTTTGAATCAGATTGGAGGAAGCTGATTGGCTAAATTTATGTGGTCGTGTGAATATCTTGAGTCAGCAACTGGCTGCGCTG
Organism: Thunnus maccoyii; assembly: GCF_910596095.1. Lineage (NCBI taxonomy): Eukaryota > Metazoa > Chordata > Actinopteri > Scombriformes > Scombridae > Thunnus > Thunnus maccoyii. The sequence goes on along the minus strand of NC_056544.1, from coordinate 31,321,994 downwards.
CTGCACTGACTGGACGATGTTTCTAGAAGAGCCGTTTAGAGAAGGAAACAAACAGGAAGCTGCTGCAGCATTTCCTCCCCATGATAATGATTTACATGTTCATGAATGTCGAATGTTATTTATTTATTTTACAAAAGGTTTATTTGAGAGGAAATAACACTTTCCACCACATGGGCTGTGTTGGTGCATTGATGCTCAGTGTTTCCCCTAGGTTGAGTGGTTTTGGCCTGGCGGGGGGTGGGGGAGGGGGGGAAAGCAGAAACCTCGCTGATAAAGGGTAAATCAGCACTGCCATGGTCACCAAGGTCAGAGGAGGCTTTCCTAGACAACACAGATGGGTGAATGCGCAGATTCTATTGACACAATCAGACATTCAAATCAGAATGTGCTGACAGTGACCTGAAGTTCCATGCAACGTAACCTGAACTAACAGTGACTCACGTTGTGAAACAGTGCTAGTCAGAGGCTCCCAAATGCTATCGATTTCCAAATGAATGAATATTTGGCATTATTTTTGGCATTTAAAAAAATATTTTTTGGCCTGGCGGGGGTTCTCGCTGCACAACTATAGGGGAAACACTGATGCTGAATATCTTTGGGTTTTGGACTGTTTGTTGGACGAAACAAGACATTTGATGATGTCACCTTGTCCCTTAGTTACTTTCCACCACTGCTGGTGTAAATGTCATTAGTTTTGTGGGTAATTGGTCATAAACCAAAGTATTCGACACATTGAAAATTTTTTTTCCAGATGATGGCACTTGATGAAAAGTCAGAGGATCAAAGTTATTACAGTTCATCCTGAGGGGAACATGAATGTGTGAAACTAATTTCTTGACAACCCATCCAACAGTTGTTGAGATATTTCACAGAATAAGTGAAAACTTGGTGCTCGAGGAAAAGTCAGGGGATTCAGGATCATCCTCTGGGGAACACGGACTTCTGTACTAAATTTCATTACAAGTAATTTAATAGTTTTTGAGATATTAGATTCAGAACATTTTATCTGCTCAACATGAGCACTAATGCAGGAATTTAAAGGCACAAGGAACACAAAACGTGACAGTCAGCTAGTCTGGATTTCAGTTTACACACATTGAGCTGATTACATTTTCTCTGATTTCTGCAACAAACAGCTTCCCTCCATTTTCTTTCCCTTGTGTTATTACTGACCCATTTAGGAAGCCTACCATTCCACAGTATCTCTGTGGATTTTTGTAAATCTTAGAAAGTCCTAAGACCCTCTGTATCTGTGATATTTCACAGAATATTTATCCTATTAGTGTATGTCTGTGGTTATTATTTTATTTAGTGTTTATAGATTCTGCAGTACCTCTGTGTTGCAGCCACATTACAAGATGACAGACAACAGGGAGAACTAACAAGCTGTTGTCCATTTTTTTCCAGTTCACACTGAGCAATGGACACCGACGCCACAGGGACAATGGAGGTGGCGGCGCTCGGCCGGCCTTTCAGCCTCGGGATGCTGTATGACTGCCGCAAAGACTCACTCATCCCTGGTAAGAATTCACATGTAGAAATACTAAATGCATCACAACTAGACAACAACCAAAACATTCGGAACATTGAAATGGGTCGGTACACTGCTGTGGAAGAAAACAGTTGATTTTTTCCAGTGTGTGATCTGTGAGGAAGAGAAAATGAGGATCTTTTGTCTTTTGTTTAGTGTTATAAAGGATACAAGTGAGTTGTTGGATATGAGAGACTCACATCATCTGAGATGGTTGTTTGAAAAAGAGACCTTTAAATCATCGACTTATTTAGTGAATTCATGGGAATTCAGGAATAAAACCTTGTATTTAGTGAGGTGTAAGGCTCAAACAATTATTGTTGCTTTTTATTATTAGTTCACCTGGACTGATTTGTGATCAGCAGTGACCAGTTCTCTGTTGTACGTCTGTTAAAGGTGTCTTATAATCCCATAAGAGATGGGACATGAAATGGCAGAACATTCATTCATTCATTAAAGGGAGCTGATCTTGATTTTTGTTTCTTCTTTTGCAGGCATGACATTGTGGGACCTTACAGATCTGAAAAATGATATACAAGAAAGACCACAGTGTTACAACAATTTTGAGATAGTTGCATCTGAATCAATTGCAGATAAATCTTCAGCATTAAATGTAAAAGCATCCCTGAAGGCAAGTTTCCTTGGTGGATTAGTAGAGGTTGAAGGATCTGCCAAATACCTGAAAGATAGTAAAACATCCAAACATCAGGTCAGAGTAACACTGAAGTACCATGCAACCACAAAGATGAAGCAACTGTCAATGAATCATCTTGGAAGACAGAATGTAAAGCATCCGTATGTCTTTGATAAAGGAATAGCAACACATGTAGTCACAGGTATCCTTTATGGGGCACAAGCCTTCTTTGTCTTTGACCGTGAGGTGTCTGATGAAGAAAGTCATCAAGACATTCAGGGCAACATGAAGGTGATGATCAAGAAAATCCCCACCATCACGATAGAGGGAGAAGGTTCTGTCCAAATGGAAACCAAGGACATTGAAAAGGTGGAGAAGTTCTCCTGCAAATTCCATGGAGACTTTTTACTGAAGAAAACTCCAACAACCTTTCAGGATGCCGTACAAGTCTACCAAAGCCTACCACAATTACTGGGAACCAATGGAGAAAATGCTGTACCAATGAAGGTCTGGCTGATGCCACTTGTGAGTCTAGATTCATGTGCTGCTAAACTCGTCCGTCAGATAAGTATAAGTTTAGTGCAGAAATCCCAGAGTGTCCTGGAGGACTTCACTGAGCTGGAAATGAGGTGCAATGATGCAATGAGAACCACCACTGCACAGCAGTTCCCACAGATTGGTAAAAAACTTAAAACATTTGCAGAATTTTGCTCCGAGTACAAACTGGAATTCCAACAAACTCTGGCAAAGAAACTTCCATCAATCAGGGGAGGAGGGGAAGAGGAGGCTGTGCTTGCAGAGATCCTGAAGAAGAGACATTCCTCTCCTTTCAACAACACAAGCCTGAACAAGTGGATGGACTGTAAAGAGAGAGAAATAAGCAGGTTGAAAATTTTCACCAACATGATGAAAAACACCAAGATTGTCCCATCTGAAAATGTGCTTGATGAAGAAATTCTCAGTGCAGAACATGCTGTGTGTTTTGTTTTTACCTCACTGGGAAGTGCTGAACCGTATCTCTCAGCTTTATCAAACTACTTGGAAGAAACACCCAAACCAGACAAACCTCAAGGTGTACACTGTCATGATATAGAGAAGGAACAATGGTACGCCTCAAAAGAAGTATCAGATGCAATGAGGAACAAAGTAAAGCTATTCAGTGATTTTGCAGAGGCCAACAAGGAGAAGAAGAACATAAAGTTCCTGACAGTAGGTTTAACAAATGAGACACAGAGAGGTTCAAGCATCTATGTTTATGAGGACGGTTTTTCTGTCAGTGAGAACTTTGAGCCGCCTTCAAAGCCTGAAACAGTGACAACAGGTGATGTAACCCACAACAGTGTGACACTGAAGATTTGTCCACCAAGATTTGGAGCAGCAAACATCACCTCCTACTCTGTAGAGTACTGTTACAGTGGAGAGGATGGATGGCAACAAAAACCAGCACCAAAGGATGAAGAAATCACAGTGAGCGGCCTGACTCCTAACACAGAGTATATGTTCAGATGCAGAGCAGTGACCTCAGTAGGTGTTGGGCCAGCCGGTGAAGTCAGCGGTCTCATTAAAACCTTACCTTGCAGCCCTCCTGGAAAACCTCAAGTTGAAACAAACTCAAGTGAGATATCAATTAGCTGGGAGAAACCTGCAGAGATTAGACAAGATGCCCACATTTTGAACTACATCATGGAGTACGCCCAAACAGACAAAGGGGTGAAAGATGAAGATCTCCAGTGGAACCAAATGGTGTCAAGAGCTGAAAAGGGGATAATTTCAGGGCTTCAGTCAGAGACAGAATATGCTGTCAGGGTTAGATGTGACTGTGGTGGAGCTGGCAGAAGCAAAGAAAGCATCACTGTGAATGTCTGCACAACAAAATATACACGACTTGCAGAAACTCTCATGCGTACAAGTGAAAGCATAAATTCTGGATCCCCCTCACTTTACAAACTGCCTCTGAAAGAAGAAGATATGAACATAGATGGTTACCGGAGGTACAACTTCGGCAAAGAAAGCAAGAGGCAAAATCGCACTATAGTGCTTTTTGGAGTGACGGGATCAGGAAAGTCCACTCTCATCAATGGAATGATCAACTGCGTTTTTGGTGTAGAGTGGAAGGACAATTTCAGATTTAAATTAATTGATGAGGATCAGTCCAAATCACAAGCTGAGAGACAGACCTCTAAAGTCACTGTGTACAAAATCAACCACCAAGACGGGTTTAAAACCCCCTTCTCTCTGACCATTGTGGACACTCCAGGCTTTGGAGATACAAGTGACATAGAGAGAGACAAAGAGATCACAGAGCAGCTATGTAATCTCTTCTCTGCTGAGCATGATGTCAGTGAAATTGACGCTGTGTGTTTTGTAGTTCCAGCTGCAGTAACACGACTCACATCATCACAGAAGTATGTGTTTGATTCTGTGCTTTCAATCTTTGGCAAAGATGTGGCAGAAAACATCAGGGTTCTGGTGACATTTGCAGACAGCCAACGTCCACCAGTTCTAGAGGCAATCAATGAATCAGGTGTCCCATGTCCTAAAACAAAAGACGGGCTGCCAGCTCACTTCAAATTCAATAACTCTGCATTATTTGCAGACAACAAATCATCCACAGCAGACAGCATGGATGGAAATGACGAAGATGGAGGCTTTGATCAGATGTGTTGGAACATGGGGACAGAAAGCTTGAAGAGTTTTTTTGTTGCTCTAAATGTCATAGACACCAAAAGCTTGACAATGACAAAGGAGGTCCTCAGAGAAAGACAGAAGGTCGAGAATTCAGTTAAGCATTTGCAGAAGCAGGTTAAACTTATGGTAGGCAAGATTGAGGAGATAAAGCAGACGTCCAACAAACTGAAAGAGCATGAGGCAAGTATCATTAGAGATAAGAATTTTGAGTTTGAAGTCACCATCACAAAGTTTGTTCAAGATGATATTTCTGGTACTGGACTTAACTCGACCAATTGTCAGCAGTGCGATCATACCTGTCATTATCCCTGTATCTGTCAAGTATCCAATGATGCAGATAAAAGACGCTGTTCTGCAATGGGATCAGATGGATACTGTACTGAGTGTCCAAACAAATGTTATTGGAATGTACATGTTAATGAGAAGTTCAGATGGGACTATAAGGAGGTTAAAGAAAAACGAACAGTGAAAGAGCTGACAGAAAAGTACTTAAAAGATTCAGAGGAAAAGGATACTCAGACTTTGATTGGAAAACTGAGGGCTGAAAAGGATCATGTGCAGGAAGAGTTGAAGAAACAGATAAACAACTCTGAAAACTGGTCAAACAGACTCAAAGAGATATCACTCAATCCAAATCCTCTCTCCACTAAAGATTGCATTGACAGGCTTATTAAAGCAGAGAAAGCTGAGGCCAAACCAGGATGGAATCAACGAGTTCGATTCCTGCAGGACATGACAGGCAACATGTGTTACCTATTTACAGGACTTCAACGTTTAGGCAAATCTATAGCCAAACTATTTGAATAATCTTTGCATCAGATAATTAACCCTATAACACCTTTTGTATCATATTTGATACACACGTTTCAGAGACCTCTACATCATCAACAAGATCAATAATTACCTGAAAGACGTATTGTTTACAATCAGGCTCATGTTAGCTGCCCTCTAGTGGATCATCAGAGTAATGCAGGAAGTAGAGGTCCCTTATTTACCAAATTCAAGATGGCTGCCTCTAAGCTGCAGCTCATATGACTTACCAATTTATCTATTTTTTTAAAAATTTTTTTACTTATATTCTAAGATGAACATTAGCTGGATTGAAGCAGCATATAAACACTTTATACCTAATTTTGTTGTAATATGTTGAAAATGTATGAATCAAATATGATACAGTTTGTATTTCAGGTAATATGTCTTAAAATCCCTAAATCATCATTATTGTTGTACATTTGATAATGTTTTTACCTTTTTATACACAGTTTTAGTTATCTAATTGGACCAATCAAAGATTAAAATGTCATATTTTTAGAGTGGAGTTATGGGTATTTATGAATAGTTTTACTCTCTTGTATAGTATAGAGTAAGAACGTGTACTTTCCTCGTACACACTGAAACACCAAGCTGGCTGTTTTAGATTCAAACAGTCACATATATATTGTGCATGAAGCTATATACATATCTATATATGATATGTACTTATGAATGATGTTTCTATAGATTGACTCTCAGTTTTATTCCTGTTTGATTATTTTGATTGTTGAAGATTGTTTAAGGACAAAGAGTTGTGATACATTTTCTCCAGTTTCTTTTCCTCTTATATTGATTGCAGCTTTATTATGTATGAAGTGTTTTATCTGTTTGTCACGTTTTAGTCGTGTCAGGACTGCAGGTGCAAATTAGCTATTGAGCTAACCCCGACACATTTATATTGACTTTACATTGTTAAAATGTCAATGTTTACACTGACTAAGACTGCATGTGTTTTTATTGCTGAATCATTATATTAAATAGAGAAAGTCTAGATGTCTTGTTCATTATTTTTAAACTTATTTCACTAAAATTCAACCTGACAGTTTGAAAACAGCACAACAACTGATGAGATTAAAGAGTTCATATAAATTTAAAGCAGATATATTTGTTTTCTTTTGTACATTGTATTAACTTTGTTTTCTTTGTGGTTTGTGATTATGACAAATGCCCTCAGTTACAATCCTAAAACTGTTTTATAAATCAATTTTATTCTTGAATGAATTAAAAGAAATAAAGAAACAAAACATGTTCTGCGTCTGTATTATCATTATTATCATTGTTGAACCTGCTGACCTCTGACATAAACTGTGTCTTAATTTTAAAGGAGTACATTCAATTTTTATGGAGTTATTTGAACGTTTTCTTTACCTGATTTTGTTAGAACAACTATAAACCTTTTACACTGAACTGTGTTGAGTTTCAAAGTATGGTCCACAGTAGTAGATGAAAAAAATATGTATTTTTTTAATTGTCCATTTTATCTTTAAATTTAAGAAAGACAGTGAAGCTTTGATTGGCAGGTTAATACCAGTGTCACTATTGTCAGGAGAAGCCAGAAACCAGTGGACCAACCCGTCACATCCACAGCTGGTAACAGGCCAGATTACATTTAGTTTAGAAAGCCAACAGCTGATGGAATAAAACAGCTCATATGGCTGTTAGTGCCTCCTCTGTGGGCTGCTGGGAGTCCAGTAAGATGACCTGAGCTCTCTGTCCGGCTCTGACTTGATACATAAAATCATTTAAACTTACACCAGTCACTTTACAGACAGTCACAATTTTCCCTCGTAGGTTTTGGTTTCTCAGACTGAGAATACCGAACCAACAGATCATCACAAATGTTAGAACTGACTCAAGTATAAAAGTATAAAACACTTTTATCAGAAGATTTTGTACATTAAAACTTGGAAGCTTCCTGATGTTTTGTCCACTAGTTTTCATCAGAAACAAGTAGTGACCAACACTGACACATCATCAGCTTTTAGGTTGATATGTTGAACTTGTTAGCAAACAGTTGCTTATTTCCACATCCAGCAGTTACGGAGCAACATTATCATTCATGTGGAGTCGTGTTTCTGTCCACCTGGTGAATGTAAGTCCAATATTCACTCTCTTTTAGCTCTGTTTTTACTCTCTACCAACTCCTGAGGGAAATATCTGGCTCTTTAGCTGCTAAATGCTCCACTATGTTCACCAGCTAGTCTACAGCTAACTGTGTCTGTTTGCTGTTTGGTGCTGAGCAGGTAGTGTACAGTGGCTTTTTTACAGCTTTTTCTCTGAAAACAGCTGCCTGCTGCGGCCCAAAACGACGCTATGAGAGCGCTGAGAGTGAACCAAAACAGTAAAGTTGCAGCCGGACAGATAAACAATGAGCTGAAACTCACTATAAAGCTCCGTAAAGCCGAGAGGAGCTGCAGAGTCACTGATAATTCTCTGTGGGTTCATCACTACGAGCCACGACCAACAAATTACATACTGACAGTGAATACAGTGCTGTTATAACAATGATTATATTTAAGAGAATAATGAAGTAGAGGAATTATTTCAGGCAGGTAAAAATACATTTGGGATGTTTGCAGTAATATTACCTGTTAACCAGCATTCCCAAGCTGCTGAACTGTGGTGCTAAAATCATTATTTTATGATGCAACAATGTCTGACAAAACAATGACAACAGCTGTGTCGTGTATTTGATTATATTGACATTATATTATATCGGACGCCAGATTAGAAAAGGCTCCTATGTGTCGTTCTGGAGTCACATGGTCAAACCACACATCTGCTGGTTTAATTTGGAGGACTGGTTGATACAGAAGTGAACAGTGAACGAGCTGAATGAAGCCAACAAGTGAAGGCAGCAATGTCAGTGCTCAAAGTGAATGTCATACATGTGGATACAAACATGAATCATTTGTAATTTCTCCAGTTTTACATTTATTGGTTGTTCTTTCACTTGTTGACTGTGTGATTTTTGAATGAGTCTGTGCAGATGTGGCTGCTGTGAGAACTGTGTCCTGTGTTTGATACATGCACTGATACTTAATGATGTGAATATTCACCTTTACAACTGTGAATGTTTGTATTTTTCAGTACTGATCTGCACCTGTATCAGAGTATAAGCTTTGTACAGTAGTACTGTAGATACTTTTATTTTATTGTGTATTTAACAGTGACATTTATTGTACCAGATGTAGCTAAAAGCTCATTTCCATCTGTAGTTGCTGGGCGGAGGCCACCAGTGATGCACAAGGTCCTGAAGTAAAAGATAAAAGTTGTTGGTTTTGTGGTGAATTAAAACATTAACACTTTGAAAAGCGACACAGTAAAACATCTGTATTAGAATAAAAAAACAACAACAGAAAAAACAAAACTGTTCCTCAACTAAAGAGTAAACCATCAATAATCTCAACATCATTAAAAACAAATGATTCATCAGTACAAGAAATTTCCCAGCAGACACGTAGTACTAATGCTGAACATCATAATCAGTGTATCTCAGCTCAGTGCAGATCTGAGTACTGATATTCAACATCAAGAGTTCCCTCTAGTGGAGGCTCTAGTTAACCTTCAGCAGCACTACAGGTTGTTACAAACTGTTTAAAGTCCAACTGAAATCCCATTTAATCATCTCTCTCTGCAGTCAAAAATAATGTAAAACATATACAAAATATGCATTTTTTGAATGTATTGTTTATAGTTTTGAATTATTGAAATTAAGAAAAAAGGTCTTTAAAATAAAAGAAATGCTCCTTTTTGTCTCAGTGTTGTGTTTGATTGACAGCAGCTGGGGGGCGTGTTGGTGTTGGTGTTACCTCAAGACAGTGATGCCTCACTAACACAACACGTGTACAGATGAACAAGGTTTATGGTTTTAAATTAGTTGCTTTTGTTCTTTTGTCATTTTCCTTTGTGCTCTTCACTATCCATCTTTACCAACAACTCTTACTGGTGAACAACAGAGACGAACCATCTAGTCTGTTCAAAGATGGCTGCAGCCTTGTGCTGAAAAAGCAAAATACTTTTTAATTTTCTAGCAAATCTAAGTGAATTTCAGGTCTGATTGCAGAGTCCGTTCTTACCGAAGGTTAAAATCAAAGTTCTCTAGTGATCTCCTGACTGGAAGTAACCGTTTCTGTAGTGAACCTGGACACGAGTGTGGGAGCAGGTATGTATAGTTGATCTATTTACTCCGATGTTGATCAACCAATAGGTGAAAAGTTGACCCCAAAGTTGACCCCCTTTGAAGACACTTTGAAGCAGAAATGCATAAAGAAAAATGAAAATAAAATATAGAAATAAAAAAGTTTAGGAAAACAAATAGGGGCAAAATACAAAGGGAAATAAATACAGAAATAAATACATGAGTAAATAAATATTTAAAAATGAATAATTCAATAAACAAAATTGAAAATTAAAAGGGAAAGTAAATAAATAGGGAAATTAATACAAAGGTAAATAAATACAGAAGCAAATTAAAATATAAATATAAATTTATGTCACATTTTATCAATGCCTACATTTATTTTTAATATTATTTTTGGTAAATTTAATGGCATATTAATTAATTTATGTATTGAGTCATTTATTTATTTATTTTTCATTTTTGGCGGTTTCAATCCTCCGTATTTATGGCGTGTTGTCCTTGTGAAGGGGATGGGATCTGCACTCGGCTGTTCACGTGAAAAGTGACATTAAAAGTTTTGTCATGGATGAAAAAAGAGAGTTAGAGAGAGAAGCTGAAACTCATTTGTCACCTCTGAAGCCTCCAACATGTTTGTCTGAAGAAGTGCCCGCCGGCTGGAGCTGTTTCCCCTTCTGCACATATGAAACGTCATACTGGTGACACCATTTCTGGGAAATCACTTCAGTTCTCTCCAGCAGCTCCGTCCTCATCTACTACCTACCTCTACTTCCTTAATATCACAGAGCATGTGAAGTTTGTCGGAGAGAATATGGAGACTTGAACCACAAAGCGCTGTCAGATCATCACAAACCTTTCTGCTGTAAGTAGGCTACACTTTGTTGTTGTTTTTCCAGATTAGTGCTGCAGGAGCTCTAAACACATTCAGCTCAACATGATCTTAATAAAGTGAAAGTAAAATGAGGAGAAAACTTAAACATGATCAACATTCATACGATTTGATGACTTCAGTGGGATAATTGTAATTGATAATTGTACTCAAACAGAGTTCTGTAATCAATCTTAATTATATAATTGACCTTTAATTTAAGAAAAGGCTTCATATTTAAGTGAAATGTATTGGTTGTTTATCAATGGCAGCTGGTGAAATGTTTATGGGTGGGGCTGTGTCATATCCAAACACTTTCAGTCTACAGTGTAAACTATATTAATATTCTAGTTATGTTGTATCTCTAGTCTCTATTCTAGTTTTTTACTGGTTTAGTACTTTATCTATCCGTCTATCTATAAGTTCATACTGTGACAGTAGGGCCCGATGATTTCTGCTTAGTGGAAAACAAGGACGGAATCATAGAAAGAAAATGTAAAACGTGGAATATGGTGGAATTTACTAAAAGATAAATGCAAGTTACAAAAATCAGGGTTTTCCCACCTTTATAAGATTTAAGCGAAGCACCAAAGTGTTTTTTCACAGCATCTAAACTGAAACTTTGCTGAGTCTTCACTGCGTTTTTATGGGCGGTGCCCCCCCCCCCCCCCCCCCCCCGTGTAACGGTGTAACTTCCTCGTATGAATCCGTACATATAAAATACTTACCAGTTCTTACTTGTACTTAAATGTAGATACAGCGGAAGAAAACAAGACAACGAGAAACAAGGGAGTAAAAAAAGTTAAAGTGTAACTTCTCGTAGCTTCCTCGTGTGAATCAGTACGTTACATGTGTATATGTGCACTAAAATCAAATGTTTTTGCTCATTGCAGTTATGAAAATCATTTTTTATGTATGTGTGTTTGACAGGTTTTCAACCACACTCCAGATTTATTTTGCTTATGTCTTCTACTTCTTTGTATGAATTTGAATAGAAAAAGTCAAGAAATGGGTCTAAAGTTAGCTCCTAGCAGCCATGTTGGTCCAGCACTGCAGCAGCTCATAACAGGCAAACTTACCTCTCTCCAGTGCACAGCTATGAAAGGCTTGTATTGTCATCCGTGGATGAAAAAATAACAATAAAGTAATGTAATAATATAGTATATCTTTAATTACACAATAATAAGGTACGCAGGAAGTTATGAAAAATGATTTTATTCTTTAATTACACATAAACCACAACGTATGTGTTGCTCCATAAGTACAGACTACTTACCCTATAAGTACAGGTACAAGTACATGGACATCATACGTGAGCTATGGGAGTAAGGTAAAAGAAAGTAGAATTACCGTAGTTTAAAATGCTTTTTTCTAAATGTTTTTGTGTATGAAAAGACCCAAAATGAACACTGTAAGCAGACTATTGATTATTATAAGCAAATTATTTAAACAGCATTTGTATAGGAATGATTCTGTCCCGAGCTTTCTGATCCATATAAACGGTCGATCACTGATCAATATAAGCGGTTTCCACTGTATAATGGTAATTTAAAAATATGGCGTGCTCTTGCTGTTTTTCCTTTTGAAGGTGGAGAGAGCAGCATTGGTAGTAGTAGTGTCGTCTCCCTCCTTAATGATATGTACCTTTGGTTTTATTTGAGGTTCATTTAGGTTCCTAGTAGGGGAGCCCCAGACCCCCCCCCCCCCGCTTAGAAAGTGGCCTGACTGGGATTATATTTGATTTTCCCAGTTCGCCCTGCCATCTCTACAGCTGGTTTGTGGCTTCACTCTGACTTTGGGAGGATGAGCAAATCAGTTCACATCTCTTCACTATGAGCCTGTTTTATTAATGTTATTGTGTGATTATTATTTTTTATGGTGCACAGTGTGATCACTCACAAACATGTGAAGGATTACTTCAGATCATAGTGCTCAAATATCTGTTTCACTTCTTCATGCTGATGTCTGACTGTGTGTTGAAGCACTTTTTTAATTAAGAAATTGTGCAAGTTTGTGTTGCATCATTACAAATTCATTGATATATATTAATTCCATTCAATGTATGATTATATTCTGAATACTTTCTTATTGAATTATTAACATTTTTATTCATCCATCACATGATTAGACAATCTTTCTGATGACAAAATGTGCTTCAATCATAAAAAACAGAATTCAAAAAATGTATTATGGAAAACAGGGAATTTGGGAGAAAATATGTGTTAAGAATATGATAAAAAACTAGATTTCAAGTAGCTGAAGTCAAACTTTTGACTGGTAGAATAATGCTCAGTACTTGGTGATCTGTAAGTTATTAAATGTTAATGTTCTCTCATGTTTAATCATCTCAGATAACTGCTTCATGTCTCTAATTCATGTTGTTTCTGTTCCCCCATTTTAAAAAGTCAGCACAGAAAGCAAAATAAGACGTTTACATGACTGCATCCAGCCAGCCAAGCCTTTCTGCTGTACCAGTTAGAAACCTTTTAAGACAGACAGTTAGTTTCTCCACCAACGTTCTCCTCTCTGATGGATTTTAGAGGAGAGATTTTATTGAATCAGGTGACTGAAGATCTGAGTTTTGCAGTGTTTATCATCGTCAATAACAGCAAGAGTCTACTGCTGGTTGACTCTGCTTGGGGCAATTAAAGAATCACCCTTTTTGAATCAGATTGGAGGAAACTGATTGGCTAAATTTATGTGGTCGTGTGAATATCTTGAGTCAGCAACTGGCTGCACTGCTGCACTGACTGGATGATGTTTCTAGAAGAGCCGTTTAGAGAAGGAAACAAACAGGAAGCTGCTGCAGCATTTCCTCCCCATGATAATGATTTACATGTTCATGAATGTTGTTTGTTATTTATGTATTTTACAAAAAGTTTTTTTGAAAAAAATAGCACTCTCCACCAGGTGGGCTGTGTTGGTGCATTGATGCTCAGTGTTTCCCCTAGGTTGAGTGGTTTTGGCCTGGCGGGGGGTGGGGGAGGGGGGGAAAGCAGAAACCTCGCTGATAAAGGGTAAATCAGCACTGCCATGGTCACCAAGGTCAGAGGAGGCTTTCCTAGACAACACAGATGGGTGAATGCGCAGATTCTATTGACACAATCAGACATTCAAATCAGAATGTGCTGACAGTGACCTGAAGTTCCATGCAACGTAACCTGAACTAACAGTGACTCACGTTGTGAAACAGTGCTAGTCAGAGGCTCCCAAATGCTATCGATTTCCAAATGAATGAATATTTGGCATTATTTTTGGCATTTAAAAAAATATTTTTTGGCCTGGCGGGGGTTCTCGCTGCACAACTATAGGGGAAACACTGATGCTGAATATCTTTGGGTTTCAGACTGTTTGTTGGACAAAACAAGACATTTGATGATGTCACCTCGTTCCTTAGTAACTTTCCACCACTGCTGGTGTAAATGTCATTAGTTTTGTGGGTAATTGGCCATAAACCAAAGTATTGGAGACATTGAAAATTTTTTAACCAGATGATGGCACTAGATGAAAAGTCAGAGGATCAAAGTTATTACAGTTCATCCTGAGGGGAACATGAATGTGTGAAACTAATTTCTTGACAACCCATCCAACAGTTGTTGAGATATTTCACAGAATAAGTGAAAACTTGGTGCTAGAGGAAAAGTCAGGGGATTCAGGATCATCCTCTGGGGAACATGGACTTCTGCACAAAATTTCATTACAAGTAATTTAATAGTATTTGAGATATTAGATGCAGAACATTTTATCTGCTCAACATGAGCACAAATGCAGGAACGTAAAGGCACAAGGAACACAAAACGTGACGGGCAGCTAGTCTGGATTTCAGTTTACACACATTGAGCTGATTACATTTTCTCTGATTTCTGCAACAAACAGCTTCCCTCCATTTTCTTACTGTGTTATTACTGACCCATTTAGGAAGCCTACCTACCTAAGTCCTAAGACCCTCTGTATTCATGATATCTCACAGAATATTTATCCTATTAGTGTATGTCTATGCTTATTATTTTATTTAGTGTTGATAGATTCTGCAGTACCTCTGTGTTGCAGCCGCATTACAAGGTGACAGACAACAGGGAGAACTAACAAGCTGTTGTCAATTTTTTCCAGTTCACACTCAGCAATGGACACCGACGCCACGAGGACGATGGAGGTGGCGGCGCTCGGCCGGCCTTTCAGCCTCGGGATGCTGTATGACTGCCGCAATGACTCACTCATCCCTGGTAAGAATTCACATGTAGAAATACTTAATGCATCACAACTAGACAACAACCAAAACATTCTGACCACTGAAATTGAACATCGGAAGAAATTTGTCAGGTGTGTGATCTGTGAAAAATAGAAAATGAGGATCTTTTGTCTTTTGTTTAGTGTCATGAAGAATACAAGTGAGTTGTTGGATATGAGAGACTCACATCATCTGAGATGGTTGTTTGAAAAAGAGACCTTTAAATCATCGACTTATTTAGTGAATTCATGGGAGTTCAGGAATAAAACCTTGTATAAGTAAGGTGTAAGGCTCGAACAATTATTGTTGCTTTTTATTATTAGATCACCTGGACTGATTTGTGACCAATACTGACCAGTTCTCTGTTGTACGTCTGTTAAAGGTGTCTTATAATCCCATAAGGGATGGGACATGAAATGGCAGAACATTCATTCATTCATTAAAGGAAGCTGATCTTGATTTTTGTTTCTTCTTTTGCAGGCGTGACATTGTGGGACCTTAAAGATCTGAGAAATGATATACAAGAAAGACCACAGCACTGCAACGATTTTCAGATAGTTGCATCTGAATCAATTGCAGATAAATCTTCAGCATTAAATGTGGAAGCATCCCTGAAGGCAAGTTTCCTTGGTGGATTAGTAAAGGTTGGAGGATCTGCCAAATACCTGAATGATAGTAAAACATCCAAACATCAGGTCAGAGTAACACTGAAGTACCATGCAACCACAAAGGTGGAGCAACTGTCAATGAATCATCTTGGAAGAGACAATGTGAAGCATCCGGATGTCTTTGATAAAGGAATAGCAACACATGTAGTCACAGCTATCCTTTATGGGGCACAAGCCTTCTTTGTCTTTGACCGTGAGGTGTCTGATGAAGAAAGTCATCAAGACATTCATGGCAACATGAAGGTGATGATCAAGAAAATCCCCACCATCACAGTAGGGGGGGAAGGTTCTGTCCAAATGGAAACCAAGGACATTGAAAGAGTGGAGAAGTTCTCCTGCAAATTCCATGGAGACTTTTTACTGAAGAAAACTCCAACAACCTTTCAGGATGCCATACAAGTCTACCAAAGCCTGCCACAATTACTGGGAACCGAAGGAGAAAATGCTGTACCAATGAAGGTCTGGCTGATGCCACTTGTGAGTTTAGATCCATCTGCTGCTAAACTCGTCCGTCAGATAAGTATAAGTTTAGTGCAGAAATCCCAGAGTGTCCTGGAGGACTTCACTGAGCTGGAAATGAGGTGCAATGATGCAATGAGAACCACCACTGCACAGCAGTTCCCACAGATTGGTAAAAAACTTAAAACATTTGCAGAATTTTGCTCCGAGTACAAACTGGAATTCCAACAAACTCTGGCAAAGAAACTTCCATCAATCAGGGGAGGAGGGGAAGAGGAGGCTGTGCTTGCAGAGATTCTGAAGAAGAGACATTCTTCTCCTTTCAACAACACAAGCCTGAACGAGTGGATGCAATGTAAAGAGAAGGAAATGCGCAGGTTAAAAATGTTCACCAACATGATGAAAAACACCATGATTGTCCCATCTGAAAATGTGCTTGATGAAGAAATTCTCTGTGCAGAACATGCTGTGTGTTTTGTTTTCACCTCACTGGGAAGTGCTGAACCGTACCTCTCAGCTTTATCAAACTACTTGGAAGAAACATCCAAACCAGACAAACCTCAAGGTCTACACTGTCATGATATAGAGAAGGAACAATGGTACGCCTCAAAAGAAGTATCAGATGCAATGAGGAGCAAAGCAAAGCTATTCAGTGATTTTGCAGATGCCAACAAGGAGAAGAAGAACATTAAGTTCCTGACAGTGGGTTTAACAAATGAGACACAGAAAGGTTCAAGCATCTACGTTTATGAGGATGGTTTTTCTGTCAGTGAGAACTTTGAGCCGCCTTCAAAGCCTGAAACAGTGACAGCAGGTGATGTAACCCACAACAGTGTGACACTGAAGATTTGTCCACCAAGATTTGGAGCAACGAACGTCACCTCCTACTCTGTAGAGTACTGTGTCAGCGGAGAGGACGGATGGCAACAAAAACCAGCACCAAAGGCTGAAGAAGTGACAGTGAGCGGTCTGACTCCTAACACAGAGTACATGTTCAGATGCAGAGCAGTGACCTCAGTAGGTGTTGGGCCAGCTGGTGAAGTCAGCGGTCTCATTAAAACCTTACCTTGCAGCCCTCCTGGAAAACCTCAAGTTGAAACAAACTCAAGTGAGATATCAGTTAGCTGGGAGAAACCTGCTGAGATTGGACAAGATGCCCACATTTTGAACTACATCATGGAGTACGCTCAAACAGACAAAGAGGTGAAAGATGAAGATCTTCAGTGGAACCAAATGGTGTCAAGAGCTGAAAAGGGGATAATTTCAGGTCTTCAGTCAGAGACAGAATATGCTGTCAGGGTCAGATGTGACTGTGGTGGAGCAGGCAGAAGCAAAGAAAGCATCACTTTGAGTGTCTGCACAACAAAATTTACGCGACTTGCAGAAATCATCAAACGTACAAGTGAAAGCATAAATTCTGGATCCCCCTCACTTTACAAACTGCCTCTGAAAGAAGAAGATATGAACATAGATGGTTGCCGGAGGTATAATTTCGGTAAAGAAAGCAAGAGGCAAAATCGCACAATTATGCTTTTTGGAGCGACCGGCTCAGGAAAGTCCACTCTCATCAATGGAATGATCAACTACGTTGTTGGAGTAGAGTGGAAGGACAATTTCAGATTTAAATTAAGTGATGAGGATCAGTCCAAATCACAAGCTGAGAGACAGACCTCTGAAGTCACTGTGTACAAAATCAACCACCAAGACGGGTTTAAAACCCCCTTCTCTCTGACCGTTGTAGACACTCCAGGCTTTGGAGATGCAAGAGGCATAGAGAGAGACAACGAGATCACAGAGCAGCTATGTAATCGCTTCTCTGCTGAGCTTGGTGTCAGTGAAATTGATGCTGTGTGTTTCGTAGTTCCAGCTGCGTTAACACGACTCACACCATCACAGTACTATATGTTTGATTCTGTGCTTTCAATCTTTGGCAAAGATGTGGCAGAAAACATCAGGGTTCTGGTGACATTTGCAGACAGCCAACGTCCACCAGTTCTAGAGGCAATCAATGCTTCAGGTGTCCCATGTCCTAAAACAAAAGACGGGCTGCCAGCTCACTTCAAATTCAATAACTCAGTGTTATTTGCAGACAACAAATCATCTGCAGCAAACGGCATGGATGGAAATGACGAAGATGAAGGCTTTGATCAGATGTTTTGGAACATGGGGACACAAAGCATGAAGAGGTTTTTTGCTGCTCTGAATGTCATAGACACCAAAAGCTTGACAATGACAAAGGAGGTCCTCAGAGAAAGTGGAGACGTGACGAAACTGCTAGAGGCCTTATTTAAAATAGCGAATGAGCTAGATGGAAATGCTGAGCTTCAGTCATTAATCAATTCACATTCTAGACCTCAGTCTGTAAGAGAGAGGCTGTTCTGGATCGTGTCAGCTGCCCTTAGAGGATTAGGGAGATAGAGGTCCCTTATTTACTAAATTCAAGATGGCTGCCTCTGAGCTGCGGCTCACATGAATTACCAAGCTATTCATTTTTCCATTTTTTTATTTATTACTTATATTCCAAGATGAGCATTAACTGGATTGAAACAGCATACACAACATTGTGTAATTTATTTTGTCCTAATATCATGTTGAAAAGGTATGAATCAAATATGATACATTATGTATTTCAGGTAATATGTCATTAAATCCCAAATCATCATCATTATTTTGCATTTAATAATCTTTTTACCTTTTTATACACTGTTTTAACTATCTAATTAAGCCAATTAAAGATTAAAATGTCATCTTTTTAGAGTGGAGTTATGGGTATTTATGAATAGTTTTACTCTCTTGTATAGTATAGAGCAAGAACGTGTACTTTCCTCGTACTCACTGAAACACCAAGCTGGCTGTTTTAGATTCAAACAGTCTGGAGAACATCTCAGAAGAGCTCAGTTGTGGGTGAAAAAAATGCAGTTTTAGTCTGAACTGAGGGCTGAAATGGAGAGAAAAAGATGAGTTTACAAATGTACCCACCGCAGTGTGGACGTACTCTGATTCAATGATACATCTCACATATACACACACAACATCAGATGATCAATCAAAACTACACCTGCATTTTTCTCATGCTTCACATTTGAAATAGTAAATCACCTTCTTGCTTTGACATGTTCTGTAACATTAAATTGTTGATGATTTAAACTAGTTCTTAATCTGACAGTATCACATATATATTGTGCATGAAGCTATATATGTAACTATATATGATATGTACTCATGAATGATGTTTCTATAGATTGAGTTTTATTCCTGTTTGATTATATTGATTGTTGAAGATTGTTTAAGGACAAAGAGTTGTGATACATTTTCTCCAGTTTTTCTTTTCCTCTTATATTGATTGCAGCTTTATTATGTATGAAGTGTTTTATCTGTTTGTCACGTCGTGTCAGGACTGCAGGTGCAAATTAGCTATTGAGCTAACCCCGACACATTTACATTGACTTTACATTGTTAAAATGTCAATTTTTAAACTATCTCTATGTTTTTTTTTATATATATATCTGCACCATTATATTAAATAGAGAAAATTTAGATGTCTTGTTCATTATTTTAAACTGATTTCCCTGAAATTTAAACTGACAGTTTGAAAACAGCACAACAAATGAGGAGATTGAAGAGTTAATATAAATTTAAAGCAGCTCCTGAACATTTTATCAACTTTGTTTTCTTTGTGGTTTGTGATTATGACAAATGTCCTCAGATACAATCCTAAAACTGTTTTATAAATCAATTTTATTCTTGAATGAATTAAAAGAAATAAAGAAACAAAACATGTTCTGCGTCTGTATTATTATTATTATCATTGTTGAACCTGCTGACCTCTGACATAAACTGTGTCTTACTTTTAAAGGAGTACATTCAATTTTTATGGAGTTATTTGAATGTTTACCTGATTTTGTTAGAACAACTATAAACCTTTTACACTGAACTGTGTTGAGTTTCAAAGTATGGTCCACAGTAGTAGATGAAAAAAATGTGTATTTTTTTAATTGTCCATTTTATCTTTAAATTTAAGAAAGACAGTGAAGCTTTG
This sequence comes from Thunnus maccoyii, assembly GCF_910596095.1. Taxonomy (NCBI): domain Eukaryota; kingdom Metazoa; phylum Chordata; class Actinopteri; order Scombriformes; family Scombridae; genus Thunnus; species Thunnus maccoyii. Next base: position 31,301,925 of record NC_056544.1, on the reverse strand, counting down.
ATTGGCAGGTTAATACCAGTGTCACTATTGTCAGGAGAAGCCAGAAACCAGTGGACCAACCCGTCACATCCACAGCTGGTAACAGGCCAGATTACATTTAGTTTAAAAAGCCAACAGCTGATGGAATAAAACAGCTCATAGTCCAGTAAGATGACCTGAGCTCTCTGTCCGGCTCTGACTTGATACATAAAATCATTTAAACTTACACCAGTCACTTTACAGACAGTCACAATTTTCCCTCGTAGGTTTTGGTTTCTCAGACTGAGAATACCGAACCAACAGATCATCACAAATGTTAGAACTGACTCAAGTATAAAAGTATAAAACACTTTTATCAGAAGATTTTGTACATTAAAACTTGGAAGATTCCTGATGTTTTGTCCACTAGTTTTCATCAGAAACAAGTAGTGACCAACACTGACACATCATCAGCTTTTAAGTTGATATGTTGAACTTGTTAGCAAACAGTTGCTTATTTCCACATCCAGCAGTTACGGAGCAACATTATCATTCATGGGGAGTCGTGTTTCTGTCCACCTGGTGAATGTAAGTCCAATATTCACTCTCTTTTAGCTCTGTTTTTACTCTCTACCAACTCCTGAGGGAAATATCTGGCTCTTTAGCTGCTAAATGCTCCACTATGTTCAGCAACTAGTCTACAGCTAACTGTGTCTGTTTGCTGTTTGGTGCTGAGCAGGTAGTGTACAGTGGCTTTTTACAGCTTTTTCTCTGAAAACAGCTGCCTGCTGCGGCCCAAAACGACGCTATGAGAGCGCTGAGAGTGAACCAAAACAGTAAAGTTGCAGCCAGACAGATAAACAATGAGCTGAAACTCACTATAAAGCTCCGTAAAGCCGAGAGGAGCTGCAGAGTCACTGATAATTCTCTGTAGGTTCATCACTACTACCAACAAATTACATACTGACAGTGAATACAGTGCTGTTATAACAATGATTATATTTAAGAGAATAATGAAGTAGAGGAATTATTTCAGGCATTCAAGGTTTTGGATGTCCAGTTTATTTTCTTATAGTCTGTTAGGTCCACTGATGTCAGATTGGGAGATTTTCCAGCCAGTTCAGTTAGTTTTTATTTGACTGGGTGGTAAAAATACATTTGGGAGGTTTGCAGTAATACGACCTGTTAACCAGCATTCCCAAGCTGCTGAACTGTGGTGCTAAAATCATTATTTTATGATGCAACAATGTCTGACAAAACAATGACAACAGCTGTGTTGTGTATTTGATTATATTGACATTATATTATATCGGACGCCAGATTAGAAAAGGCTCCTATGTGTCGTTCTGGAGTCACATGGTCAAACCACACATCTGCTGGTTTAATTTGGAGGACTGGTTGATACAGAAGTGAACAGTGAACGAGCTGAATGAAGCCAACAAGTGAAGGCAGCAATGTCAGTGCTCAAAGTGAATGTCATACATGTGGATACAAACATGAATCATTTGTAATTTCTCCAGTTTTACATTTATTGGTTGTTCTTTCACTTGTTGACTGTGTGATTTTTGAATGAGTCTGTACAGATGTGGCTGCTGTGAGAACTGTGTCCTGTGTTTGATACATGCACTGATACTTAATGATGTGAATATTCACCTTTACAACTGTGAATGTTTGTATTTTTCAGTACTGATCTGTACCTGTATCAGAGTATAAGCTTTGTACAGTAGTACTGTGGATACTTTTATTTTATTGTGTATTTAACAGTGACAATGCAACCGACACAGTAAAACATCTGTATTAGAATAAAAAAAACAACAACAGAAAAAACAAAACTGTTCCTCAACTAAAGAGTAAACCATCAATAATCTCAACATCATTAAAAACAAATAATTCATCAGTACAAGAAATTTCCCAGCAGACACGTAGTACTAATGCTGAACATCATAATCAGTGTATCTCAGCTCAGTGCAGATCTGAGTACTGATATTCAACATCAAGAGTTCCCTCTAGTGGAGGCTCTAGTTAACCTTCAGCAGCACTACAGGTTGTTACAAACTGTTTAAAGTCCAACTGAAATCCCATTTAATCATCTCTCTCTGCAGTCAAACATAATGTAATAAGTAAAAAACATATATTTTTAAAATATATTGTTTATAGTTTTGCATTATTGAAACTAAGAAAATGGTCTTTGGAGAAACAGAAGAAATGCTCCATTTTATCTCAACAAGCTGGGGGGTGGGGGGAATTGTGTCTGTGTTTGATTGATAGCAACTGAGGGGCGTGTTGGTGTTAAACCTTATAAATGGACACAAAGTAGACAAACTGCTGTAGCTACAAGTCATGGACAGACTGTGTGTCTCTAAAAGGGATTTTAAAGCGTAACGACCAAACCAGCATCTAACAGGTCTTCAGGTATGTTTACATGCTGTTTAATGTGCTGCAGCTGAGCAGCTAATTAGCTATATAGCTGCTAACTGACGTTAGCTGTGAACTTTTTTCTGGTGAGTGTTTGTTTGGTGGCTTGTTCAACAAGCTGCAGGACAAGATGTGTGTTTATGTTTGTAAGGTAGATAAGAAGGAGACTTTAACAGGAAAGCTAATGTGGGTTGTTGTTGTTCAGAGTCTGTGGCTCTTGTGTTGTGTAGCAGGATGCTATCAGGCTCAGTGTGACCGTCTGCTCTGCCAGTGATAGAACAACGCGTTATCGCTTTATGAGAAGTTTGATGTGTTGTGTGCAAATAAGGACTCCAGCAACGTAAGAGGATGATGGAACTGTATTTAATAAAAATAATGCTAAAATTCACATTTTTTCCAAATGAAGAACACAGGACAAGTTGTGGTTCACATGACTTACCAAGCCACTCATTTAGATAATTCTGACAAAGTTATGGTAAGAATAAAATGTTTATTTCTATTTCTATTTTAAGCTTCAAGCATCTGATGGATTAAAGCAGCACATAAACATTGTGTACTTTATTTTGTAATAATATATTGAAAATGAATCAATTATGATACAGTCTGTATTTCAAGTAATATTCCTGTAAATCCCTGAATCATCATTGTTGTGCATTTAATAATGTTTTTAATGAAAATAAAAAATGAAAATGAAAAAGTGGAGAAAAGTAGAATTTCACTCTTTTGTATAAGATTTGATGTCCCACCACTCAAAAATCTTCAATTTATGGTCGATCACAACCGCTTCTTACGTGTTGTCCGACCACGTCAGAAATCAAATGTGTTTATAGTTGATCTGAACAGCTTCACTCAAAGCCAACCGTCACAGACTCAGGGAGGGGAGGGGACGTGATATCTTTTGAATACAGACATGACGGTGCATATTTTCAGACTGTCTCTCTTGGAAGGCATCATAGTGCTGCACTCGGCTGTTCACATGAAAAGTGAAAGGAGAGTTAAAGAGAGAAGTTGAAACTCATTTCTCACCTCCGAAGTGTCCGACATGTTTGTCTGAAGAAGGACACGCCAGCTGAGAGCTGTTTCCCCTTCTGGGATTTCACCCCGATTCTCTCCAGCAGCTACTTCCTCATCTTTATGGATAATCAGGAAGTGGAGTTTGTCAGAGAGAATATATAGATAGTAACCACAGAACACTAAAAGAGGATCACAAACCTTTCTGCTGTAAGTTCACTGATTGTGTTTTGTTGTTGTTTTTCCAGATTAGTGCTGCAGGACCTCTAAACTCATTCAGCTCAACATGATCTTAGTCAAGTGAAAGTAAAATGACGAGAGAACTTAAACATGATCAGCACTTTGATGACTTCAGTTGGATCATGTAATTGATAATTGTACTCAAACAGAGTTCTGTAATCAATCTTAATTATATAATTGACCTTTAATTTAAGAAAAGGCTTCATATTTAAGTGAAATGTATTGGTTGTCTATCAGTGGCAGCTGGTGAAAATGTTTGTAGGTGGGGCTGTGTCATATCCAAACACTTTCAGTCTACAGAATAAACTATATTAATATTCTAGTTATGTTGTATCTCTAGTCTCTATTCTAGTTTTTTACTGGTTTAGTACTTTATCTATCCGTCTATCTATAACTAGGAAAGTTCATACTGTGACAGTAGGCCCGATTATTTCTGCTTTGTGGAAAACAAGGACGGAATCACAGAATTTGATAATAAAAATGGAATCAAGTGTCGCTCTGGAAACAATATTTTGTTATATTTAAAATATAATCAATTCTAATTCTGTTCTGAATTTATTCTTTTTTAAAATAATATTAAACAACCCAATTCTTTAGTAATGAAAAATAACCAGTAAGAGTATTGATAAGATAAAGATAAAATCCTAACATAGCGTATTATTTTTTATGGTGCACAGTGTGATCACTCACAAACATATGAAGGATTACTTCAGATCATAGTGCTCACATATCTGTTTCACTTCTTCATGCTGATGTCTGACTGTGTGTTGAAGCACTTTTTTGATTAAAAAATTGTCCAAGCTTGTGTTGCATCATTACAAATTCATTGATATATATTCATTTCATTCAATGCATGATTATATTCTTATTACTTTCTTATTGAATTATTACCATTTTTATTCATCCACCACATGATTCAACAATCTTTCTGATGACAAAATGTGTTTCAGTTGTAAAACACAGAATTTAGAAAAATAAAAGAGAAAACAGGGACTTTGTGAAAAAAACATATTTAAGAATATAATAAAAACCAGATTTCAAGTAGCTGAAGTCAAACTTTTGACTGGTAGAATAATGTTCAGTACTTGGTGATCTGTAAATTATTAAATGTTAATGTTCTCTCATGTTTAATCATCTCAGATAACTGTTTCATGTCTCTAATTCATGTTGTTTCTGTTCCCCCGTTTTAAAAAGTCAGCACAGAAAGCAAAATAAGACGTTTACATGACTGCATCCAGCCAGCCAAGCCTTTCTGCTGTACCAGTTAGAAACCTTTTAAGACAGACAGTTAGTTTCTCCACCAACGTTCTCCTCTCTGATGTGTTTTAGAGGAGAGATTTTATTGAATCAGGTGACTGAAGATCTGAGTTTTGCAGCGTTTGTCATCATCAATAACAGCAAGAGTCTACTGCTGGTTGACTCTGCTTGGGGCAATTAAAGAATCACCCTTTTTGAATCAGATTGGAGGAAGCTGATTGGCTAAATTTATGTGGTTGTGTGAATATCTTGAGTCAGCAACTGGCTGCACTGCTGCACTGACTGGATGATGTTTCTAGAAGAGCCGTTTAGAGAAGGAAACAAACAGGAAGCTGCTGCAGCATTTCCTCCCCCATGATAATGATTTACATGTTCATGAGAGTCGAAAGTTATTTATTTATTTTACAAAAGGTTTATTTGAAAAGAGATAACACTTTCCACCAGATGGGTTGTGTTGGTGCATTAATGCTGAATATCTTTGGGTTTTGGACTGTTTGTTGGACGAAACAAGACATTTGATGACGTCACCTTGTCCCTTAGTTACTTTCCATCACTGCTGGTGTAAATGTCATTAGTTTTGCAGTTATTTGGTCATAAATCAAAGTATTGGACACATTCAAATTTTGACCAGATGATGGCACTTGATGAGAAGTCAAAGGATCAAAGTTATTACAATTCATCCTGAGGGGAACATGAATGTGTGAAATTGATTTCTTGACAACCCATCCAACAATTGAGATATTTCACAGAATAAGTGAAAACTTGGTGCTAGAGGAAAAGTCAGGGGATTCAGGATCATCCTCTGGGGAACATGGACTTCTGTACTAAATTTCATTACAATCCATTTAATAGTTTTTGAGATATTAGATTCAGAACATTTTATCTGCTCAACATGAGCACTAATGCAGGAACTTAAAGGCACAAGGAACACAAAACGTGACAGTCAGCTAGTCTGGATTTCAGTTTACACACATTGAGCTGATTACATTTTCTCTGTTTTCAAACAAACAGCTTCCTTCCATTTTCTTTCCCTTGTGTTATTGCTGACCCATTTAGGAAGCCTACCATCCCACAGTATCTCTGTGGATTTTTGTAAATCTTAGAAAGTCCTAAGACCCTCTGTATCCATGATATCTCAAAGAATATTGATCCTATTAGTGTATGTCTATGCCTATTGTTTTATTTAGTGTTTATAGATTCTGCAGTACCTCTGTGTTGCAGCCACATTACAAGGTGACAGACAACAGGGAGAACTAACAAGCTGTTGTCCATTTTATCCAGTTCACACCGAACAATGGACACCGACACGGGGACGATGGAGGTGGCGGCGCTCGGCCGGCCTTTCAGCCTCGGGATGCTGTACGACTGCCGCAAAGACTCACTCATCCCTGGTAAGAATTCACATGTAGAAATACTAAATGCATCACAACTAGACAACAACCAAAACATTCTGAACATTGAAATGGGTCGGTACACTGCTGTGGAAGAAAACAGTTGATTTTTTCCAGTGTGTGATCTGTGAGAAATAGAAAATGAGGATCTTTTGTCTTTTGTTTAGTGTTATAAAGGATACAAGTGAGTTGCTGGATATGAGAGACTCACATCATCTGAGATGGTTGTTTGAAAAAGAGACCTTTAAATCATCGACTTATTTAGTGAATTCATGGGAGTTCAGGAATAAAACCTTTTATTAGTAAGGTGTAAGGCTCGAACAATTATTTTTTCTTTTTATTATTAGATCACCTGGACTGATCTGTGATCAGCAGTGACCAGTTCTCTATTGTACGTCTGTTAAAGGTGTCTTATGATCCCATAAGGGATTGGACATGAAATGGCAGAACATTCATTCAATCATTAAAGGAAGTTGATCTTGATTTTTGCTTCTTCTTTTGCAGGCATGACATTTTGGGACGATGATGACCTGAAAAATGATATACGAGAAAGACCACAGCGCTATAACAATTTTGACATAGTTGCTTCTGAATCAATTGCAGATAAATCTTCAGCATTAAATGTTGAAGCATCCCTGAAGGCAAGTTTCTTTAGTGGACTGGTAGAGGTTGGAGGATCTGCCAAATACCTGAATGATAGTAAAACATCCAAAAATCAGGCCAGAATAACACTGAAGTACCAAGCAACCACAAAGATTAAGCAACTGTCAATGAATCATCTTGGAAGAGACAATGTGAAGCATCAGTATGTCTTTGATAAAGGAATAGCAACACATGTAGTGACAGCTATCCTTTATGGGGCACAAGCCTTCTTTGTCTTTGACCGTGAGGTGTCTGATGAAGAAAGTCATCAAGACATTCAGGGCAACATGAAGGTGATGATCAAGAAAATCCCCACCATCACGATAGAGGGGGAAGGTTCCCTAAAAATGGATGACAAGGACATTGAAAAGGTGGAGAAGTTCTCCTGCAAATTCCATGGAGACTTTTTACTGAAAAAAATGCCGACATCCTTTCAGGATGCTGTACAAGTCTACCAAAGCCTGCCACAATTGCTGGGAACCAATGGAGAAAATGCTGTACCAATGAAGGTCTGGCTGATGCCACTCGTGACTTTAGATTCATCTGCTGCTAAACTCGTCCGTCAGATAAGTATAAGTTTAGTGCAGGATACTCAGAGTGTCCTGGAGGATTTCACTGAGCTGGAAATGAGGTGCAATGATGTAATAAGAACCACCACTGCACAGCAGTTCCCACAGATTGGTGAAAAACTTAAAACTTTCGCAGAATCTTGCACCAAGTTCAAGATGGAATTCCAACAAAACTTTGCAAAGAAACTTTCGTCAATCAGGGGAGGAGGGGAAGAAGAGGCTGTGCTCCCAGAGATCTTGAAGAAGAAACATTCTTCTCCTTTCAACAACACAAGCCTGAACAAGTGGATGGACTGTAAAGAAAGAGAAATCTACACCGTACTGTCTTTCACCAACATGATGGAAAACACCAAGATCGTTCCATCTCAAACTCATCTGTACAAAGAAATCCTCAGTGCAGAACATGCTGTGTGTTTCGTTTTCACCTCCTTGGAAAGTGCTGAACCGTATCTCTCAGCTTTATTAAACTACTTAAATGAAGCATCCAAACCAGATGACCCTCAAGATCCACAGACTGACGATGTAGAGAAGGAACAATGGTACGCCTCAAAAGAAGTATCAGATGCAATGAGGAACAAAGTAAAGCTGTTCAGTGATTTTGCAAAAGCCAACAAGGAGAAGAAGAACATAAAGTTCCTGACAGTAGGTCTATCAAATGAGACACAGAAAGGTTCAAGCATCTACCTTTATAAAACAGGCCTTTCTGTCAGTGAGAACTTTGAGCCGCCTTCAAAGCCTGAAACTGTGACAGCAGGTGATGTAACCCACAACAGTGTGACACTGAAGATTTGTCCACCAAGATTTGGATCAGAGAACATCACCTCCTACTCTGTAGAGTACTGTGTCAGTGGAGAGGATGGATGGCAACAAAAACCAGCACCAAAGGATGAAGAAGTCACAGTGAGCGGCCTGACTCCTAACACAGAGTACATGTTCAGATGCAGAGCAGTAACCTCAGTAGGTGTTGGGCCAGCCGGTGAAGTCAGTGGTCCCATTAAAACCTTATGTAAGTTGAAACTAACTCAGGTGAGATAGTGTTTGGGCAAGATGTCCACATTTATCATCATAAACAGCTGTCAGCAGGTGTCCTGACTAAACCATCTTCATAGTTAAACAACCACATAGGTCAATTGTCCAGGCACTCTAGAATGACTCATAGGAGCGTTTTCTAATATGCTGCTTCTGTCAGCAATAATCGCTAAACCCTTACAAATCACCGTTAAAAAATAATTGTTTTATGATGTGATAAGTCAAGTCAACTTTATTCATATAGCACATTTCATATATAATGTAATGCAACACAATGTATGTTACATAAAAATGATACACAATCGTAACACAATTAAACAAGTATAAGTGCAGACGATAAACATGTATTTACAGGTGTTCGTGCAGTTATACAAGAATCAGTGCAGTCAAAATATACAAAACATACACACACACTTTTGCTCTCCAGAGACAGAGATCTGAGATGAGCTGCAATTTTCTGTCTTTGAACCTTTGCACCAAAGATGAGTATTTCTTTTCATCCTTTTCATTTGCAAAAGGATCTTTGACATCCATAGATAAGTATCGTCAATATACTGAGTTAGGGAATGTATGGGATATAGGTCATCAGGAGACAGGGATATGTACGGTTGTGAATCATCGGCATAATTATGGTAATTTATTTTGTGTTTCTGTATAACCTGTGCGAGTGGGAGCATATAGAGATGAAATATTAGTGGTCCAAGAATCGAACCTTGGGGTACTCCCCACGTAATAACCACTCTGTCTGAGGAAAAGTCTCCAATTGACACAAAGAACTGCCTGTCCTGCAGGAAGGTTCTGAACCAGTTTAGAACTATAGAAGATGATGTACATCAGCTGTTGCTGAGAGTTCAGTAAAGTTGCTCAACAGTTTGTTTGTTTGTCTCCTTTGATTCATTTACCAACATAACAGCTGTGTTTATGAAGATTAGGCAGCGCTGTGCAATTTTGTTGCTCATTTTGGAACAAAATTGCGTTTGTGATAAAAACCTGCTCAGACCACCTCTTACCGCAGTTGCAGGGCAATTTTCGTTGCTTCATTTGGCAGAGGTGAACACATACAGACGTCTCCAAAATCACAAAACACCTTTCATTTATGTTAAGTTTTGTCCCTTTCAGTTTGCTACACGTTTTTTGATTTACTGCAGATTGACATGAGACTCAAAACCCAATTTCTATGAAAGATTCTTACAAATGATATCATCCATCCAGATATTGTTGGCCCTGCATCAACATCCTATATACTGTGATCAAATAAATTATGTTCATGAAAACATTTTAAAAAGGCTTTCAACAAAATCTTAATCATTTTACATTCATTCATCTTTTAAATATTATGACAAAATAGTGATAGAAGTTGCGCTTGTCCAGCAAATTTCCAAACCAAATTTGTATTTGTATAATTAAGGATATTATATTTACTTAAAAGCACAAACAAGGATTTTCAAATATGCAGAGGAAGAGTAGAACTATCAATTATCCTTTATTAACTGTTTGCACAAGATAGGCGACAACACACATGAGAACACATCAGCTTTATTTTCATTCTAACATTGTCAGCATATTTTGGATTGATTTATATGAATTTATATTTTGGAACATCAGGTTCTTCACAGAGATTAACTCTTTTCTGTCTCTCACCTGTTTCACCTGTTGCTGCGTTTAAAGGAGATAAGAGGAGATCCTGGCTGTGCATGAGTAGTGCCAACGCTGATGGTCAGGAAGTTTCAAAAAATTGTTGGTCACACCCACATGGGGCATGCGCCAGGAATTAAGTGTTGGATCTGCACCTGCACCGTATTTCAGGAAAATAAGGCCCAATGACTTTAGGCTTTTTTGGTTTTTGTACTTTAATCTATTGAATCCAGTCACAGCTGAGGCCTGTTGATTCAATCCTTACATTGGTTATAGATTTTTTTATTGTTTTCATGATTTGAGTTAAGTAATCCAATCTATTCCTTTTTTGAGTCATGATATAAAAATATGCTTCATCAGTGTTTCATTTTCAGGGCTATTTTAACATAAATGTGAAAACAGGTTTTTACAAATGTCTTTAACACACATTTAACATCTTACAGTACAATAAACCAACAATCATTACGTTAAAATAGCCAGTTTGAAGTTATGAATCACAATTCAGTCATATTTACACTGACCTAGTAGTGAGTTTTATCTACCAAACATTTTCCAGATCACACATAATACACAGTATGTCCAAATGAATCCACTGTGTTTTACACCTAGAGGAAGGTCCATCAGTGTGTACAGTTCTCTCTGCAATCACAGACACACTGAAACTCACACATTGTACATACAGAATAAGTAAGGGTGTCGATGAGTCTTTAGAACATAATGATTCAGACAACATCAAAGATCAAGTCAAAAATATTAAAATAGCAACACAAGGCAAGTTTATTTGTATAGTACATTTCAACAACACAATTCAAAGTGTTTTACACAGAACATAAAAGGCAGCAAGGCAGAATATAAAAGTAACAAAAGGAAATATAAAAAATAATTTAAATACAATTAATAAGTGTTGAATTTGAAAAAATAAGCTGAAGTAGAATAAGACAGAAAAACAGGAGAATAAAAGTTACAGTGCAGTGTAAGATATTAATCAAAAGCCTCAAATAGGATTTAATAAAAGGCAAACAGAAAAATCTTCAGCCTTGATTTAAAAGAACTGAGAGTTGTAGCAGACCTGCAGTTTTCTGGGAGTTTGTTCCAGATATGTGCAGCTTATAAAGTCAACGCTGCTTCTCCATGTTTAGTTTTTACTTTAGGAACAGAAAGCAGACCTGATCCAGACCACCTGAGAGGGTCTAGATGGTTCATAATAATCCAGTATGATTCTTAAAATTCTCTTTAAACAATAAGTTTGGGCCATTTTTACAAGATATTGTAACTATACTCAAAGAAACCACATATGTACATAAAAATTCAGATGAAAGAAAAATTAAAAATCTCCAGTAACTAAGAGATGAAACTCTCATGTACCTTAAAACTGTGTAAACACAACTCGAGTCTTTCCAACCATAGTTATCCATCACTGATGTGACTAATTAAACCCATTTTATGAACATAACATTGATTGTTTGTCCTTTTTTTCAGTAATCAGGTCTACACCTCCCCCAGTCAACTACGATAATAAGGAGATCAGGATTGTGATGGTGGGGAGACGTGGAGTTGGGAAAAGTACCGTAGGAAATGCCATCCTAGGAAAACAGTGCTTTCAAGTTAAATCTCAATGGCCCTTGGAAGCTGTGACAGAACACTGTGAAAAGGCTGTTGGTAAGGTGGATGGACAAAAAGTTGCTGTTATCGAAGTTCCAGACCTGTTTCACACCTATAACACCGTCCGGTGCATTCCCATTGCTCCTCCTGGACCTCATATCTTCCTGGTTGTTTACAGAATGGGCAGAGGCACAAACGAAGAACGGCAGACGGTGGAGAAGATTCAGGAAATCTTTGGTGAAGACGCCAACAAATACAGCATGATTCTCTTTACTGTTGATGAAGAGCTTGAATACTCGGTGTATGAGACTGCTGAGAACTTACTGAAGAGTGCCAAATACCTGCAGAAACTTGTGGCCAAATGTAATGGCCAGTACCATGTATTCGATGAGAGTCTGAGTGGAGATTCTCAGGTCAGCGAGCTACTCAAGAAGATCAGAAATATAACAAAGAAGAACGGATGGAAATCATTACACCAATGAAATGTTCCAGGAGGCAGAGAGCAATTCAGGAGAGACAACAAATCCTTAAAGACAAAGAAGAGCAAATATGCAAAGAGCAGGAGGATTGGAGAGGAAACTAAAGGAAAAGTAACAGATGATCGTTCTCAGGTCAGCAAGCTGCCCGAACAGTTAAATGCACAATATGTAATTTTAGCCACTAGGGGTCTCAATGAAAACAATAACAAAAGACAGAGTCTGATGACAGCGTGAAGTAGCAAGGGATCATGGGAGTTGTTGTCTTCACTGTTAAACAACCAGCATCACCGGGATAGGATTACTCCAGTGTTCATCGTTCAGGATGTTTTTACCGGGAGCCAAATTACTCGCAGAGGTCTCCACCTCTCCAAAAACAAATGTACACGCAGATTAAAATCGGTAAAAATACTAATTAAAGCTGTTTCACCTAAAAAAATCAGTGTTTCTCCGATGATGTTCAGTGAACACCGAACATCCGGTAGGCGCTGTTAGCTGAGCTGCTGCCAACATTTGCTCTATTTATTTCTCTTATAACTTAAGATCCAGACATTTGGCAGGTTTCTACTAAATAGTTACATATTATAGCTTTTAGAAATATAAATGTGCAGAATGGAAGAAGCTACTTCACCACTGAAATGTTCCTAATAGCAGAGAGAGTGATAGAAGAAAAGAAACAACAAATCCTGAAAAAGAAAGAAGACCAAATGTTAAACTAATTCTTAATCTGACAGTATCACATATATATTGTGCATGAAGCTATATACGTAGCTATATATGATATGTATGATATGATGTTTTTATGGATTGACTCTCAGTTTTATGCCTGTATGATTATATTGATTGTTGAAGATTGATTAAGGACAAAGAGTTGTGATACATTTTCTCCAGTTTTTCTTTTCCTCTTATATTGATTGCAGCTTTATTAATGATGCACTAAGAGCCACCACTGTACAGCAGTTCCCACAGATTGGTAAAAAACTTAAAACATTTGCAGAATTTTGCACCAAATTAAAGCTGGAATTCCAAGAAAATTTGGCAAAGAAACTTCCATCAATCAGGGGAGGAGGGGAAGAGGAGGCTGTGCTCGCAGAGATCCTGAAGAAGAGACATTCTTCTCCTTTCAACAACACAAGCCTGAACAAGTGGATGGACTGTAAAGAGAAGGAAATCTCCATCTTGAAATTTTTCACCAAAATCATGAACAACACCAAGATCGTCCCATCTCAATATATGCTTGATGAGGAAATTCTCAGTGCAGAGCAAGCTGTGTGAGTTGAAACAAACTCAAGTGAGATATCAGTTAGCTGGGAGAAACCTGCAGAGATTGGACAAGATGCCCACATTTTGAACTACATCATGGAGTACGCCCAAACAGACAAAGGGGTGAAAGATGAAGATCTCCAGTGGAACCAAATGGTGTCAAGAGCTGAAAAGGGGATAATTTCAGGGCTTCAGTCAGAGACAGAATATGCTGTCAGGATCAGATGTGACTGTGGTGGAGCTGGCAGAAGCAAAGAAAGCATCGCTGTGAATGTCTGCACAACAAAATTTACGCGACTTGCAGAAATCATCAAATGTACAAGTGAAAGCATAAATTCTGGATCCCCCTCACTTTACAAACTGCCTCTGAAAGAAGAAGATATAAACATAGATGGTTGCCGGAGGTATAATTTCGGTAAAGAAAGCAAGAGGCAAAATCGCACTACAGTGCTTTTTGGAGCGACCGGATCAGGAAAGTCCACTCTCATCAATGGAATGATCAACTGCGTTGTTGGAGTAGAGTGGAAGGACAATTTCAGATTTAAATTAATTGATGAGGATCAGTCCAAATCACAAGCTGAGAGACAGACCTCTGAAGTCACTGTGTACAAAATCAACCACCAAGACGGGTTTAAAACCCCCTTCTCTCTGACCGTTGTAGACACTCCAGGCTTTGGAGATACAAGTGACATAGAAAAAGACAAATATCACAGAGCAGCTACATAATCTCTTCTGTGTCAGTGAAATTGACGCTGTGTGTTTCGTAGTTCCAGCTGCAGTAACACGACTCACAACATCACAGAAGTATGTGTTTGATTTTGTGCTTTCAATCTTTGGCAAAGATGTGGCAGAAAACATCAGGGTTCTGGTGACATTCGCAGACAGCCAATGTCCACCTGTTCTAGAGGCAATCAATGCTTCAGGTGTCCCATGTCCTAAAACAAAAGACGGGCTGCCAGCTCACTTCATCATTATTTGCAGAATGGATGAAGATGATGAAGATGGAGGCTTTGATCAGATGTGTTGGAACATGGGGACAAAAAGCATGAAGAGGTTTTTTGTTGCTCTGAATGTCATAGACACCAAAAGCCTGACAATGACAAAGGAGGTCCTCAGAGAAAGACAGCAGCTGGACAATTTGCTTGAAAATTTGCAGAAGCAGGTTAAATTTATAGTAGGCAAGTTTGAGGAGATAAAAGAGACGTCTAAAAAACTGAAAGCGCATGGGCGAAAGATCAGTAGAAATGACAATTTTGAGTTTGAGGTCACCATCACAAAGTTTATTCAAGAAGTTATTTCTGGTACTGGACTTAACTCCACTAATTGTCAGCAGTGCCACCATTCCTGTCATTATCCCTGTATCTGTCAAGTATCCAATGATGCAGATAAAAGACGCTGTTTTGTAATGGGATCAGATGGATACTGTACTGTGTGCCCAGACAAATGTTACTTGAATGTACATGTTAATGAGAAGTTCAGATGGGACTCTAAGGAGGTAGAAGAAGAACAAAGAGTGAAAGAGCTTAAAGAAAAGAAAGAAGTACCTAAAAGATTCAGAGGAAAAGGATACTCAGACTTTGATTGGAAAACTGAGGGCTGAAAAGGATCATGTGCAGGTGGAGTTGAAGAGACTGATAAACAACTCTGAAAATTGGTCAAACAGACACAAAGAGATAGCATTGAAGCCAAATCCTCTCTCCTCTCAAGAGTGCATTGACATGCTTATTGAGGCAGAGGAATCTGAGGCCAAACCAGGATGAAACCAAAAGAGTTTGGTTGCTGGTTTGCATGACAGGCATCAAAAAAGTTACTTTAAACACAATGGCAATTTTTTTTGGATTAGATGATGATCATCATCATCAAATAATAATTAACCCTATAACACCATTTGTATCATATTTGATACATGAGTTTCAGAGACCTCTATATCATCAACAAGATCAATAATTACCTGAAAGAGGTATTGCTTACAATCAGGCTCATGTTAGCTGCCCTCTAGTGGATCATCAGAGCAATGCAGGAAGTAGAGGTCCCTTATTTACCAAATTCAAGATGGCTGCCTCTGAGCTGCAGCTCACATGACTTACCAAGCTACTAATTTTTCTTTCTTTTTTTTTTTAGTTAAATTCTAAGATTAACATTTGCTGGATTGAATATCATGTTGAAAATGTATGAATCAAATATGATAAAGTGTGTATTTCAGGTAATATGTATTTAAATCCCTAAATCATCATCATTGTTCAATTACCTTCTTGCTCTGACATGTTCTGTAACATTAAATTGTAAATGATTTAAACTAGTTCTTAATCTGACAGCATCACCTATATATTGTGCATGAAGCTATATACGTAGCTATATATGATATGTACTCATGAATGATGTTTCTATAGATTGACTCTCAGTTTTATTCCTGTTTGATTATATTGATTGTTGAAGATTGTTTAAGGACAAAGAGTTGTGATACATTTTCCTCAGTTTTTCCTTTCCTCTTATATTGATTGCAGCTTTATTATGTATGAAGTGTTTTATGTGTTTGTCACGTTTTAGTCGTGTCAGGACTGCAGGTGCAAGTTAACTACTGAGCTAACCCCGACACATTTACATTGACTTTACATTGTTAAAATGTCAATTTTCACACTGACTAAGACTGTATGTGTTTTTATTGCTGAACCATTATACTAAATAGAGAAAGTCCAGATGTCTTGTTCATTGTTTTAAACTTATTTCCCTGAAATTTAATCTGACAGTTTGGAAACAGCAAACAAATGAGGAGATTAAAGAGTTCATATAAATTTAAAGCAGACTTTCTATATTTTTTTCCTCTGTACATTTCATTAACTTTGTTTTCTTTGTGGTTAACAAGCTTAATTACAATTTGTTATCATGTAATGTGTGCATGTCTTCATGTGTGGATGGTTAAATTTTTTGTGAAGCAATAAATGTGCTGCATAAAAAAGTTGTACTTCCTTGTTAAACTTTATTTCTACATCACTAAAATAACAGCAGAGCAGAGCTGCAGAAGTGTTTTATAGAAATGAGTCAAGACAAGAAAACTAAATGTGTCAGTGAAAGAAGTAAAAATATAAAATTGTCAAATTAAATATTTGACATAGCGAAGGCTGAAAGTGATGAGATGTCAGTTTTCTTCAGAGGTTTTCATGGACTATTCTTAAGGAAACATTTTGTTTTGTTTTCTCCAGTCTCAGATGTTTCAGATGGATGTCAGTCCAGTACATAGACAGGTCCAGGACGCGTTTAGCTTAGCTTAGCACAAACACTGCAAGCAGGGGGAAACTGCTAGCCTGTAGAAATAGAAACGTGATTAAAGCTGCAAGCAGCGTTGAACGGGCCCTTGTACCCTTGCGCACATTGGGGTGTGGCTCAGTCGAAAGGCCTCTGTCACAGGCATGTAGATGTTTTCAGACCTGGGCTGAAAGGTCTGACTTTACAAACATGTAAAGTTTGGTGCAGACTGGAGCATTTACAATAAAGTTATAGCAACTTCCTCTGTCATGGTGAAACATCAAATCTCAATGGTGTGAGGATGAGAATTTTCTGCAGGGTGAGACATGTCTGTCTTGCTCACACCTGTGTCATCAAAATTATGCAAGTTTTGGGCCCATTCACTTGAATTTCAATTAGTAAATTGAAAACTCTTGATGAGTTTGTGTGTAAAACAAATTAATTTCCTAATTTTCATCAAGTCTATTTTTAGAAAAGTAAAGACTTTTAACCCACATGACCTGGTCAAAGTTTGATTGAAATATGTACTGTCAGGTGTGTAGAGACAATAAGTAACTGCAGCTGGACACAGAAAAATACTCATATATTTGAATGGAGAGTGTGAGCAAACCACTAGGTGCTCGGGCCCTAATAAAGGAAAAACTGCAGTACAGAGCTACAAATTTTAGTTTTGATGGTATTTTTCTGCAGCACTTTATCACTAAACTGTCACCCTCACTCAATTTTTTCCCTTCCCCTCATAGGTCATCCCCACTACTGAATTATACATATAAGACCTATAATTATTGTAAAATAAATGATAATAACACTAAACTTAATACAAAGCTTGTATATAATGTACTGTATGTATATAGGCCTTTCTGCTGTATCCTACAAAAATGAGCTGCATTCAACTCCCACACCAGTGGCGGCTGGTGACTCAAAAAATTGGGGAGGACAGGAGGAAAACCAACATATTGCATCATACTATATCATTGTCCCCCACCGGATGAAATTGGAGGGATGGGGGGCAATCTTATATGCCAATAAAACAATTTGCTTTTAAAAACAAAAGCCATTTCTCAACATTTTCTCAAATTTATCACCAGACCTGATGTGCGTGCAAAACCTGGTGAGTTTTTGAGCATGTTTAGGGGTCAAATTTAGGTGTGATGTCCTGTAATAATAAAGAAAGAAAGAAAGAAAGAAAGAAAGAAACAGTTTGGTTCTTCAACTAAGAACTAGTAGTCTCACCTGGTGAATGCCAGGTGAAGAGGAGAAGCTGAACAGGCAAGTTGAAAAAGATTATTAGGGCCTTTGGTGGAGATACACAAAAACATAAATATACATCTATATAGAACACACACACAAAACATTGGTACATTACAAGAATGTCATCCTAAAAGAGCAGGTTTGTAATTGTTTTTTAAATGCTGACACAGATGTGGACAGTCTGATCTCTACAGGAAGTGAACTCCAGAGTTTGGGGGTCCTGACAGTAAAAACCTGATCCCCTCTGGTCACAAAACTGGACCTGGGATCAGAGAAGTAACTGGTTAGATAATCTAAGACCACGTTCAGGCTCAGAGGATGTTAAGAGGTGTGAAGAACTTCCACATTCACACAGATGACCTTCATCTGTCCACCGTGATGAACACAAACATCTCTGCTTTCACTGGCAGTGGAAATGAGCAAAGGAGCAGGAAGGAAACACCTGCAGGCTGCATCCTCTGAAAGAGCTGCAGCTTCAAAATGAGGTACACCTGTCGAGGTAGGTAGGTCGTGAGGGCCAACGAGGAGAGGAGCAGCAGGTATGTCAGGTAGAGGAGCACAGAGAGGACACCTGGTGGACAGGTGAGGAACAGCCGCATCAGAAAAAACACAAAGCTAGTGGTAGGCAAGTAGTGGCCTGTGGGCCAAATCTGGCCCTCCAACAAAAATATGTGGCCTCATAACAAAAGCTGAAGTTTCCCTTTTATAGATACATTGGATCTTTTACATGACTCTTCATAAATCTACAGCAGATAACGATGTAAACACAACGCTCATGTAAATCCCAATAAATATGACCTCATAACATCTTATAAACTAAACAGATAAACAACAATAACAGGTAAATAACATCATTTGGTGGATCTGAGCAGAACAGATTTGTGTCAATAACAGCACTTCGAAGTCATGAAGCGACCTACGTTTTATTGTGTGAATAAGTTATCAATTACATTTCTATTCTCGTAGTGTAACACAGAGAATGTGTTCATGGTTATGAGTCAATTTTGCCAGATGAGTATTTACATAAGTTACTCTGACTGTTAGCCCTCGCTTACTGATGGAAAATATGACAAAAGTCCTCAGACACAACCTTATAACTGTTTTATAAACCAATTTTATTCTTGAATGAATTAAAAGAAATAAAGAAACAAAACATATTAACAACATATTAGGATGTTTTCACTGAGTCTGTACAACATCGTCTCCCCGAGTAAGCAGAGCTGAGAAAAACTGACCCATTGTTGAACCTGCTGACCTCTGACATAAACTGTGTCTCAATTCAATTTTTAGGGTATTTCACTCCTTTTTTTTTTCCTGTTTTCACAAATGAAGTGGTTAATCTAGTCCAGAATTGATAGGTCTGAGTATAGTAGTTTTTGCTCTGGACCTGGTCTATTGTGGTCTGGATGGAAAAAAGCAGTGAAATCACCATTTTTTCAGTTTTCACAAACAGAATAAAGGTTTCACAAATCTGAAAGTGGGTTTAAACAGCATTAAGGCTTTTGCTACGATGTTTAATAGTTGTTTACATGTGTAAGTGGTGCAAAGATGGAGAATCAGCTGCTAAATATTATTAATATTTCCTTTGACTTTCTCTGAGGGCCAATTAGTTGCACAGCCAGCAGTTAATATAATCATCCTCAACAATCAACAAACAAACAATTCACACAAAAAACGTAGAATGACATAACATTATTCAAAAGGCCGACAGCAGCAGGCACAAATGAGTTCTTAAATCTATTGGTCCTGCATCTAGACAGATTATATCTGCGACCAGAAACCTGAACTCACTCAACAAGGAGAGACTGGTCCTTCTTTGTGGCTCTGACTTTGTTCACTTGGGAGAGGTCATTTAGATTTGTACCTGCAATTTTACTGCACAAACAACATTGGTATTTGGTAGAGGTGTGCCCGAATACAAATACATTATCCGTCTGAGCACAAATAGTGGGTTTTATACAAATATTTGTTTCATACAAATATTTAAAAAAATATTTGTTGGGGGTATTCGCCAGAGGTAAAGCTGAGCTACTGACACAAGCAAAGTGCTCCCAAGGGACTCTCCATAACCTGTTGTTCCCCTTCTCCTTTCCACAAAGTTAGGTTGTAAAAAACTAAGGTTAATTTAATCATTACTGAGCAGGGACACAATGACTGAATTATCAAAAACAAATAAAAGTGGTAGGAGGACACACCCCTGGCACAACGCCATTGACTTTCACCTAATCAGACGTTTACCTGAGTGGTCAGATCATTTCTATGAAATCAGGGCGTTTCTTCTTCACACCTCCTTCTGTTCATGATTAAAGATCGGGTGGAGTTTGTCCCTCATAGAGAATATAAAGATAGAAACCACAGAACTCTCTCAGAGCATCACAAACCTTTCTGCTGTAAGTTCACTGATTCTGTTTTGTTGTTTTTCCAGATTAGTGCTGCAGGACCTCTAAACTCATCCAGGTCAACATGATCTTAGTAAGGTGAAAGCAAAATGAGGAGAGAATTTAAACATGATCAGCACTTGTGTTATTGATGAGTTCTGATCGAGATATTGATGACTGTCTGTGTGAGCACTATGGCTAC
Source organism: Thunnus maccoyii (assembly GCF_910596095.1). Taxonomy (NCBI): domain Eukaryota; kingdom Metazoa; phylum Chordata; class Actinopteri; order Scombriformes; family Scombridae; genus Thunnus; species Thunnus maccoyii. The sequence continues at coordinate 31,281,363 of NC_056544.1, read as the reverse complement.
AGATGTTTAAGAGATAAAGAGAGTTTCTTGCTGTCAACAGAACTTTCTCTTTCCTGCTGCTGTTGTAACTGAACTGATGATGTGAATCTTCATTGTTGGGACGTTGCTGTACAGCTGCAGAAACACAAAGAACAACTTCAACCTGCATGAAACTCAAACCAAACATCAAACAGGTAAAATCTCCTGCAAATTATTATAAACACTTGTTGCTGCTAGTTGTTAAAGTTTTATGTAATGTTATCATGTGAATCAGTGCGGATTAATAATAATATGTTTATTATTTTTATAACAAAAAAATGATTTAAGAAATGTGAAATAGTGATTTATGATGAAGCACAATTAAGAAGAGATTAGATCCATTCAATGAGGATACAGGCAGGTATGTGGCTGCTGAGGCTTCTGCATTGTGATGGTTAGTAATTAACATGCTGTGACACCAGGATCTCTAATATTGTTAGGAACAAACATATGCACAATAAATAATGATTAAAGCTGCAAGCAGCAATGATCGGGCCCTCGCACCCTTGCGCACGTTGGGGCGTGGCGCAGTCGAAGGGTTTTTATTGCAGGCATGCAGATGTGGTCAAGACCGGGCTCTTAGCGAACATTGCATGAAAGAGTTAAATATCATTTCCTGTGTCCACTTTGTGATGTAAGAGAACACATTAAATAAACCTCATGTTGCTGTATGTCAACTGTAGACGACACCATGAAAGTTTCATGTGAATCAGGTGATGTTTGTCATTTAGGCATGACTTCCTGTAGGTGGTGCTATGACTATGCCTCAATATTGACATGTAGATGTGTTCAGGGCAGGATTCCTATCAATCACGAGAAATTTGGTGCAGGTTGGACAATGTACATTCAAGCTACAGTAACTTCCTGCTTTATGGCGAAACGTCAACGTTTGTCGCATTGCCACAGCAAGGGCGGTTCAGTGAAAACTCAAGATTTTGATAATTTTGATCACAACTAGTCTAGATGACACACACTGATTTTGAAGTTGTTATGATGAATTCTGTAGGAGTAATTCTTTAAAATACAAGACATGTGAAATCGCCAAAATTGACCACTAAGTTCAAAATGGCCGACTTCCTGTTGGGTTTAAGCTATGGGTCCAAGAGACTTTTTTGTGCGCCTTGGCATGATACATGTGTGTATTTTTGTACATGTAAGTTTAACATGGCACGGGGGGGTACTTTGTTTAAATATTGTCAGGGGAGCTGTTGAGCCATTCTTCCACACCTATGTCAGCCACCTATACGATATTACAGACTTTAAGACCTTTCGTGTGGCAAAGTTTTGTGAGTTTTCAAGCATGTCTAGCCCCTTAAAAATAGCTTTGCTTTGTGGTAAACAATGTCTTGCCATGGCAACGGCTTTTAAGGAAGACTCAAAATCTTCAGTAGTTATCATCAGCAAGGTCTTATTCCTTGGCTGACCAAATTTTATGTTTCTGGCTAACCTGCTAGGAGTAGTTAGCAAAAGAGTGGCGCTTAAGACTCCCTGTTGAGATGAGATGAGGACACCTATTAAGTAAACATCATGTTGCTGTGTACCAACTGTAGACCACACCTTGAACAATTCATGGGAACCACATGATGTTTGTCATATAAGGCTGACTTGCTTAAACCTGTGTCATCAAAATTATGCAAGTTTTGGGCCCTAATTAAAATTAAAGCTGCAAGCAGCGATGTACGGACCCTTGCACCCTAGCGTACATCGGGGCACGCGCAGTTTAAGGGCTTTCTTTGTAGGCATGCAGATGTGTTCAGGACCGGACTCTCATCGAACATTGCATGAAGGAGTTAAATATCATTTCCTGTGTCCACTATATGGTTCTAGAGAACACCTATTAAGTAAACATCATGTTGCTGTATATCTACTGTAGACCACACCTTGAAAATTTCATGTGAATCAGATGATGTTTGTTATATAAGACTGACCTGTCACATCTGTGTCATCAAAATCATGCAAGTTTTGGGCCCATTCACTTGAATTTCAATTAGTAAATTGAAAACTCTTAATGAGTTTGTGTGTAAAACAAATTTATTTCCTAATTTTCATCAAGTCTATTTTTAGAGAAGACTTTTGATCCACATGACCTGGTCAAAGTTTGATTTGAAATGTGTACTGTCAGGTGTGTAGAGACAATAAGTAACTGCAGCTGGACACAGAAAAATACTCATATATTTGAATGGAGAGTGTGAGCGAACCGCTAGGTGCTTGGGCCCTAATAAAGGAAAAACTGCGGTACAGAGCTACAAATTTTAGTTTTGATGGTATTTTTCTACAGCACTTTATCACTAAACTGTCACCCTCACTCCATTTTTTCCCTTCCCCTCATAGGTCATCCTCACTACTGAATTATAAATATAAGACCTATAATTATTGTAAAATAAATGATAATAACACCAAACTTCATACAAAGTTTGTATATAATGTACTGTATGTATATAGACCTTTCTGCTGTATCCTACAAAAATGAGCTGCATTCAACTCCCACACCAGTAGCGGCTGGTGACTCAAAAAATTGGGGAGGACAGGAGGAAAACCAACATACTGCATCAAACTATATCATTGTCCCCCACCTGATGAAATCAGAGGGGTGGGGGGCAATTTTATATGCCAATAAAACAACTTGCTTTTAAAAACAAAAAACCCTGAGTGGTGTAAAGGCTGCTTCTTTAAAGACATTTAGCATATACATATTGTTTCTAAACAAAGAAGAGCTCATTTTAGCCATGGACTGGTTCAGATGTGTGATTTTACCAAAAAAGTGAAATTCAAATTTATAATCTTGTTCTATTGTGACAATAAATTTATGTTCTCATCAAAAACAGAAAAGATATCACATGATTTACACATTTTTCCTATGTATTTTCTGATTATACAGAAATATATAAAGTACCATAAAGCTTATAATGTGATACAGCTTCAGATCAGTGCTGAATACTAGAAAGACTGAACACCAAAAACATTCACAGATCTAAAAGTGTAGGTTCACATCAGAAGGTATTAATGCATGTATCAAATACATGACTTACACACTCTCATCTATGTGCATGACATACAAAATATAGTCTACAAAGCTGACATGTTAACACTAGGGGTGCAACGGACCACAAAATTCACGGTTCGGATCGTATCACGGATTTGAGTCACAGATCGGATCATTTTTAGGATCAGCACAAAAAAAAAGGGGAGACAAATAAAACTTTGTTTTCTATTTATTCTGTAACACACTTACAGCATGAAACAGCAATGAACTTTTGCCCATGGTCTTAAATGAATACATTCAAGACAAACAACATTTAAGATGTCTAATGTTTAAATAAAATAAAATAAAATATATGAAATATTCAATGCTCAATTATCACAATATGAGGCATGATACCTTCCTCTTTTAAACACGTAGTGAAAGAAACAGCCTGTGTCCACATCATCAAAACTTGATGATAACTGAGAAACATGAACACATGTCCCGTCCTGCAGCTTGTTGAACGAGTCACCAAACAAACATTCATCGCTAACATCAGTTAGCAGCTAGATGCTAATTAGCTGCTCAGCTGTAGCACATTAAACAGCAGGTAAACATACCTACAGATGTCACTTCGGACCTGTTAGATGCTGGTTTGATCATTACCCTTCAAAATCCCTGTTAGTGATACGCTGTCTGCCCATGACTTGTACTTACAGCAGTTTGTTTACTTTGTCTTAAATGAGACATTAAATTTTGCAATTAATCCACAGTTCATATGCCTGCCGAACCGTGAGGGGCGATCCGTATGGATCATGGATCAACTACAATCAGTTACACCACTTGTTAACACTTGTTATTCTAGTTACTTTAAGCTTATTACTCAATATACAGTTCAGCTTAAAAACGAACTAAAGAAACTGTCAGAAGCAAGCAGCCAGACCTCCTGCACACTCATTCACTAATCACACAACATCAACAGGTGAATGAACAATCACTCAATCAAAAACGGGATCAATTCCACATGAATGAGTGAGTCCAGACATCTCACTGTAACTTCAACAAGCAAACTACCCACAACACATTATATATATATATATATATATATATCTGCTGCATTCTTGTTAAGGAGATAAATTGACACAACAGCCACATAGAGAGACATTTAACCATCAGAGATGAAATTAGCGACCAAAGAGACAGAGAGAGAGAAGCTGTATCTGCTTCATGTTATCTGATGTCTTCTTTCTATCATGGAGATGAAGTATTCATGTCCTAACATCCATTTGTGACTGTTTGTCATCTTGTTTGTTAGTTAACAGAACTTTATGGCTGCTGCTTAACCAGTCTGATATCATTAGCAACAATGACAAACAAGCTAACTCTCCTGGTTGTTTCTCCAGTTGCTTCTCTCTCCAGCCGCTCCCTGGTGGTGTCCTGCTGCTGCTGCACTGCACAGTCCATATAATTTCTCCCATTAGCTTAACAACGGTCCTTAACAGTCCTTCCATGGATGTATAGAGTCCTTCAGGCTGCTACAACAAGCCAGCTGTTGCATTGGCTAACGCAAGGAGCTATCTACTGCTGCTACTCTGCCTTACAGTGGAGAGAATTTAAGATGAATTCTGGAAAGTATCATTGGACCAACTTGATGTCAATATTGCATTCTGGTTGTTGATTGGTTAGGGAGGACATCTTCCCTTAGAGTATCATTTTACGTGTCTCTTCGAAATAAGAGATAAAAAATATGATATAAATAATACTGATATTTGGTAATGGTTTATTTCAACCAAATATTCTTTTTTATATTTTGATCTCCCTCCTGCCTCTCAAAAAATAGAGGAGGATCAACCTCCTCCGCCTCTATGGACCAGCCACCACTGTGTGTGGCACCCCCCCCCTCCCTTTCTTCCCTCCTCTCTCTCTCCCTCTCAGTTGGATAGGAGAATATTTAAGTACACATCTTGTGAAATCTCCTCATAAATCCCATTAGTTTGGCCAAATCTTACAGTAAAAATCATTTTTTTTGTAGAAAATTTCATTGTGAATCCATTGATACAGGTTTGAAAGTGGTCAACAACAACAGCATATGATTTGTTGGTCTTGATGAGACGAATAATTGAAATTTGGTTTGATCTCTCTATGACATTCCTACGGGCCATGGCAGCCATTTAAGTTACATAGGTGGCGCTAGCGCTCACACATTTTGGCACTTTGGGGGTTCATTTTTACATTTTATCAAATTTTTCACCAGACGTGCTTGCCAAATTTGGTGAGTTTTTGAGCATGTTTAGGGGGTCAAATTTAGGTCTGATGTCCCGTAATAATTAAAGCTGCAAGCAGCGTTGAACGGGCCCTCGCGCCTCTGTGCACGTCGGGCCGCAGCACAGTCAAAGGGCTTCTGTCACGGGCATGTAGATGTCTTCAAACCCGGGCTGTTTTCAGACAGTGCAAGAAGGAGATAAACATCACTTACTCTGTCCACCATTTTGCCTGCTGCTGGGGCTGCTTTCTGGAAGCTGACAAATCACAAAGCTTGTCTCCATGGCTCTGGGAATCTGCCTGATTGCACTTCTATGTGTTGTATGTTTAAATGTACATTGTTACTAGTACTTGCTGGACAAAGACGTGTAACTTTAGTTTTTCACTGTTATCTAACATTGCATGAAAGAGTTAAATATCATTTCCTGAGTCCACTATATGGTGCTAGAAAACACCCATAGTGTAAACATCATGTCGCTGTATATCAACTGTAGACCACACCTTGAACAATTCATGGGAACCAGATGATGTTTGTCATATAAGGCTGAGTTGCTCACACCTGTGTCATCAAAATTGTGCAAGTTTTGGGCCCATTCACTTGAATTTCAATTAGTAAATTGAAAACTCTTGATGAGATTGTGTGTAAAACAAACTAATTTCCTAATTTTCATCAAGGTTATTTTTAGAAAAAGTAAAGACTTTTGACCCACATGACCTGGTCAAAGTTTGATTGAAATGTGTACTGTCAGGTGTGTAGAGACAATAAGTAACTGCAGCCGGACACAGAAAAATACTCATATATTTGAATGGAGAGTGTGAGCAAACTGCTAGGTGCTTGGGCCCTAATAAAGGAAAAACTGCAGTACAGAGCTACAAATTTTAGTTTTGATTTTATTTTTCTGCAGCACTTTATCGTCGCGAATCCATTGATACAGGTTTCAAAGTGGTCAGATTTATAATTTAGACGTCAAAACCATTTGTTTGACACAAAGTCCATGCCTAGCGATTGCCTCCCCATTGGTTTACATTGTAAGGTGTGATGTGGCACTACAACTTTCAGGGCTTACAATATCTAAATCGTTCTAGTTATTACAAAGTTTTTAACAACTTTTGTTCAGCACAGTGTCATGAGTCATGTATTTAAGTTTGAAGCTGATATCATTAACGCCTTAGGAGGAGATGGCGTTTCTTGGGGGTCCAAAATTGGCGCAAAGTCATACTTTGATGGGCATATTGCGGACTTCCTGTTGGTTTTAGGTCAGGGGTGTCAGCATATGATTTGTAGGTCTTGATGAGACGAATAATTGAGTTTTAGTTCAATCTCGCTACGACATTCCTACGGGCCGCGGCAGCCATATTAGATACATAGGTGGCGCTATAGTGCACATTTTGGCACTTTGGGGGATAATTTTTACATTTTATCAAATATTTCACCTGATGTGCGTGCCAAATTTGGTGAGTTTTTGAGCATGCTCAGGGGGTCAAATTAAGGGTTGAAGTGGTGTAATAATTAAAGCTGCAAGCAGTGTTGAAGGGCTTCTGTCACGGGCATGTAGATGTCTTCAGACCCAGGCTGTTTTCAGACAGAAGGAGATAAACATCACTTCCTTTGTCCACTATTTTGCCCACTGCTGGGGCTGCTTTTCTGCTATTTCGTAGGGGGCGTAATTCAGCCAGTTTGCATCACTGACTGAATATTGTCATGAGGACGTGTTCTTATCAAACATGCAAAGTTTGGGACTGGAGCATTTGCACTAAAGTTGTAGCAATTTCCTCTGTCATGGCGAAACATCAAAACTCAACGCCACGCCACAGCCACACGCTTCAATGATAGCTGAATTATAGCATATTAGGCACATTACGGCCACACTCCGCATTGGACTGTAGACCAAATATTAAATCCTACACATCCATCCTGTCTGTCTAATAAACTTAACTACTAAATATAATTATATATATATATATATATATATATATATATATATATATATATAAATAATATAATACTAAACTGGTTTGAATCATACTTAATTCACTTAAATCACCCTTTCTGAATTAAATTGGAGGAATCTGATTGGTTAAATTTATGTGAATATCTTGAGTCAGCAACTGGCTGCACTGCTGCACTGACTGGATGATGTTTCTAGAGGAGCCGTTTAGAGAAGGAAACAAACAGGAAGCTGCTGCAGCATTTCCTCCCCCATTATAATAATTAACATGTTCATGAGTGTTGTATGTAATTTTTTTATTTTACAAAAGCTTTATTTGAAAAGAAATAACACTTTCCACCAGGTGGGTTGTGTTGGTGCATTGGTGCTGAATATCTTTGAGTTTTGGCCTTTTGTTGGACAAAACAAGATATTTGATGACGTCACCTTGTCCCTTAGTTACTTTCCACCACTGCTGGTGTAAATGTTGTTAGTTTTGCGGGTAATTGGTCACCAAAGTATTCGACACATTGAAAAAATTTTGACCAGATAATGGCTTTAGATGAAAAGTCAGATGATCATAGTTATTACAATTCATACTGAGGGGAACATGAATGTGTGAAACTGATTTCTTGACACCCCATCCAACAGTTGTTGAGATATTTCACAAAATATGTGAAAACTTGCTGCTAGAGGAAAAGTCAGGGGATTCAGAATCATCCTCTGGGGAACAGAAATGTCTGTACAAAATTTCATTACAAACAGTTTAATATTTTTTAGAGATATTAGACGCAGAACATTTTATCTGCTCAACATGAGCACAAATACAGGATCAAAGCACAAGGAACACAAAAAGTGACGGTCAGCTAGTCTGGATTTCAGTTTACACACATTGAGCTGATTACTTTTTCTTTGTTTTCTGTAACAAACAGCTTCCCTCTATTTTCTTTCCCTTATGTTACTACTGACCCATTTAGGAAGCCTACCATTCCACAGTATCTCTGTGGATTTTTGTAAATCTTAGAAAGTCCTCTGTATCCATGATATCTCAAAGAATATTTATCCTATTAGTGTATGTCTATGCTTATTATTTTATTTAGTGTTGATAGATTCTGCAGTACCTCTGTGTTGCAGCCACATTACAAGGTGACAGACAACAGGGAGAACTAACAAGCTGTTGTCCATTTTTTCCAGTTCACACTGAGCAATGGACGCTGACGCCACAGGGACAATGGAGGTGGCAGCGCTCGGCCGGCCTTTCAGCCTCGGAATGTTGTACGACTGCCGCAAAGACTCACTCATCCCTGGTAAGAATTCACATGTAGAAATACTTAATCCATCACAACTAGACAACAACCAAAACATTCTGAACACTGAAATTGAACATCGGAAGAAATTCGTCCAGTGTGTGATCTGTGAAAAATAGAAAATGAGGATCCTTTGTCTTTTGTTTAGTGTTATGAAGAATACAAGTGAGTTCTTTGATATGAGAGACTCACATCATCTGAGATGGTTGTTTGAAAAAGAGACCTTTAAATCATCGCCTTATTTAGTGAATTCAGGAATAAAACCTTGTATAAGTAAGGTGTAAGGCTCGAACAATCATTGTTGTTTTTTATTCTTAGATCACCTGGACTGATTTGTGATCAGCAGTGACCAGTTCTCTGTTGTATGTCTGTTAAAGGTGTCTTATAATCCCATAAGAGATGGGAGATGAAATGGCAGAACATTCATTCATTCATTAAAGGAAGTTGATCTTGATTTTTGCTTCTTCTTTTGCAGGCATGACATTGTGGGACCTTAATGATCTGAAAAATGATATACAAGAAAGACCACAGCACTGCAACGATTTTCAGATAGTTGCATCTGAATCAATTGCAGATAAATCTTCAGCATTAAATGTAGAAGCATCGCTGAAGGCAAGTTTCCTTGGTGGACTAGTAGAGGTTGGAGGATCTGCCAAATACCTGAAAGATAGTAAAACATCCAAACATCAGGCCAGAGTAACACTGAAGTACCATGCAACCACAAAGATGAAGCAACTGTCAATGAATCATCTTGGAAGAGACAATGTAAAGCATCCGGATGTCTTTGATAAAGCAATAGCAACACATGTAGTCACAGGTATCCTTTATGGGGCACAAGCCTTCTTTGTCTTTGACTGTGAGGTGTCTGATGAAGAAAGTCATCAAGACATTCAGGGCAACATGAAGGTGATGATCAAGAAAATCCCCACCATCACAGTAGGGGGGGAAGGTTCTGTCCAAATGGAAACCAAGGACATTGAAAAGGTGGAGAAGTTCTCCTGCAAATTCCATGGAGACTTTTTACTGAAGAAAACTCCAACATCCTTTCAGGATGCTATACAAGTCTACCAAAGCCTACCACGATTACTGGGAACCAATGGAGAAAATGCTGTACCAATGAAGGTCTGGCTGATGCCACTTGTGAGTTTAGATCCATCTGCTGCTAAACTCGTCCGTCAGATAAGTATAAGTTTAGTGCAGAAATCCCAGAGTGTCCTGGAGGACTTCACTGAGCTGGACATGAGGTGCAATGATGCAATGAGAACCACCACTGCACAGCAGTTCCCACAGATTGATAAAAAACTTAAAACATTTGCAGAATTTTGCTCCGAGTACAAACTGGAATTCCAACAAAATCTGGCAAAGAAACTTCCATCAATCAGGGGAGGAGGGGAAGAGGAGGCTGTGCTTGCAGAGATTCTGAAGAAGAGACATTCTTCTCCTTTCAACAACACAAGCCTGAACGAGTGGATGGACTGTAAAGAGAGAGAAATAAGCAGGTTAAAAATTTTCACCAACATGATGAAAAACACCAAGATTGTCCCATCTGAAAATGTGCTTGATGAAGAAATTCTCTGTGCAGAACATGCTGTGTGTTTTGTTTTCACCTCACTGGGAAGTGCTGAACCGTATCTCTCAGCTTTATCAAACTACTTGGAAGAAACACCCAAACCAGACGACCCTCAAGATCCACAGACTTACAATGTAGAGAAGGAACAATGGTACGCCTCAAAAGAAGTATCTTATGCAATGAAGAACAAAGTAAATCTATTCAGTGATTTTGCAGAGGCCAACAAGGAGAAGAAGAACATTAAGTTCCTGACAGTAGGTTTAACAAATGAGACACAGAAAGGTTCAAGCATCTATGTTTATGAAAACGGTTTTTCTGTCAGTGAGAACTTTGAGCCGCCTTCAAAGCCTGAAACAGTGACAGCAGGTGATGTAACCCACAACAGCGTTACACTGAAGATTTGTCCACCAAGATTTGGAGCAGCGAACATCAGCTCCTACTCTGTAGAGTACTGTGTCAGTGGAGAGGATGGATGGCAACAAAAACCAGCACCAAAGGATGAAGAAGTGACAGTGAGCGATCTGACTCCTAACACAGAGTACATGTTCAGATGCAGAGCAGTGACCTCAGTAGGTGTTGGGCCAGCCGATGAAGTCAGCGGTCTCATTAAAACCTTACCTTGCAGCCCTCCTGGAAAACCTCAAGATGAAACAACCTCAGGTGAGATATCAGTTAGCTGGGAGAAACTTGCAGAGATTGGACAAGATGTCCACATTTATGATAATAAAAAAGATGTCAGCAGGTGCTCTGACTCCATGCTGGAAAGAGAGGGCTTTTAACAGCCAATAATGTAATAACATTTCTAAATCAATAATGTAATACATTTTTTGCACATCATAAGTTATTACATTTTTAGCTGAGTTAACAAAATCATACAAAATAACTGGATCCGATAATTTGTCACACTTCCTTGACACCCTTTCTGTTGCCTCTTGCAACACAGACAATTACTCTTATGTCATATAATATGAAATCTATACCTCTCTCATAGCAAACCTGACTCTGACAAGTCACAGGAAAATGTATTAAAATCAGAATCCTTGCCCTATTTACATCCCTGGTTATTTGAATGCAGTCATGACAAGCCATTGAAGCAAATGATATCTGTAGATCATTCTTGAGACGTGTATTTTCTTTGGAAATTATGGGGACATGCTGAGACATGGTTTCAACATATGTTAAGACATGGTTGATACCAGTGGCTGCCTTAGATCCTCTAGTTTCATATGATACCAGTATCTTCACTAGCTTTAAAACTGAGCTCGCTGCAGCCTCTGAAAGATGGCGGCAAAGGGTGCAGACGCCTCCGTGGGTCTCTGATGGTTAATCAGAATGATCCCACAAATTTGTACATCCTCTTGCACTAAATACATAAGAAATGTTAGTATATGTGCATGAGTATCACCTAAATATACTCTATTTACCAAATTAAATTAAATCACTAATTATCTTTCAACATGCATGTGTGTGTGTGGTCAGGTTTTGAGTAGCTTTTTGAAAGAAGCAACTATAAGGGTGTCATGGAAGTGTGTCCAGAGGCCAGATGTATAAAATGTGTATAAAAATATATGCACTTCCTAAATGTAACACCCGTTCCATGTAGCTATTTAGTTAGTAACTGTCCAACAAGTGTTGTAGTACTATAGGCGGGGCCCTGGGTACGTTTACCCGTGGCTGGCCGTGCTAACCTGTGTAACCGAAATGAAATTACCAGCTTTTAAACCTTTACATGAATATCAACTACAAATATATGGCGGTGCCTCCACTTAGCAGGAATGTATAGTAGGAATCACTAATTTTAAATCCCACTAAGAATTATGTTTTTAGTCACTATTCTCTGGTTTTTAGACTCAAATCATACCTTAAAACGACACACACAGTACTTTAAATGCAAATAATGAATTTAGTTAATGAAAACAAATATTTAAACCAATTAATAAAAATTAATAGGTATGAAAATATTGTACAAAACTTAGTTGTGTTTCCCTTTTGCTTTTCAAACTTTTCTCAGAAGTTATGACCTCTTTATATATTATCAGTTTCAAAGCTTCTAACTAAAGGGCCCACACTCACACGCACACACTCACTCTGCAACTAAAATAAAATTTTGTCCTTTAAACCAAAACAAAACGTCGCAGGCCTGACTCATTGCTCGGGAGCATAGAGTCCTAAAACAAATGGCCGCTTCACTTGCAAATGCAAGCTACAAAACAAAATAGCACGTGCACTGGTTAATCGTTACCCACAAATCCCTGAGTTGAAACATGGGCAAAGGATGAGGAATGGGGCGATGCATGATGAGGGGAATGATGAGTGAGGTTACAGGCTGGTGGACGACAACAGTCCAGACAAAGTGATAGCTGAGCGGAAGACATCTACTCTTCCATAGAGTCCAAGAAGTGTTTCCTGGTCCTCAGTCTATTAGAGGTACATGACAGTTTTTCTCACTCACTGAACTTGTCCTAAAGCTCTTTTACTATTCATGCCGAGTGCATTTTGAGCTTTTATCTAATTCCCATCAACACATACTAGCAACAAACAGTAACATTAGCTGTTACTATGGTGCAATGTGTGCTAATATAACTAGCGTGCTAATGCGCTAATCGCGATTAGCATCTATCTTTTACACACTACATTGTGATGAAGCGATACAAAAATTTACATATTTATTTTTCTAAAATGAAACATTTTTAGACTGGGCTACAGAAACATTAAGTGGTATTTATAAAAACAAAATATAGACTACATGAATAATAAAAAAAATAATTGACACACTGACTAAAAGAATAAGATAGACGCACCTCTCATCATTTCTTCATTCTTTTGGCTTCTACCAAGGTTTCATTAGCTTTATGCTTCACCATGAGCCTCTTTATTGACACTTTTGTTTGCTCTTCTCTTATTTCTCTCTCCTACACTTGAGGATGGCTGCAGGGAAACTCGTTTCTCAACACCTGTAGCACACTGTACTACCTGAACTATAACTGATGTCACTAAACACGAGATCCCGACTGCGACCAGAGGGGTGTTCCATCAATGCAGCTAAAGAAAGCTGCACTTACTTGAAGAGGCCTGGTTAGAATTAACGTCAACTTTCACTTGAAGCTCAAGCTGTTCCACTAACGCAGCTGAGCTGCATCTAGTCAACGCTAAGTCTAGCCAGACTGGAATAAGCTTCAAGTGTGCATGTGCATTGAGTAAATAAGCAGCCCAGAACAGTCGATTGTCGAAAAGACGATACTGTGTCGCAAAAAGAAGAGAAAACTAGAGTGGTGTTCTTCTCAGCAGCAGAACAAACCTGCTGATGAAATTATATGAAGAATATAAAGGAGTTTTCACCAAAAAGGGCAAAAGTGCTGCAGTTAACAAGGTGAAGCAGCTGATTTGCCACAAAACCGATGACAGATTAAATGTATACCTGTAGGTGGGCAGTGATGGCCTAAAGGTTAGAGGAGCAAACTCATTACTAGAAGGTTGATGGTTCAATCCCTGCATTCAGCTTGATGAGTCTGCATGGTGATAGTGAAGAGCAGCAGTTTTATCTTTATTTGTTAATAAATGAGCATTCAGATCAGTGACTGTAGTCATATTATCAATAGGCTAGATAACGTCAGATGTATATTTAAAATTATGGTGTAGGCAATTTAAGAGAACTTTCCAATATTATCATACTCTTTGACACATTTTCGCTTTCACAGGATCCATTTACAAGCATCACTGAAAGTTAAAAATTAACTCGAAACTGGAGAAGGATATAAGTACAGTGGAAACCTGTACTTATAATGATCACGTCTGTCCGGGTCAAATAACACTATAAGCAGATGATTATTATAACCTTTTCTTTTTCTTTATTTGTCATACAGAATCTAATTGACATTTGTATATTTATTAGCCTACATGAATATAAAGATACGGATTTTAATGACTGTTTCAAAATACAGTACAGCTGTTTCAAACGGAGTGTGCACATTTTTGAAGCGGTGAAAGCGGTGAAATTTACTTAAATCCCCCCATTGTCATAAGTTTCGGGGAGACTACGTTTGTCATTGAGAGAAATGACTTTCTGTCTCTGTCATGATTTCAGTGTGCACGCAGCAGGAGCCGCTTATCATGGGAGTAAAGTACAAGAATAGACTTACGTGGTTTAAAATGTTTTTCCATATGTTGTCATGTATGAAAAGACCCAAAATGAATACTGTAGGCGGGCTGCTTGATTTCTATAGGTGACTTATTTAAACAGCATAAATGTATTGTATTGTTGTATAGGAATGATTCTGTCTCAGAGCTTCTTGATCCATATAAGCAGCTGATCACTGTAATTATAATCACTATAAGCAGTTACCACTGTATACATTTAAACACAGAAGCAGAAGGTTTATTTAATTTTCTTTTTGTCCTCACAGCTTGAACAAAATCGATGAATGAATAAATAAATAACTTCAAAATAACGCTGGCACACTTTTATTTCTTAAATTATAAATGCTAAGCTTTTAAATAAAAGGGTTGCGAGTGTGAAAAGATACTTGATGGAACCGTCTTTTGAGAGTCTGTTTCCGTCCATCAGACATTCATCATCGTCCCCTTGTTAAAGCTGCCGAAAGTGGTAGTTTCCTTTCTAATTTCCTCAAAAACATTGATGGCATGTCAGCAAGTTCATACTTTGAGCTCATAATTTAAAATTATTGAGAAAACAGATCTTCTGTCAGATTATTCAGGCTGCTGTAATTAGTTGAAACTTAAATATTTGTGTTATTTAATATTTGTGTTGGTTGAAGGGCTATTTTAACCTTTGATGGGTAACTGTTAGAGTATTATCAGTAAACTGAGGAGGGTATTGTGCCATTGCTCTGTTCTTTGAATAGGTGGAGAGAGTTGTTAACTGTATTATATTGGTACATTAAAAGATATGGTGTGCTGTGCTCTTGCTTTTTTCTATTTGAAGGTGGAGAGAGCAGCGTTGATACCACAGAAGACCAGCAGCCCACTACTACAGAGCAACCTGCAGGTACAAGACATGTTAGAAAAATCAAATGTATACAGTTTAGTGTCATTTTATGAAAAAAAAATAGTTTTAAACAGGTGTACTCAAACTTGTGATGGGTGTATATCAGTAAACTGAGGAGGGTATTGTGCTCTTGCTCTGTTCTTTGAATAGGTGGAGAGAGTTGTTAACTGTATTATATTGGTACATTAAAAGATATGGTGTGCTGTGCTCTTGCTTTTTTCTATTTGAAGGTGGAGAGAGCAGCGTTGATGCCACAGTAGTACAACAGCCCACTACTACAGAGCAACCTGCAGGTGCAAGACATGTTAATAAAATCAAATGTATACAGTTTAGTGTCATTTTATCGAAAAAAAATAGTTTTAAACAGGTGTACTCTATATCAGTAAAATTAAAGCTGCAAGCAGCATTGAACGGGCCCTCGCGCCTCTGTGAACGTCGGGCCGCGGCGCAGTTGAAGGGCTTCTGTCACGGGCATGTAGATGTCTTCAGACCCGGGCTGTTTTCAGACAGTGCAGTTACAGCTGCAGTTACTTATTGTCTCTACACACCTGACAGTGAATGGGCCCAAAACTTGCATGATTTTGATGACACAGATGTGAGCAAGACAGACATGTCTCACCCTGCAGAAAATTCTCATCCTGTCAGTCAAACTTTCAAAATAAAAGCACACCACACTTGAAGGAAATATCTCTCATTTTTAAAAAGCAAAATGATCTGATCCCGACGGGCCAGAGTGCGAGGTCCTGACCAACGCTGCTTGCAGCTTTAATTATAACTGATTTTTTCTTTTTCGTAATTTCTCATGCAGATTACCATCTAATTGACATTTTTATATTTATTACATGAATATAAAGTGATAAAATGGGCAACTTTGCTATTTATTGAATTTTATTGACTATTTCAAAATACAGAACAGCTGTTTAAACGCTGGTTGTTTCTCTGCTGCATCTCGTTGGCTCGTTCTCGGCAGTTTATCATAAGCTTCAATAAGACTACATTTTTCATTGAGAGAAAATTACGTTTTCCTTTTCTTTTTCTTGTCATGATTTCAATGTGCACACGTCACCAGCCTCAGGTCACCAGCTGGAAGCAGACGGGTTGTGCGTAGCTGTGGGGGTGGGGACCGCAGGGAGAAAGTTGAACCAGAATCAACTTTAGGACAAACGTAACCTGTAACACTGTACAACTCTGCCATGAGGGAAGACAAAAATATTACTAGGAAAAGGAGAGGACATTTCTCTCCATTTGATAACATTAAATAAAAGAGAGAGAGAGAGAGAGAGAGAGAGAGAGAGAGAGAGACAGAGTCAACCCTGTGGGGCTGCGCTGCAACGCCACTAAATACACATCATACGTGAACTATGGGTGTAAGGTAAAAAGAAACTAGAATTACTGTAGTTTAAAATGTTTTTTTTCCAAATGTTTTAATGTATGAAAAGACCCAAAATGAACACTGTAAGCGGATTATTGATTACTATAAGTGAATTATTTAAACAGCATTTGTACAGGAATGATTCTGTCCTGAGCTTTCTGATCCATATAAATGGTCAATCACTGTAACAGTGATCGCTATAAGCGGTTTCCACTGTATGATGGTAATTTAAAAATATGGCGTGCCCTTGCTGTTTTTCCTTTTGAAGGTGGAGAGAGCAGCATTGGTAATAGTAGTGTCGTCTCCATCCTTAATGATATGTACCTTTGGTTTTATTTGAGGTTCATATCAGTACATTGTACTAAGCAGTTGTGGCTCATTAGTTTGTGATTCACATGCACTAAAATTCACCAGAATGCAGGAAATTGAAACTCCTGTGATTCACTCACCAACATAACAGGTGATGCAGTGTAACTGTGGTAATAAGTAGGGTGTGTTGATGAGTCTTTTGGTACTAGAACCATAATGATTCAGAAAACATCAAAGATCAAGTCAAAAATATTTAAATAATACAAATAATCCAGTATGGTTCTTAAAGTTCTCCTTAAACAATGACTTTGGGCATTTTTACAAGATATTGTAATAACGACCAAAGAACCACAAACATAAAAATAAAGATGAAAAAACAAATGAAGAATCTTCAGCAACTAAGAGATGAAACTCTCATGAACCTTAATACTGTGTAAACACAACTTGAGTTTTTACAACCATAGTTATCCATCACTGATGTGACTAATTAAAGACATTTTCATAACATTGATTGTTTGTCCTTTTTTTTCAGTCTACAACAATAATGAGCTGGTCAGGATTGTGATGGTGGGGAAGACTGGAGTTGGCAAAAGTGCCACAGGAAACACCATTCTGGAACGAAAGTGTTTTAAATCAGAATTCAGCTTCAAATCTTCGACTAAAGTCTGTCAAAAGGTTGTTGGCGAGGTTGATGGACAAAAGGTTGCTATTATCGACACTCCAGGCCTGTTTGACACCAAGGACACTGAAGAGAAAACATTAAAAGATATTGTCCGGTGCATTTCCCTTGCTTCTCCTGGACCTCATATCTTCCTGGTTGTCATCAGACTGGGCAGATTCACAGAGGAAGAAAGGAAGACGGTGCAGAAGATTCAGGAAATCTTTGGTGAGGAAGCTGACAAATACAGCATGGTTCTCTTTACCCATGGTGACCAGCTCGAAGGGAAACCTGTTGAGGAGTTGTTGAAGGACGACAAAGACCTGCAGGACTTTGTGTCCAGATGTAACGGCCAGTACCACGTGTTCAATAATAAACTGGAGGATCGTTCTCAGGTCAGTGAGCTGCTCGAGAAGATAAGAATTATAAATGTGCAGAATGGAGGAAGCTACTACACCACTGAAATGTTCCAAAAGGCAGAGAAAGTGATAGAAGAGGAGAAACAACGAATCCTGGAAGAGAACGAAGAGCAAATACGCAAAGAGCAGGAGAAACTGAGGAAGGAAATAGAGAAAAAGTATGAACAACAGCTGAGAGAAGTGAAGGGTGACATGAAGATGGAGGCTAAATTAAAGGAAGAATGTGAAAAACAAAGCAAACGGGAAATGAAAATACTGAAGGAAATGCAAGAACTTCAGGCCAGAAAGGAAGCCGAGAACAGCGGTTGGGTCACCAGAATGGTTGCTTCATTTCACCTCTCTGTTATGCATATGAAATACCCTCGACTCCCAAAGTGGATGAAAGAGTTCAAAGAGCAAGAGGAACTAAAGAAGGAATAAGAGGAAAAGCTTTATGCAGACAGAAAGAGGGAGAATAAGTTAAAGGAAAGACATGAAAAAAACTGAAGGAACACCAAGAATTTCAAGCTAGAATGGAGGCTGAGGAAAGAAATTCAATAATCCAACTGCTAATTCAAATGATTCATGTCAATTTATCTTTAGTTTTACAAATCATCCATCAGTTGATGAAAAATGATCCAAACACAAGAAAACACCCATCTCCACACAGTGAGACTAAATTAATGTAAAATGTGAAAATGACATCTGCTGTTGTCGTGGAATTACTCAACAACTTTCTTTTAATCTGTAGAACAAAGATGTATTAAAGCAAAACAATAAAGGACTGTTGCTGATGCAGGATAGAAAAAGTTCTCTCTTGTCATTTTCTCCTGCAGGAATTTTATACCCAGAAAAAAGGAGGGAAAATACAAAAAAGTGAGAGAGTTTAACATGCTCAATATGTGCACAAATACAGACACCAAACAACATGAAGAACACAGAGAAGGTTTGGATCAGTTGGATCAGCAGCTACTCTGATTGCTTTTACACTTTTCTACCCAGCAGGTGGTCAGATGAGTCTCATGTGTGATGAAGGGTCAGAAAGAAAACTGGAAAGAAAGATTCAAAGATTCCAAAACATTTGAATCAAGAAAACAACAAAAACTTTCTGATCCTGGAATGAAGAAGCTTTAATTCCCTTTTTCATTTTCTTGTTGGGTCTGATTTATAAGTATAGAAGTTGGGTGTTAATCAATATTTTATTGTTGGACATGTTTTGTAACAATAATAGATAATTCATGGTGGATAGTTATTGTTTTATTATTGGATGTATTTCTTTAATATTAGACCATATGTGTTATTAATCACACAAGATGATCAATAATTGTTCAGTAGTGCCACAGATGGTCAAGAAAATGTTGATAAATTTTGCATTAAAAAGAATAAATGATTCAGTTTCTGAATGTTTGAGGTTGAGTCTCTTTATTGCTCAATATGATTTAAATCTCTCGTGCAGTGTGAAGTATTTGAGGTATCAGAGATCACTGATAGTAGAAAACAGCTCAAGTTATTGTTAATTTATCAGAATTCATTTTTTCCACACGTATGCATATGAATTCTATCCATGAAGGATCCAGCTCTTTTAATGTCTAACAGCTGTAATCAGAGATCATAAGACGATCAAACAGCTATCACTAAATATACTGTGAGGTTAAAGCTCATGTGTCGCATGATAGTTTTGAGTATGTGATTAAATGATGATATGATATGTTTCCCAAGACATCTATAGAAAACTGCAAGAGGGAATAAATTAAAGCTGCAGGCAGCGGTGAACGGGCCCTCGCGCCTCGGTGCACGTCGGGCTGCAGTGCAATCGAAGGGCTTCTGTCACGGGCATGTAGATGTTTTCAGACCCGGGCTGTTTTCAGACAGTGAAGGAGATAAACATCACTTCCTTTGTACACTATTTTGCCTGCTGCTGGGGCTGCTTCGCTGAAATTTCGTAGGGGGCACTATTCAGCCAGTTTGCATCACTGATGGAATATTGTCATGTACACGTGTTCAGGCTGGGAGTCTTATGGGAGCGACCAAAGAGACAGAGGGAGAGAATCTGTATCTGCCTCATGTTATCTGATGTCTTCTTCTTTCTATCATGGAGATTAAGTATTCATGTCCTAACATCCATTTGTGACTGTTTGTCATCTTGTTTGTTAGTTAACAGAACTTTATGGCTGCTGTTTAACCAGTCTGATATCATTAGCAACAATGACAAACAAGCTAACTCTCCTGGTTGTTTCTCCAGTTGCTTCTCTCTCCAGCCGCTCCCTGGCGGTGTCCTGCTGCTGCTGTGCTGCACAGTCCAGATAATTTCTCCTATTAGCTTAACAACAGTCCTTAACAGTCCTTCCATGGATGTATAAAGAGTACTTTAGGCTGCTACAACAAGCCAGCTGTTGCATTGGCTAACGCAAGGAGCTATCTACTGCTGCTACTCTGCCTTGTGGAGAGAATTGAAGATGAATTCTGGAAACTATCATTGGACCAACTCGATGTCAATATTGCATTCTGGTTGTTGACTGGTTAGGGAGGCCATCCTCCCTTGGAGCATCATTTTACATGTCTCTTCCAAAGAAGAGAGAAAAAATATGTTGTAAATTATACTGAGATTTGGTAATGATTTATTTCAACCAAATATTCTTTTTTATATTTTGATCTCCCTCTTGCCTCTCAAATAATAGAGGTGGGTCTATTTTCTCTGTCTCTATGGACCAGCCTCCACTGAGTGTGGCACACACCCCTCTTTCTTCCCTCCTCTCTCTCTCCCTCTCAGTTGGAGAGGAGAATGTTATTAAGTACTCTTCTTGTAAAATCTCTTCATAAATCACATTATTTTGGTCAAATCTTACATTAAAAATCCGTTGCGAATCCATTGATACAGGTTTGAAAGTGGTCAGACTTATAGTTTAGACGTCAGAAGCCTCTGTTTGACACAAAGTTCATGCCTCCCCATTGCTTTATATTGTAAGGGTGATGTGGCACTGCAACTTTTGGGGCTTATAAAATCCAAACCGTTCGAGTTATTACAAAGTTTGTAACAATTTTTTCAGCACAGTGTCATAAGTCATGTATTAAAGTTTGAAGTCGATACCATTAACGCTCTTGGAGGAGATAGCGTTTGTTCGGGGGCCAAAATTGAGGCAAAGTCTTTATTGACAGGCTAATTGTGGACTTCCTGTTGGATTTAGGTCAGGGGTGTCAGTGTATGATTCGTAGGTCTTGATGAGACGAATAATTGAATTTTGGTTTGAGCTCTCTACAACATTCCTATGGGCCATTGCGGCCATTTTAGTTACATAGGTAGTGCTAAAGAGCACATTTTGGCACTTTGGGGGTCAATTCTTACATTTTTGTGCGTGCCAAATTTGGTGAGCTTTTGAGCGTGTTTAGGGGGTCAAATTTAGGTCTGATGTCCCATAATAATAAAGAAACAAACACACGAGATACAATAATAACATTGTGTTTGTGAAAGTTGGAGAAACATGAAGTTTAGAATGTACAGAAGTGATCATAATAGAATGAAGATTTTTCATCTTTCTGGGTGCACCAGAAATGAGCACGAGACAGAAAACAACCAAAAAGCAGAAAACAAAAAACAAACCAGAAAAAGAGGAAGAAAAAAAACAGAAATTAAATAATAAGAAAGGAAGAACAAATGAAACAGTACATAATAAAATGGATGGATTCATACCTTTAAGAAAATTATTACATCAAATTTACATTCCTTTTTTTGTTTGATTTTGTTCATTTCAAAGGCCTGAAACATTCCATTATAATTATATTATTATTTATTTGTTTTTTTAAAAATGTATTTGTCTCAGTTTCAGTTTGAATGTATTTTTTTCCATTTCATCCACTTCCTTTAATCTGTTTATCTGTTCTGCTGTGGAAGGTTCATCCTTGCTGAGCTAATGTCCAATTACATATTTTTGCTGTTATCAAAAGAATATTTTATAAATATGAATGTCTAAAATCTTCTTACTCCCAATACTGCTATCTCAGGATTCATTAATCATCTCACGACTGCTCAGATTTATCTGCTGACCCTTTGGAGGAGCCCGACCCCTAGGTTGGGAACCACTGGACTAAATGTAGTTCAAAGTAGGGCTTCACCTAACCATTATTTTCATTATTGATTAATCTGTTGATTATTTTCTCGATTATCAATTGTCAAAGCCCAAGATGCAATGTAAAATATCTTATTTTGTCTTCAACCCAAAAATATTCAGTTTACTGTCATAGAGACTAAAGAAACCAGAAAATATTCATCAATCATATCATGTGTTTCAGATTTGTATGAAATGATGCATTTCTTGAGTTTAATGATTGAAAGTAATTCCTGCTGGGTTTAATCATAATCTTTATTTATATATCACTTTTCAAAACAGATATTACAAAGTGCTTCACAAGGAGATAAAAACAAGACAGATTAAAGGATTAAATAAAAGTTAAGTCAGTAAAATAACGATTAAGACAGAACAGCACTGAACAAATATAATAATAGAATATTACAGAGATTAAACAAGGTGATGAATACAAATAAGTACACACATAGAAAGAACACACACACACAACATTGGTACATTCAGTCCCCAAACCTCACTCCTGACAAATTAAGAGACATGCTGGTGACAAACACTACCGCCCATAAGTTTTATCATCATCGCATCATCGATCACATGTCCAAGGTCAAGAGTTCGTCTACAGAACACAGATTACTGCAATTTAATTTGATGACTCACGACAGTAAATACAAGTCATATAATCATTATAAGCCCATAGTGAAGCATATATATATGAAACAGATATAGACACACACACACACACACACACTAACAGATGAGAGCGAGCCCTTTGCCTGATAAGTTCAAGCGCCATAAAGTCTAAATGGCCACAATTAAAGGGACGACCAATGTCCAAAAACAAGACTCGCATGTGAGGCCTGCATACATCCTTCTGTCCAATCACAAGTGGTGCGAGCATAAGGATACTGCATGAATAAATTAATAACTGCAGGTATTAAAGTCTGTTCCTACCTTTAAAATGTCTTTTTCCTGGTTTTGTCTCACGAGGACAGATATCTCACTTCACTCTAAATCCAGACACCACAAACAGACAGAAAATAAAATTCACAGGGAGGAAAAAAAAACTCCTGCCTAGTTTGTATGTTTTTAAATTTTTTTCCCCCTGAGTCTCGTAGGCCCTTTCATGTCATCGGGTCCAGGACTTGAGTCCTGGTGAGCCTGTGCAGCGTTGATACTGATTTCTCCTGGTGGGCCAAATTCCTGGATGGACAGGCCTGGCCCCCTAGGGTTAGAGTCATAATACTGGGTCTGCTTACATTACAAGAATGTCATCCTGAAGAAGCAGGTTTTTAAATGTTTTTTAAATGCTGACACAGATGTCGACAGTCTGATCTCTACAGGAAGTGCACTCCAGAGTTTGGGGGTCCTGGTCACAAAACTGGACCTGGGAACAGCGAGAAGTAACTGGTTAGATGATCTAAGACCATGTTCAGGCTCAGAGGCTCAGGCTCCATTTTATTTTTAAATTTAAGAAATACAGTAAAGCTTTAATTGCCAGGTTAATGTCAGTGTCACTATTGTCACCAAAACATCCATAGAAAGAGAAGAAGAAGAGAAAAGTTGAGGAAAACATAAATAATGATATTTAGTGCTGATTCTTTGTTTTTGCACCACTTTCTCTAAAAAGTGTTAACACTGTTTAAAACCACTTTCAGAATTGTGAAACATTTATTTTGCTTATGACTACAGAAAAAAGGGTGATTTCACTGTTTCTGATTTCACAAATAAAGTGGTTGATCTAGTCCAGATTTGACGGGTCTAAATATAGTGGTGGATCTGGTCTAATGTGGTCTGGATGGAAAAAAGCAGTGAAATCGCCATTTTTTCAGTTTTCATAAATAGAATAGAGGTTTCACAAATCTGAAAGTGGGTTTAAACAGCATTAGGGCTTTTGCTACGATGTTTAATAGTTGTTCACATGTGTAAGTGGTGCAAAGATGGAGAATCAGCCGCTAAATATTATTAATATTTCCTTTGACTTTCTTCGAGGGCCAATTAGTTGCACAGCCAACAGTAAATATAATCATCCTCAATAATCAACACACAAACAATTCACACAAAAAACACAGATTTACATAACATTATTCAAAAGGCCAACAGCAGCAGGGACAAATGAGTTCTTAAATCTATTGGTCCTGCATCTGGACAGATTATATCTGCGACCAGAAACCTGAACTCACTCAACAAGGAGTGACTGGAGCAGGAAGCAGAAAGAACAGGGGGAGGTTTCTTCCCAAAGTCACTTATCATTTCCTTTGTTTTAGACACATTTATATTCAAGAAGGAGCGTTTGCACCAGTCACTAAATTCATCCGCCACTGGACGAAGGTTAGTTTAATCATTACTGAGCAGGGACACAATGACAGGATCATCAAAAACAAATAAAAGTGGTAGGAGGACACACCCCTGGCACAACGCCATTGACTTTTACCTAATCAGAAGTTTATTTCAGAGTCATAAAGGTTAGATAATTTCTAAGAAATCAGGGCGTTTCTTCTCCGCACCTCCTTCTGTTCATGATTATAGATCAGGTGGAGTTTGTCCTTCAGAGAGAAATAAAGATAGAAACCACAGAACTCTCTCAGAGCATCACAAACCTTTCTGCTGTAAGTTCACTGATTCAGTTTTATTGTTTTTCCAGATTAGTGCTGCAGGACCTCTAAACTCATCCAGGTCAACATGATCTTAGTAAAGTAAAAAAAAAAAAAAAGGACAGAACTTAAACTCAGCACTCATGTTATTGATGAAGATATTTATGATTGTCTGTGAGCACTATGACTACAGATGTTTAAGAGATAAAGAGAGTTTCTTGCTGTCAACAGAACTTTTGCTGCTGTTGCTGCTTACAACTGCTGTTGTAACTGAACTGATGATGTGAATCTTCATTTTTGGGACGATGCTGTACAGCTGCAGAAACACAAAGAACAACTTCAACCTGCATGAAACTCAAACCAAACATCAAACAGGTAAAATCTCCTGCAAATTACTAACACTTGTTGCTGCTAGTTGTTAAAGTCTTATGTAATGTTATCATGTGAATCAGTACGGATTAATAATAATATGTTAATTGTTTTTATAACAAAGTTTATTAAATGATTTAAGAAATGTGAAAGAGTGATGCATGATGAAGCACAATTAACAAAAGATTAGATCCATTCAATAAGGATACAGGCAGGTATGTGGCTGCTGAGGCTTCTGCATTGTGTTGGTTAGTAATAAACATGCTGTAACATCAAGATCTCTAATATTGTTAGGAACAAACATATGCACAAAAAAAAGAGAAATAATATGATGGATTAGAATATTGTACTGTTGAACTGTCTAAAAAGAGTCTATATTATATAAACAAGAGGTGACTGCACATATGAGCTGCTTACATGTACAGATGTAGAGAAGCTGTGACATGATTCCAACCAGATAATCACAGGAGAGGAAAATGTATTCTAGTTTTTTACTAGTTTAGTACTTTATCTATCGGTCTATCTATATCAAGGGAATTTCATACTGTGACAGTAGGGCCCGATGATTTCTGCTTTCTGGAAAACGGACAAAATCACAGAATTTGATGATAAAAATGGAATCAAGTGTAAAACGCTGAATATCGTGGAATTTGCTAAAATGTAAAATGCAATTTATAAAAATCAGGGTTTTCCCACCGTTATAAGATTCAGGTACAGCACCAAAGTGTTTTTCACAGCGTCTAAACTGAATGAACAGAAGAAACTTTGCTGAGTCTTTACTGTGTTTTACTGCCATTTATAGTTGCTGCTTCTGTTCTCTGCTGTCTGTGTTGGAGTTTGACACACACACACACACATAATCAGGTGAAGTAAAAGTTTTACCTGAGTCGATGTATACGTTCGTCACTGAAAGTGCAATAAAGTAATTAATCAAACCACCTGTTGAACAAGCAGAAACATGTAGAAAAGTGATATTTTCATTTGGTTTGTCTGTAGTTAATTATTATAAACAAGCTCTAATGAAAGCTGTCTGTATGTAGTCTAACTGTTAAACTTAGTTTACCACAAATCTTAAAATGTTGTAAATTCTTGTAAACATCCTACTGGCTAAGACAAAGCAGCTCCTCCTCTCTACCAGCGGTACCTGCAGCAGTGAATCCCAGCAGCAGAGGAGGAGGAGAAGGAGGAAGGACTGATACTGACTGATGTTTGTCTTCGCTTTCTTTAAAAACTTCACTCAGTATTTTGATGTCAGGATAATATTTGACATTTTAGATTAGTTTCCAGTGAGATGTTATTGAGTTTAAATAGTGACTTTACTGTTGCTGCTCTGGAAACGATATTTAGTCATATTTAAAATATAAATCAATTCTAATCCTGGTCTGAATTATTATTTTTTTAAAATAATTAATAAAAAAACAAATTTTTTTAGTAATGAAAAAGAACCAGTAAGAGTATTGATAAGATAAAGACAAAATCCTAACATAGTGTCCTTACAACTGTTCTTATCGAGTCAACCCCTCCCAACTTCAGTTTTATGAGTGAAGTTAGAGTGCGTAAGAAAGGAGGTGGAATTGCCATTTTATTTAATGATTCCCTCCAATGCAAATAGATGACTTATGGAAACTTTGATTCTTTTGAATATGTGGCTCCTCAGTTGAATTCCTCCTCTCGAGCTATATTTCTAAATATCTACAGGCCACCTAAAAACTGAGCTACCTTTTTTGATGACTTTGCTAAACTGCTGTCTATTGTCTGTATTGACTTTGACTGTGTAGTTATTGTTGGTGATTTTAACATCCATGTTGACAACCCCCAGGACAGAGGGACTAAAGAACTGTATTATGTTGTTGATAACTATGGACTGACTCAACATGTAATGGAGCCCACACACAACAAAGGGCACATTCTGGACTTAATCATCTCTAAGGGTCTGAACGTTTCTAAGGTTGTGGTGACTGATGTTGCTCTCTCTGATTATTCCTGAAGATTCCCTTTCTTTGAGAGTGCTATCTCCATGCACACAAATGTTCAAACAGAGGTAATCACAAAACATTACATCACTGAAAAAACCAGTGGTTCTTAGGTCTCGGTCAATGAGCATGTAGATAATTTCAGTTCTAAGATTACAAATGAATACAGATGCCATTGCACCTACTAAGGTGAAGGCTGTCTCTGGTAAGAAAAGATCTCCATGGAGGAATGCTACAGGCTTTTTCAAAATTGTTTCAAATTGCATGGCATCAGATCTTCTACAGATTGTCAACACATCTCTTCTCTTAGGTGTCTTCCCACAGGCCCTGAAAACTGCCGTCATCAAGCCACTCTTAAACAAGAACAATCTAGACACATCACTAATGAGCAACTATAGGCCCATATCAAACTTCCCATTTTTAAGCAAAATCATTGAAAAAGCTTTTTTTCAACAGCTGAACAACTTTGTGGCACTAAACTGTTTTGATGTCTTCCAGTCAGGATTTCGACCACATCACAGTACTGAGACTGCTCTTGTTAAGGTCTTCAATGACATCAACTTAAACGCTGACAGTGGCAGAATTATAGCATTAGTATTACTGGATCTCAGCGCCGCATTTGACACGGCTGACCACAACATATTACTAGACAGACTGGAAAACTGGGTGGGACTTTCTGGCACAGTACTAAACTGGATTGAATCCTACTAAAGGACAAGGACTACTTTGTGTCTATTGATAATTACACATCTGAGTGGACAAAAATTACATGCAGAGTTCCCCGTCTTCTGTTCAACATCTACATGCTCCCACTAGCTCAGATTATGGAAAACCACAAAATATGCTACCACAGTTATGTGGATGACACACAAATTTACATAACCATATCACCAGGGGACTATGGTCTAATACAAGCACTGAGTAAGTGCATTGAACAAATCAATGATTGGATGTGCCAGAATTTTCTTCAATTAAACAAAGATAAAACTGAAGTAATTGTTTTTGGAGCCAAGGAAGAACGTTTAAAAGTCAGCACTCAGCTTCAATCGATAATGTTAAAAACTACAAACCAAACCAGAAATCTTGGTCTAGTCATGGACTCAGACCTGAATTTCAACAGCCACATTAAGAAAATTACAAAGTAGCCTACTATCACCCGAAGAATATATCAAGAATTAAAGGACTTATGTCTCAGCAGGATTTGGAAAAACTTGTCCATGTATTTATCTTCAGTAGACTCGACTACTGTAACGCTGTCTTCACAGGTCTCCCTAAAAAATCGATCAGACAGCTGCAGCTGATTCAGACGCTGCTGCTCGAGTCCTCACTAAGACCAGGAAAGGAGAACATATCGCTCCAGTTTTCAGATCTTTACACTGGCTTCCTGTCTGTCAAAGAACTGATTTTAAGATATTGCTGTTGGTTTATAAAGCACTGAATGGTTTAGGGCCGAAATACATTTGTCATCTGCTGCTACATTATTAACCATCCAGGGTCGTCAGGGCAAGTTTGGGACAGGACTGCTTTCTGTCCCCAGAATAAAAACTAAACATGGAGAAGCCGTGTTCAGTTATTATACTCCACATATCTGGAACAAACTCCCAGAAAACTGCAGGTCTACTGCAACTCTCAGTTCTTTTAAATCACAGCTGAAGACTTTTGGCTGCCTTTTATTAAACCAAATTTGAGGGTTAATATTTTACACTGCACTGTAACTTTTATTATCTTGTTTTATCTGTCTTATTCCCTTTTAGCTTCTTTTTATTTCCAAATTTAACACTTTTTAATTGTTTTTATGTATTTTTAATTGTGTTGCTTTTATATTCTGTTTTAATGCCTTTTATGCTCTATGTAAAGCACTTTGATTTGCCTTGTTGTTGAAATGTGCTATACAAATAAACTTGCCTTGCCTTGCCTTACAGCTGGTTTGTGGCTTCACTCTGACTTTGGGAGGAGGAGCAAATCAGTTCACATCTCTTCACTATGAGCCTGATTTACTAATGTTATTGTGTGATTATTATTTTTTATGGTGCACAGTGTGATCACTCACAAACATGTGAAGGATTACCTCAGATCATAGTGCTCACATATCTGTTTCACTTCTTCATGCTGATGTCTGACTGTGTGTTTTTTAATTAAAAAATAGTGCAAGTTTGTGTTGCATCATTACAAATTCAATGGTATATCTTAATTTCATTCAATGTATGATTATATTTTAAATACTTTCTTACTGAATTATTAACATTTTTATTCATCCACCACATGATTAGACAATCTTTCTGATGACAAAATGTGCTTCAATCATAGAACGCAGAATTCAGAAAAATTTAAATGGAAAACATGAAATTTTGGGGGAAAATATGCATGAGGAATATAATAAAAAACTAGATTTCAAGTAGCTGAAGTCAAACTTTTGACTGGTAGAATAATGTTCAGTACTTGGTGATCTGTAAGTTATTAAATGTTAATGTGCTCTGATCGGTACTCTCATGTTTAATCTTGTCAGATAACTGTTTCATGTCTATAATTCATATTGTATCTGTTCCCCCGTTTTAAAAGGCATTTACATGACTGCGTCCATCTAGCTGAGGCTTTCTGCTGTACCATTTAGAAACCTTTTAAGACAGACAGTTAGTTTCTCCACCAACATTCTCCTCTCAGATGGATTTTAGAGGAGAGATTTTATTGAATTACTGTCCAACAGTTGTTGAGATATTTCACAGAATAAGACTAATAAGAAAACTCGGTGTTAGAGGAAAAGTCAGGGGATTCAGGATCATCCTCTGGGGAACATGAATTTCTGTACAAAGTACCATTACAAACAGTTAAATATTTTTTGAGATATTAGACGCAGAACATTTTATCTGCTCAACATGAGCACAAATGCAGGAATTTAAAGGCACAAGGAACACAAAACGTGACAGGCAGCTAGTCTGGATTTCAGTTTACACACATTGAGCTGATTACATTTTCTCTGTTTTCTGCAACAAACAGCTTCCCTCCATTTTTTTCCCTTGTGTTACTACTGACCCATTTGGGAAGCCTACCATTCCACAGTATCTCTGTGGATTTTTGTAAATCTTAGAAAGTTCTCAGACCCTCTGTATCCATGATATCTCAAAGAATATTTATCCTATTAGTGTATGTCTGTGGTTATTATTTTATTTAGTGTTTATAGATTCTGCAGTACCTCTGTGTTGCAGCCACATTACAAGGTGACAGACAACAGGGAGAACTAACAAACTGTTGTCCATTTTTTCCAGTTCACATTGAGCAATGGACGCTGACGCCACGGGGACGATGGAGGTGGCGGCGCTCGGCCGGCCTTTCAGCCTCGGGATGCTGTATGACTGCCGCAAAGACTCACTCATCCCTGGTAAGCATTCACATGTAGAAATACTTAATCCATCACAACTAAACAACAACCAAAACATTCTGAACATTGAAATGGGTCGGTACACTGCTGTGGAAGAAAACAGTTGATTTTTTCCAGTGTGTGATCTGTGAGGAAGAGAAAATGAGGATCTTTTGTCTTTTGTTCAGTATTATAAAGGAGTTCAGGAATGAAACCTTTTATTAGTGAGGTGTAGGGCTCAAACAATTATTGTTGCTTTTTATTATTAGATCACCTGGACTGATTTGTGACCAATACTGACCAGTTCTCTATTGTATGTTAAAGGTGTCTTATAATCCCATAAGAGATGGGACATGAAATGGCAGAACATTCATTCATTCATTAAAGGAAGCTGATCTTGATTTTTGTTTCTTCTTTTGCAGGCATGACATTGTGGGACCTTAATGATCTGAAAAATGATATACAAGAAAGACCACAGCACTGCAACGATTTTCAGATAGTTGCATCTGAATCAATTGCAGATAAATCTTCAGCATTAAATGTAGAAGCATCCCTGAAGGCAAGTTTCCTTGGTGGACTAGTAGAGGTTGGAGGATCTGCCAAATACCTGAAAGATAGTAAAACATCCAAACATCAGGTCAGAGTAACACTGAAGTACCATGCAACCACAAAGATGAAGCAACTGTCAATGAATCATCTTGGAAGAGACAATGTGAAGCATCCGGATGTCTTTGATAAAGCAATAGCAACACATGTAGTCACAGGTATCCTTTATGGGGCACAAGCCTTCTTTGTCTTTGACCGTGAGGTGTCTGATGAAGAAAGTCATCAAGACATTCAGGGCAACATGAAGGTGATGATTGAGAAAATCCCCACCATCACAGTAGGGGGGGAAGGTTCTGTCCAAATGGAAACCAAGGACATTGAAAAGGTGGAGAAGTTCTCCTGCAAATTCCATGGAGACTTTTTACTGAAGAAAACTCCAACATCCTTTCAGGATGCCATACAAGTCTACCAAAGCCTACCACAATTACTGGGAACCAATGGAGAAAATGCTGTACCAATGAAGGTCTGGCTGATGCCACTTGTGAGTTTAGATCCATCTGCTGCTAAACTCGTCCGTCAGATAAGTATAAGTTTAGTGCAGAAATCCCAGAGTGTCCTGGAGGACTTCACTGATCTGGAAATGAGGTGCAATGATGCAATGAGAACCACCACTGCACAGCAGTTCCCACAGATTGGTAAAAAACTTAAAACATTTGCAGAATTTTGCTCCGGGTACAAACTGGAATTCCAACAAAATTTGGCAAATAAACTTCCATCAATCAGGGGAGGAGGGGAAGAGGAGGCTGTGCTTGCAGAGATTCTGAAGAAGAGACATTCTTCTCCTTTCAACAACACAAGCCTGAACGAGTGGATGGACTGTAAAGAGAAGGAAATGCGCAGGTTAAAAATTTTCACCAACATGATGAAAAACACCAAGATTGTCCCATCTGAAAACGTGCTTGATGAAGAAATTCTCTGTGCAGAACATGCTGTGTGTTTTGTTTTCACCTCACTGGGAAGAGCTGAACCGTATCTCTCAGCTTTATCAAACTACTTGGAAGAAACATCCAAACCAGACAAACCACAATATCCACAGACCGATGATGTAGAGAAGGAACAATGGTACGCCTCAAAAGAAGTATCTTATGCAATGAGGAACAAAGTAAATCTATTCAGTGATTTTGCAGAGGCCAACAAGGAGAAGAAGAACATAAAGTTCCTGACAGTAGGTTTAACAAATGAGACACAGAGAGGTTCAAGCATCTACGTTTATGAAAACGGTTTTTCTGTCAGTGAGAACTTTGAGCCGCCTTCAAAGCCTGAAACAGTGACAGCAGGTGATGTAACCCACAACAGCGTTACACTGAAGATTTGTCCACCAAGATTTGGATCAGAGAACATCAGCTCCTACTCTGTAGAGTACTGTGTCAGTGGAGAGGATGGATGGCAACAAAAACCAGCATCAAAGGCTGAAGAAGTGACAGTGAGCGGTCTGACTCCTAACACAGAGTACATGTTCAGATGCAGAGCAGTGACCTCAGTAGGTGTTGGGCCAGCCAATGAAGTCAGCGGTCTCATTAAAACTTTACCTTGCAGCCCTCCTGGAAAACCTCAAGTTGAAACAAACTCAGGTGAGATATCAGTCAGCTGGGAGAAACCTGCAGAGATTGGACAAGATGTCCACATTTATGATCATAAAACAGTTGTCAGCAGGTGCTCTGACTCCATGCTGGAAAGAAAGGGCTTTGAACAGCCAATAATGTAATAACATTTTTTGCACATAATAAGTTATTACATTTTTAGCTGAGTTAACAAAATCATACAAAATAACTGGATCCGATAATTTGTCACACTTCCTTGACACCCTTACTGTTGCCTCTTGCAAACACAGACAATAACTCGTATATCATATAAAATGAAATCTATACCTCTCTATGATTCTTTGTCCTCCAGTACAAAGATCACCATTTCTTTTCATGAAAAATTGAATTATTTATTATTTATTTTTAATTGATTTAATTAGATGTATAAGATTAATTTGTATATTTATTACATGAATGTAAAGTGATAAAATGGGCAGCTTTGGTATTTACTGAATTTTATTGACTGTTTCAAAATACAGAACAGCTGTTTATACGCTGGTTGTTCCACTGTATAATGGTAATTTTACTCTTGCTGTTTTTCCTTTTGAAGGTGGAGAGAGCAGCATTGGTAATAGTAGTGTCGTCTCCATCCTTAATGATATGTACCTTCGGTTTTACTTGAGGTTCATATCAGTACATTGTACTAAGCAGTTGTTGGCTCATTAGTTTGTGATTCACATGCACTAAAATTCACCAGAATGCAGGAAATCAAGTCTTTGTAACTAAACATTTCCTAGTGGAAACCCCCAGACCCCCCCACTTTAAGAGTGGTCTGATTGGGGCTATATTTCCTGGCCTGAATAATTTTTCCAGTCCAGCCCTGGCTGTTGTTGAGAGTTCAGCAAAGTTGTCCTTTGTCTCCTGTGATTCACTCACCAACATAACAGCTGTGTTTATGCAGACTGGGTGATGCAGTGTAATGTGGTAATAAGTAGGGTGTGTTGATGAGTCTTTTGGTACTAGAACCATAATGATTCAGAAAACATCAAAGATCAAGTCAAAAATATTTAAATAATACAAATAATCCAGTATGGTTCTTAAAATTCTCCTTAAACAATGACTTTGGGCATTTTTACAAGATATTGTAATAACGACCAAAGAACCACAAACATAAAAATAAAGATGAAAAAACAAATGAAGAATCTTCAGCAACTAAGAGATGAAACTCTCATGAACCTTAATACTGTGTAAACACAACTTGAGTTTTTCCAACCATAGTTATCCATCACTGATGTGACTAATTAAAGACATTTTCATAACATTGATTGTTTGTCCTTTTTTTCAGTCTACAACAATAATGAGCTGGTCAGGATTGTGATGGTGGGGAAGACTGGAGTTGGCAAAAGTGCCACAGGAAACACCATTCTGGAACGAAAGTGTTTTAAATCAGAATTCAGCTTCAAATCTTCGACTAAAGTCTGTCAAAAGGCTGTTGGTGAGGTTGATGGACAAAAGGTTGCTATTATCGACACTCCAGGCCTGTTTGACACCAAGGACACTGAAGAGAAAACAATAAAAGATATTGTCCGGTGCATTTCCCTTGCTTCTCCTGGACCTCATATCTTCCTGGTTGTCATCAGACTGGGCAGATTCACAGAGGAAGAAAGGAAGACGGTGCAGAAGATTCAGGAAATCTTTGGTGAGGAAGCTGACAAATACAGCATGGTTCTCTTTACCCATGGTGACCAGCTCGAAGGGAAACCTGTTGAGGAGTTGTTGAAGGACGACAAAGACCTGCAGGACTTTGTGTCCAGATGTAACGGCCAGTACCACGTGTTCAATAATAAACTGGAGGATCGTTCTCAGGTCAGTGAGCTGCTCAAGAAGATAAGAATTATAAATGTGCAGAATAGAGGAAGCTACTACACCACTGAAATGTTCCAAAAGGCAGAGAAAGCGATAGAAGAGGAGAAACAACGAATCCTGGAAGAGAAAAAAGAGCAAATACGCAAAGAGCAGGAGAAACTGAGGAAGGAAATAGAGAAAAAATATGAAAAACAGCTGAGAGAAGTGAAGGGTGACATGAAGAGGGAGGCTAAATTAAAGGAAGAATGTGAAAAACAAAGCAAACGCGAAATGAAAATACTGAAGGAAATGCAAGAACTTCAGGCCAGAAAGGAAGCTGAGAACAGCGGTTGGGTCACCAGAATGGTTGCTTCATTTCACCTCTCTGTTATGCATATGAAATACCCTCGACTCCCAAAGTGGATGAAAGAGTTCAAAGAGCAAGAGGAACTAAAGAAGGAATAAGAGGAAAAGCTTTATGCAGACAGAAAGAGGGAGAATAAGTTAAAGGAAACACATGAAAAAAACTGAAGGAACACCAAGAATTTCAAGCTAGAATGGAGGCCGAGGAAAGAAATTCAATAATCCAACTGCTAATTCAAATGATTCATGTCAATTTATCTTTAGTTTTACAAATCATCAATCAGTTGATAAAAAATTATCCAAACAAAAGAAAACACCCAGCTCCACACAGTGAGACTAAATTAATGTAAAATGTGAAAATGACATCTGCTGTTGTCGTGGAATTACTCAAAAACTTTCTTTTAATCTGTAGAACAAAGATGTATTAAAGCAAAACAATAAAGGACTATTGCTGATGAAGGATAGAAAAAGTTCTCTCTTGTCATTTTCTCCTGCAGGACTTTTATACCCTGAAAAAACGAGGGAAAATACCACAAAATGAGAGAATTTAATACAGGCAGAAATACAGGCACCAAGTGGCATGAACAACACAGAGAAGGCTTGGATCACTTGGATCAGCAGCTACTCTGATTGCTTTTACACTTTTCTACCCGGCAGGTGGTCAGATGAGTCTCATGTGTGATGAAGGGTTGGAAAGGAAACTGGAAAGAAAGATTCAAAGATTCCAAAACATTTGAATCAAGAAAACAACAAAAACTTTCTGATCTTGGACTGAAGAAGCTTTAATTCCCTTTTTCATTTTCTTGTTGGGTTTGATTTATAAGTATAGAAGTCGGGTGTTAATCAATATTTTATTGTTGGACATGTTTTGTAACAATAATAGATAATTCATGGTTGATAGTTATTGTTTTATTATTGGATGTATTTCTTTAATATTAGTCCATATGTGTTATTAATCACACAAGACGATCGATAATTGTTCAGTAGTGCCACAGATGGTCAAGAAAATGTTGATAAATTTTCCATTAAAAAGAATAAATGATTCAGTTTCTGAATGTTTGAGGTTGAGTCTCTTTATTGCTCAATATGATTTAAATCTCTCGTGCAGTGTGAAGTATTTGAGGTATCAGAGATCACTGATGGTAGAAAACAGCTCAGGTTATTGTTAATTTATCAGAATTCATTTTTTCCACACGTATGCATATGAATTCTATCCATGAAGGATCCAGTTCTGTTAATGTCTAACAGCTGCAATCAGAGATCATAAGACGATCAAACAGCTATCACTATATATACTGTGAGGTTAAAGCTCATGTGTCACATGATAGTTTTGAGTATGTGATTAAATGATGATATGATATGTTTCCTAAGACCTCTATAGAAAACTACAAGAGGGAATAAATTACATTGTGTTTGTGAAAGTTGGAGAAACATCAAGTTTAGAACGTACAGAAGTGATCTTAAAAGAATGAAGACTTTTCATCTCCAGAAATGAGCACGAGACAGAAAACAAACAAAGAGGAAGAAAAAAACAAATTAAATAATAAGAAAGAAAGAACAAATAAAACAGTAAATAATAAGATGGATGGATTCATACTTTTAAGAAAATTATTACATCAAATTTACATTCATCAATCATATCATGTGTTTCAGATTTGTATGAAATGATGCATTTCTTGAGTTTAATGATTGAAAGTAATTCCTGCTGGGTTTAATCATAATCTTTATTTATATATCACTTTTCAAAACAGATGTTACAAAGTGCTTCACAAGGAGATAAAAACAGGACAGATTAAATAAAAGTTAAGTCAGTAAAATAACGATTAAGACAGAACAGCACTGAGGTAGATCAAGAACAAATATAATAATAGAATGTTACAGAGATTAAACAAGGTGATGAATACAAATATGTTCACACATAGAAAGAACACACACACACAACATTGGTACATTCAGTCCCCAAACCTCACTCCTGACAAATTAAGAGACATGCTGGTGACAAACACTACCGCCCATAAGTTTTATCATCATCGCATCATCGATCACATGTCCAAGGTCAAGAGTTCGTCTACAGAACACAGATTACTGCAATTTAATTTGATGACTCACGGCAGTAAATACAAGTCATTATAGTCATATATAATCATTATAAGCCCATAGTGAAGCATACATATATGAAACAGATATTGTGTCACCAAAATGCACACGTATGTGTAACAGATGAGAGCGAGCCCTTTGCCTCATAAGTTCAAGTGCCATAAAGTCTAAATGGCCACAATTAAAGGGACGACCAATGTCCAAAAACAAGACTCGCATGTGAGGCCTGCATATATCCTTCTGTCCAATCACAAGTGGTGCCCCCCCCCCACCCATTGATACAGGTTTGAAAGTGGTCAGACTTATAGTTTAGACATCAGACCATCACCATTTGTTTGACACAAAGTCCATGCCTAGAGATTGCCTCCCCAGGAGGGTTTACGTTGTAAGGTGTGATGTGGCACTACAACTTTCAGGGCTTACAACATCTAAACCGTTCGAGTTATTACAAAGATACCATTAATGCCCTAGGAGGAGATAGCGTTTCTTGGGGGTCCAAAATTGGTGCTAAGTCGTACTTTGATGGGCATATTGCGGACTTCCTGTTGGATTTAGGTCAGTGGTGTCTTGTTAGCACATCAGTTTTATGTTACTGGTTGTATATGTTGCATGTTCTTGTTGTTTGTTTTTGAAGGGCCATAGTATTGCAGTAAAAGTACATAAGTATTATGAGCTTGATGTAGTTAAAGTATTGCAGTAAAAGTAGTGGTTTGGTCCCTCTGACTGATATATTATTATATATGACATCATTAGATTATTAATAGTGAAGCATCAGTGTTAGAGCAGCATGTTACTGTTGTAGCTGCTGGAGGTGGAGCTAGTTTACACTACTTTATATACAGTTAGCTAGTTTAGTCCAGTGGTTCCCAATCTAGGGGTTGGGCCCCTCCAAAGGGTCAGCAGATAAATCTGAGGGGTCGTGAGATGATTAATGGGAGAGGAAAGAAGAAAATACAAAGTTCTGATACACAATTTGAATAATGTTTGGCCTTTTCTGTGATGTTTTTGTGAAATATTGGAGAGTTTGTCCTCTTTGGGCCTTAAATGAAACAGTGTGAGAAGTTTAGAGGGGAAATGCTTCTTTAGTAGAACAGCAAACAAGTCAATGTCTGAACGCTCTTAGAGCATCACAAACCTTTCTGCTGTAAGTTCACTGATTCTGTTTTGTTGTTGTTGTTGTTGACAAGTTTGCATGCCAGATGGTAAGCACTGAACCCTATTGTTCTTTTGAATTGCAAATATCCAGAGGTGGTTGGCTAAATCCCATTTATTGTATCTTAATTTACTGACGGCCAGGCCCAACTGGCTCCTTTTTATCAGATTTTACAGATTTTTTATCATCAATTATATAGCTGGACAAGGTCCTAATGGTTGGGGATTTTAATCTTCATATTGATAACACTACATGTAATGCTGCTTCTGAATTTCTTAATCTCACTGAGTCCTTTGATTTTACGGCACACTAGTGGGCTCTAAGGACTTTTATGGCAGTGACCATAAATGTATTTTATTTGACATTTGCTCCATATTGGACTCTGACCCCTCTTGCCATAT
Organism: Thunnus maccoyii; assembly: GCF_910596095.1. Taxonomy (NCBI): domain Eukaryota; kingdom Metazoa; phylum Chordata; class Actinopteri; order Scombriformes; family Scombridae; genus Thunnus; species Thunnus maccoyii. The sequence continues at coordinate 31,243,216 of NC_056544.1, read as the reverse complement.
GAGACACACCCGTATCATAAATGAGGCTGTGGCTGTCAATTTTTTGCACAGTGTTTGACAGCAACATTGCTTTAAAGGATGGAGACGTGGACCTTAGTCAAATCATTTAACACTCACTGCTCCTCAGTATTGGATAAAGTGGCTCCTCTGAAACTCAGAAAGATCTCAAAAAACCCATCCTCATGGATAAATGAAACCATCTGGACATTCAGGCGCAAATGCCGAAAGACTGAGCGTCTGTGGAAAGCCACAAAGCTGGAAGTTCACAGACTGTATGTTAAAGATCTCGTGGGTACCCTCAATAACATGATGAAGGCTGAGAGATCCTCTTATTTTGCTAATCTCATCTCTGTCAACAAGAATCCTAAAGTCCTGTTTGATACTATAAATCATATTGTCTCTCTTAACATCCCTAAGCTTCCAATCTTATCAAACAGTGACTGCAATATCTTTCTCAAATATTTTATAAATAAGGTTGCCAATATGCAATCATCTCACCCATGCCCAGTCCACTTACTAGTGGCTCCTCAAATCCAGCCATCTTGGACTCCTTTTGTCCAGTGTCCATGGAGGATATAGCAGCCCTGTTAGGACAAATTAAACCCTCCTTGTGCCCAGTAGATGTTCAAACAACCACTATGTTTTTAAAGGTTTTTAACTGTATCGGACCCTGCATAGCCAATATTATAAACGGCTCTCTTCTATCAGGGTGTGTCCCCAGATACTTTAAGCAGGCTATTGTTCAGCCTCTATTAAAGAAATCAAACCTGGACCCCTCCCTGCCAGAGAACTACAGGTCCATTTCAAAACTCCCTTTCTTTTCCAAAATTTTTAGAAAAGACTGTGGAGAAACAACTGGTTTAAACACTGGAATTGCAAAGGGTGTTTGATAGATTTCAATCTGGTTTCTGTAAACTGTACTCCACTGAAGCAGCTCTACTTAAGGTCTCAAATTACATTTTAGGCTGCAGATGCCTGAGACTGTTCTGCTCTAGCACTATTGGACCGTAGTGCAGCGTTCGATACTGTGGACCATCACATTCTAATCCACAGGCTAAATCACCTGGTGGGCATTTCTGGGACTGCATTGGAGTGGTTCTCCTCATATCTCATGGATAGATCTTTGTCAGTCTCTGTAGGTGAATTTGAGTCGGACATGGAAGCTTTGTCATGCAGTGTCCCCCAGGGATCAGTCTTGGGACCCATTCTATTCTCCATATACATGCTGCCACTGGGACAGATCATCAGCTGTTTCAAGAACATCTCCTATCAATTATACACTGATGACATCCAGTTGTACTTTTCATTTAAACCTAATGAGCTTCACAAACTCTCTGTACTTAACAACTGTTAAAACGCAATTAGGAATTGGATGGCAAACAATTTTCTGCAGTTAAATGCAGACAAAACTGAAGTCCTGACCTTTGGCCCTGACAATCTTCAGTCAGCAATCAGGCAGAACCTCGGTGCCTTATCTTCATTTTGCCTTCTCTTGCCTGCACAATCTTGGTGTAATTTTCGACCAGTCCATGAGTTTTGAAGCGCATGTTAAGACACTAACTAAATCATGTTTCTTTCACCTGAGAAACAGCCAAACTCTGGTCTGTGGTATCAAGAAATGAACGAGAGATGTTAATACATGCTTTTATATCATCACGTTTGGACTACTATAACTCTCTTTTTACTCTTTTAACGCTCTCTGTCTTAATAAATCTTCCATACACTGCTTACAGACTGTCCAAAATGCTGCTGCTAGGCTTTTAACACAATCCAACAGATGGTCACATACAACTCCTATTTTAATCTCATTGCACTGGCTTCTAGTAAATTTTAGAATTAATTTAAAAATTTTGATGCTCACTTATAGAGCTCTACATGGCCAGGCTTCACAGTACCTTCTGCACCTACTTCTTAGATCCTCCACCCAGGGCTTTCTAAGTGTACCTCGTACACACATTTTAAGACCCACGGAGATCATGCCTTCCAGTCAGCAGCCCCTAAGCTTTGGAACACTTCCAACAAGCTTAAGGTCCTTGGATAATGTAGAATCCTTTAAAAAGCAGCTAAAACCCATTTGTTCAGACAGGCATTTGGGTAGTATGTGATATTTTATCTCAATTTGTCCATTTTATCTGCTCTCCTTGTATATTTTATCTGCTGTCTTTGTTTTTTATTTATTCTGATTTTATTTTATTTTATTTTTATTTCACTTTATTTTATTTTATTTTATTTCTTTGACTGTGAAGCACTTTGTAACTGGTGTTTGTGAAAGGTGCTATATAAATAAACTTTGCTTGCTTGCTTGTTTTTCCAGATAAGGATGATTGTTATTAATAATTGTAGTCAAACAGAGTTCTGTAATCAATCTTGATTATATAATTGACCTTTAATTTCAGAAAAGGCTTCATATTTAAGTGAAATGTATTGGTTGTTTATCAGTGGCAGCTGGTGAAAATGTTTGTCGGTGGGGCTGTGTCATATCCAAACACTTTCAGTCTACAGTGTAAACTATACTAATATTCTAGTTATGTTGTATCTCTAGTCTCTATTCTAGTTTTTTACTAGTTTAGTACTTTATCTATCCATCTATCTATTTCTAGGGAAGTTCATACTGTGACAGCAGGTTTCTGCTTTGTGGAAAACATGAACGGAATCACAGAATTTGATAATAAAAATGGAATCAAGTGTGAAATGCGGAATATCATGGAATTTACTAAAATTCAGGTTTTTCCCACCATTATAATATTTATAGGCAGCACCAAAGTGCAGCACACACACACACACACACAAACACACACACACACACACACACACACACACACACACACACACACACACACACACACACACACACACACACGGTCAGGTGAAGTGTGGGTAAAAATCCAATAAAGTAATTAATCAAACCACCTGTTCAACAAGCAGAAACATCTGGTTTGTTTGTAGTTAATTATTATAAACAAGCTCTAATGAAAGCTGTCTGTATGTAGTCTAACTGTTTAACTGAATTTACCACAAATCTTAAAATGTTGTAAATTCTTGTAAACTTCCTGCTGGCTGAGATGAAGCAGCTCCTCCTCTCTACCAGCGATACCTGCAGCAGTGAATCACAGCAGCAGCAGAGGAGGAGGAGGAGGAGGAAGGACTGATACTGACTGATGTCTGTCTTCTTCTTTCTTTAAAAACTTCACTCAGTATTTTGATGTCAGGAATATTATTTATTTTATCGACATTTTATATTTGTTTCCAGTGTGATATTATTGAGTTTATATGGTGACTTTACTGTTGCTGCTCTGAAAACAATATTTAGTTATATTTAAAATATAAATCAGTTATAATCCTGTTGGGAATTTATTCTTTTTTTAAAATAATAATAATGATTAAGCAAAACCCAATTCTTCTGTAACCTCACTGTAGGAAAAAAAAGTTATTTCACAGAAATTTACAGTTTTATTTTACAGTTTTTTTTTGTTTTTTCTACATTAGGTGTAAATGCCATTAAAACACAGTAAATTATTTTTATTAAAAATATTCACCATAAAATAAAGGGTGTAATCTGTAAATTAATATAATGGAATATTATATTTTTTTTAACAGGATTTTTCAATTACTTAATGGTCTTGAATGTTACATTGTGGGAGAATATTATCCATCAATAGCACACACAAAAATAAATCAAAAGTCAATTTTGTCACTGCTCCATTATGAACACACTAAACATTTAAACCTGCTGTATACTGAATGAGGCTGAATTTCAGTGTTCTAAATTAATGGATGTATTCGTCTACCCAATCCACAGCAGAACCAAGTAATCATCAGATAGAATACTATGTTTCGTTGTGCAAGCACCAAATGCGGGTAGATTTTCCATTTGGTGAGTAAATATACCAAAGTAGTCATGTGTTGTAGACAGAGACTCAGGCTGTAGTATAACTTGCAGTTTTTTTTTATCTGCACACTTTACAACCACAACAAAGCAGTATGTGTAGCTTACAGTCCATCAGCATATTTTTGCAGCTGTTAAAACCCACTAGCTTTGTGCTAACTACTGCAACTGGAGGAAGTACCTCTTCTTCTACTACCTCTGCTTCAAAACTCTCACCTTACTCAAAGGCACAACCTGGTGGCAGAACAGCAGAAGTCATACAACATATTGACACATATTAATACTGCATAAAATACAAAGTTATGAACCCTAGATCCTGCAAAACATGTTAGATCAGATTATTTATTTTTGTTCAAATAGTTAATTAGTATGAAGTTAATTTATAAAGTTAATCAACCTGCATGATGTTCTTTAGTTTTATGTTGACATTCAAAATTGTGGTTGATTTACTCCCCCCCCCCCCCCCAAAAAAAACACCACCAACAACAAAAAACAAGGTATGAACTGAACCACAAATAGTTGCATTTATGAATCCTAACCATAGTCACCCCTAGTTGTAGAGACTAACTAACATGTGCAGTCCTCTCATGACATGGCTTGCCATTGTAACCTTCTCTCTCGTGTTTTAATTGCTTCTTTCATGGTGACTGACTTGTGACTTAATTGACTTAAATGACCGGAGTAAAGTCTGGAGCTGCTTCATATACAATGAATGTGAAACTAATTTTGTAGTAATTTTTTAATACCCAAATAAGCTTTATTCTACAGTAAACAGTATACTAGGCTTGGGCAATGTCTACAGAATTACTTTGTAAAGCAAGCAGTAAAAGGTAATTTTATGATATATTCTGGTTATTAAACATCTTGAAATCTCATACATCTCAAATGGGGATCTGTATTGAATGGATTGCACAATATTGTAAAATGTGAGTAGAAAAATGTATATATTTATTCAGTGTCAAAGTTGATATAAAGGTACTTTTACATAGACCTTCTGGTTTTTGTACATTCAGAACTCCATATATTAATGTGAAATGTCTGTAGATATATTGGGGAGTTGCTTGCAATTACTGTCACATAATGTTTATATAAAGTAAACCCTATACATTAATGGGAAAAGCCTGTAAATATATTGGAGAGTTGATTTTAATTACTGTCAAAAATGTTTATATAATGTATACTCCATACATTTATGGGAAAAGCCTGAAAATATATTGGAGAGCTGCTTGTAATTACTGTTAAATGATGTTTATATAAAGTTAACCTCATACATTAATGGGGAAATGCATGTAGATATATTTGATAGTTGCTTTTAAATACTATCAAATAATGTTTATATAAAGTATACTCCAAACATTTATGGGAAAAAGCCTGTAAATATATTGGAGAGTTGCTTGTAATTACTGTCAAATAATGTTTATATAAAGTAATGATTATTAAAATTATATTTTTGTAAACTATTATCACATGATCTTATTTTTTGTACAGTATAAAACCAACATTTACCAGGGATCTACTGTAAATAGATTGGATAATCATATAAAATAAAAGCTTAAAGCTCTCAAGATACCATTAATGGGTGTTAATGGAGGGCAATTTGAATGTAATTTTACACAATTTTTCTATGTTTTACATCCAGAAATCTGTACTTTGATGGTTGTTGATGGATTGGATAATTCTATGAATTTACCAAAGATTACTGTATGAAAACAAGAGCCTTCATTTAAATTAGGTAATTTTAAGGTAGTTCTGCAATCTTTTTCATTTTTTGTGCAGATTTGTACATTTGTTTAACATTCTAGCAATGTTTTATAATGAGGTTTTCTTTTTATTTTATAATGGTTGGACTGTAAAAATGCAGACAATGTCCAAAGTAAATATCCGTATTTTTAAAATAAATCTCTGTAGAATAACTAAAGGTTTTTTATTGTTATTTGACGGTAAGTGTTTGGCAACTTTTGCTGCCAGACTTTTTACCGTTTTTTTACGATTTTTTTTTTTTACAGTGCAGAACCAGTAAGAGTATTGATAAAGAAGCGGACTGATAAGAGTATTGATAAGATAAAGATAAAATCCTACAGCTGGTTAGTGGCTTCACTCTGACTTTGGGAGGATGAGCAAATCAGCTCACATCTCTGTACTATGAGCCTGTTTTACTAATGTTATTTTGTGATTATTATTTTTTATGGTGCTAAATGCTCCACTATGTTCACCAGCTAGTCTACAGCTAACTGTGTCTGTTTGCCGTTTGGTGCTGAGCAGGTAGTGTACAGTGCCTTTTTACAGCTTTTTCTCTGAAAACAGCTGCCTGCTGCGGTCCAAAACGACGCTATGACGCTGAGAGTGAACCAAAACAGTATCATCAACTGTTTTACTGTAGCTCTTAAAGACACAAACCAGGAAATACAAATCCAAAGCAAAAGTACATTAAAATCATGTGTTCAGTGTAGTAAATTGTCCTTCTCTGGTTGGTTTGAGGCTGCAGACCGTAGAGCCCTATAAAGACATACAGACAGTGAACTCAGCAGCTTATTTGAAGCCAGCAGGCCTCTGAGATGCAAATGTGTTCCTCCCAGTATCGAAACAAACCATTCAAATGACTCATTATCAAGCAAATGGAGCGTGGTGCTGAAATGAGCTCTTTCATCTGTCCGGGACACCGAGGTGCAGCTCACACCTTCACATCAAAGCTGGACACCACAGCCGAGGAAATGATCTTCTTACCGTCTGCTTTACTGTGAATTTAACCTGTTTGGATCTAAGATGGAGTTAAAAAGATGAATATACTTCTAGTTGTATGAAGATGAATTAACACTAAAATGAAAGTGACAAACAGCAGTAGCATACAGATATGATCCTTTCATCAGTTGTCTCTCTTAAGGACCAGTATGTAGGATATAGTGGCATCTAGTGGTGAAGTTGCAGATTGCAACCAACTGATTATAAGATCCATGACTTTGTGTCCATGAAGCATTTCGTACTGGTTCAGCTGCTCCTGAAGGAACAGTCAGTTTGCTTTCTGCCTAAACAATCCCAAAGACTTTAGATGCCTGCAAAATGCTGACATATTGATAGTAATACCAACTACATTTGTCAATGACATTAATATCTCCCAGTGTCTCAAACCAAGGAGGAAATAAAAGCAAATTAAATCAAGTAACGTCATCATATTGTGCCTATGTCTTCTTCACAGATAGTGATATCAATAACCACCTTAAACTTTTCTCATAATAATAATATCAGAATCTCATAATTAGGAGAAAAGATCTCCTAATCTCACTTTGAGCTGCATCTTTGCATGAAATATTCTATATAAATAAAGTTATTATTATTAATTATTATCATTGAAGTTATTGACAGCTACTGATTCCTTCTGTTTGTTAACATACTCGGTCAATAAAGTTTATTCTGATTAAATAAACGTTTTAACCTTTAATCTTATACTTTTAAAACCACTGTTTCTTGTGTATTTATTTGTTGTACTGTGTTTACATGGATGTTATTTTGAAATATCATTTAGACTCTTCACTTTTTGATTTGGGCTTTGACCTTTAAACCCCTAATAATCACCTCAGTTACTTCTTCTTCTTCCTGCTCTGTGCTGCTGCTGTCAGGAATAAGACTTGTACTCTGCTGCCCTCCTGTGGCTGCAACAGCACACTGCTGCAAACACCAACGTCTACTGATGCTGTTCAAGCAGCCAGATATCTGTGATTGGGTGAACAGGCACACGACTCCAGCAGCACAAGAGAGAAAAAATGGAGTAAATCTCAGATGAGACTATTTTTTATTACTATTATTATTATTTATTAAGCTTTATTCATGAATTATCAGAGAGACCTGAGACCAGTTGCAATATATACAGGATCACAATAAGACGGGTCATTCTCATCACAATCACAAAACAATCAGCATCCACACTACATAAAGGACAGGTTCAACATTTTCCATTTGTGTCTTAAACCAACAATCAGGAGCCCAAATAAACAGTGAAACCTGTTTTTCTTGCTGTAATCATTCCTCCTGTTCATACTGACCATTTGAAGATCCCTTCATAATGACCTTACAATGGAAGTGATGGGCGACAAAATCCTCAGTCCTCCTTCTGTGCAAAAAAAATGTATTTAAAAGTTTATCTGAAGCTAATATGAATCTTCAGCATCCAAATGAGTCAAATCAAGTAGATATCTTTCAATGTTACAGTCTTTTTAGTGCCAAAGTTCCTCTTTTTGTTACTATACTTCCACTGCAGCTCAACAGGGAAACACTGTCTGAGGAAACACAAAGAGAGAATTTGATGCTAAAAAGACTGTAAATGTGTCAGATATCCACTTGATATGACTAACTCAGACTGCTGAAGCTGAATAGAAGCTTCACACAGACTTTTAAATGACTGTGTGGACACACTGTGGATTTTGGCCTCCATCACTTCCATTGAAAGCACATTTGAAGGATCTTTTAATATCCAGTATGAACAGGAGGAATGATTTAGTTGTGTATAAATGTAATTTCTAGGAGATATGGTTGTGTATGATGCATTTTCTTCCTCATAAAACATTTGCAAAGCTGATTTTTAAATACTTTAACTCCTGCATTGTTGTAGCACTAGTATTGTGGTAGTACTGTCACTACATTGAAGACACATTCATCTGGGCACGTGACTGTTGTTTTAAGACAAACTGGAAAAATTGTGAACCTGTCCTTTAAGCTGTGTGTCTTAGTGTGTGTTTGATGATTGTTTTGTGATTGTCTTATTGTGATCCTGTGTATATGTAATGTGCTCTCAGGTCTCTATTGAACTCTCCTGAAACATTGTGAACCCGTCCTTTAGAACAATCACAAACATTATGAAGAATATCAGCCAGTAAAACTTTTAAAGACCTTCAGAGGAACAAGTGTCTCTAACTTAAAGCTGTGTGCAGTTCATTCCAGTAGTGAGGTGTCACTGGAAACCAGTCGGTCCCAGCTCAGAATTGGTACGAGGAACTTTTAAAGCCAAGCAGCTCTTTGATCTGGTGTTGTGATTATCAGCTGTGAGCTCAGTGAAGGATGTTAAGTAACTCAGCAACTTAGATAGTAAGGCCTCATAAATGAAGACACAGGTCTGCTGGTGATGACCTCTGACCTTTTCATTTGGATTTGTTCTGTCGGTCAGACAAAATGAGAAACGTACATATGACACCTCTGGGACTTTTTTTGATGTTTTATAGACAAAACAATTAATTGATGAATAATTGTATTTTGGAAATGATCAAATGATGGATTTAGTGTGAACAGAAAATACTGAACAGAGACAAATATTTCAAATTTTAAACCTCAACTGAGCTGCAACACACTGGCTGCGTTTCATCAGTTGTTCAACCTTCCTCTCATTGACTTCCCCTCATGGGAATCCCCACCACCATGACAAGCGTTGCTTCATTTCCCTGGAAAACTCAAGTGAAGTCTGTGAGATCGATCCTTCGAGGGCTGAAGGAACGAGTGACCGACGATGGTCTCTCAGCGCTGCAGATTAACCACTGTACACTGAACTTTTCATCATTTCTGCTATAACATCAGTGAGCTGCTGATTTACAGTATTTAAAACGGATGTATGTGATTGGAACAAACTAAAAGAATGTCTTACCAAATGATCTACGAGTGTAAGTAACAATATCCACATAATCAGAGTTATTAGGTTGAAAATCAATCTTTGTCATACTATGGAATTTACTTTATGCAAATACTTCACTAGAATGTTACCATTCTCAATTATTTGCATTTATATGTTACTGAATTATGCTGTTTTGCTCACCATTTCACATGTTAGTGATTGTTTATTAGTTATTTTGGTATTTAAGGACCAGAGGAAGAGATGGCACTCCTCATTAGGTTGAGAAGCTCCAATGAGGCCTTCTTCATGGAGAAACACAATGCTGCTAAAACAGCCTTCAAACTTTAAATTGAAGCATCATTGAATCACTTTATTACACATTACTGTCATGGTTCCAGATAAAGTCATGTTGCACGTCTTGTTTGTTATTAAAGCTAATTGCATTTGTAGCAAACTGTACAAGTTTGCAAGCATTTCACGTTGTATGTTGTCATCTTGTTCTGTGTTTCTGTGCCAACAGGAAACTAGTGCAGATGATGGGTTTGTAGGGGGAACCGCAAAGGGAAAACCTCAAAAAAAATAATACAACGTCCTGTGTTGTGCATTATATCTACACGTGTTCTGTTTCAGTAACTATAAGCAACAGTACTTTGAAAACAAATGTGTTCATATTAAGAGGGGCTGAAAATGTTGATGTGCTGCTCCTGTCAGTTAATTAGGTTTGCCCTACAGGACCTGACCCCCCACCACAGGAATAGGGACTGATCAGGGGGAGGCCACAGCAGGCAGCAGGCAATTGGCTCAAGACCATCCATAACTCCTCCAGTGCTCATTGTCTCATGCACAGTGACAAGGGATGTCTGATACACCAGGACTAGACCCAAACGCATGACTCACACAGTCAGTTTCTAAAACAAACTCTTTACTGGCAGGTTCGGTACACAGGCAGGCAGTCAGAGAAGGCAACAAGAGAAAATGGGTTAAGCAAAGGCTGTCAAAAAACAGACCCAGGGTCAAAAACACTAAAAGACAATAACAGGGATAATAATGCTGGAACGTTTATGAAAAAGGTTAAGACAAACTGGCACAGGGAGCAGGGATCACACAGACTAAATACACAAGGGGAGTGAGGGTAATGAGACACAGGTGGATGACATTAGGGGATGATGACGAAGATAGGAGCGAGAAACACACAAGGGCAGGAAGTGGATCTGAAACGAGAGGAGAGTTAGATACCAAAATAAAACAGGAAATGCAGAACTAAATGGGAAATAAAAACAACACATAACCTAAAGATAGGATGAGCCATGACACACACGGGAAGACCAACCCAACACGGCCAGATGTCTGATAGGGGAGAACCCCATCTCCACCACCTAGCCAGACCCTGCCTTGAGGCTCAAAATGAGAGGATAATTCAACTATTCGAAAAAATGGTGGAGAAAATGTGAATTTTTTCTTTTTTTTTTTTGTCTCCAGTGTAGATGAATTTATTTCAGAGGGAGTTTTTTGTTATTGTTGTTATTAGTGATCAAATTATATGTCTACATGTAACATAGTTAAAAAAAGGCACTTTAATGATCCTTATTTCCACTGTGAATTTTATCTTAATGAATATTTTTTATTTACTGTTTTTATTAATGTTTCCTGTGGAAATTACCTTGCTGCACATCGCCCCTTCTGTCCCTCACAGTGCCGTTTTGCATTGCTGAGGGTAAATTGTGCGGAAAAATTGCTGCTGTGCTATTTTATTGTTTTCTTTGGAAATTGAACTGTTTATGTTGTAAATTTTAATGCATATTGTTTACTGTCAATACTATTAGTTTACCCAGCTGTCTTTTGTTATTTTGACCGCTAATATGAGTTTTGTAGATGTTTTCATTTAAGTTTTTGCCACCATTTGTATTACTGCAGGCTGCCCTGCGTCATGTAGTCAATGTAGCGCTGCAGAGATTTTAGCATCTATTTCTGGGGGTAAATTCTGTTATTCTGCATGTTCAGGAGCAGATGTGCAGGAGAGACCAGAAGGCAAATTATAAGTGTTACATTGTCTTCTGCAGGTATGTGCTTTTTTTTTTTTTTTAAATGTTATAATTTTCGTTGTCTCTGTTTAATCACCCGACCCCACGTAGTTGTTTACGTTACCCACCAGGTGGCACTGTTTTCCTTTTGTATGTTGTTTTTTTATGGTTCAAATTTAAGTTTTGAAGAGGAGAAAGTTTTGTTGTGATAATTTAGGACAAAGAAAAGAAAAAGAGAAGAGTTTCCTGTCAATTTTAGTGGCTCTTGGTTAAAAATTTCCCTATATTAGGAATATTGTGTTGATCTGTGTAGATACTGTAATGCCCAATTAAATTTTTATGTACTGTAATGAAATCTGACAGTGTGGGTTTGCATTGCTGAGGGAGCAGATGTGCAGGAGAGACCAGAAGGCAAATTATTAAGTGTTACATTGTCCTCTGCAGGAGCAAATAAAAGGCTGGAAACCAACCCTTCTTCTTCACCCCCTTACCTCATCTGTTACATACAGACTTTTCTTTTGCCTTTGTCCAAATATTTTGAGATGAACCCCTAAAAAAATAAGACATGAAAGAAATAAAAGAAACATTGAAACTATTTACACGTGTGTCCAATTATTAATAATCATAGTCCACAGCTGCTGGTCTGGTGCAGAGATGCAGCCTGCCAGTTTCTCCTTGCTGCACCACTGACCTATAAGAGAGCTGGAAGGCATGTTACTCTTGATTGGAGAGATGAAAAAGTCAAACTATCAGTGGTTAAAAAAACAGTTTGATCCCAAGACCTCGCACCACTGACCTCAACAGCACAAGGGGCTTGATCCTCGTTGTCCCTCCTGCACAGCCTCCTAAATGTCCTCAACTCCCCGGCAGATGTTATGGAGGGCCGCACAGCAGGTTATTATTGCAGGTACGAATGCAGGGTCCTGAAGGAAATGCTGTACCACCTTGTTTTCATCATGCCAAAGGCCCCCTCTATCATATAGTGGGCCTTGACATGATGAAAATGATAGCCCTCCTGGACTCTGCCGTGCAGTGGTTCCCTGTAGGATGTTAGGATGCAGACTGGCTCCTCCATGCAGGGGTACCCACCATCCTCTACAAGGAAGTAACCTGCTGGAGGGTACAACAGATCTGTGAGGAGGAGGATGTTTTTGAGCACTCCTGTGTTGTGGACTGATTCCGGGTAACCTGCGCGAAAGTATCTAAAAACGTACCACTACTGTCACAGACGGCCTGGAGCTGGATGGAATGAAACAGCTTCCTGTTCAGATAGTCTTTGTAGACAAGACCTGCAGGTGCCTTGACCCTAATGTGGCACCCATCAATTGCACCCACACAGGTTTTAAAGGCATCTTCATGAGGCTTGGGGAACTGGATGCAGCGCTTCCTCTTCCGTTGATTAGAAGGCTATTCGGTAATTTAGTCCAGGATAATCATATTTTCTGTCTAGACCTGTTGATGTACTATTCTGGCAGAATTTAGCATAATGACCGACTTTGACCGATTTTGTATTGGTTACCTTAGTCCCTGAATGTATGTAGAAATGCAGGAAATGAGATTCAAATTGCAAATTTTTTCCTGGGGGAGAACCCACAGACCCCCCATTTTATTGCAATGGGACAATCACAATCCAACTCATTGCAATTAATATACTTGAAATACTGTAACCCAGTTAGGCTGTATGCTATGTAGTTTTTACCAGTCTAACTAGTTATTTCCAATATTGTATCGTAGACTACAGAATTTATGCTGCTTCTCTGATCTCACAAGAGACATTTCTGAAATTGCAAGCCTACTTACCAAATGCTGACGTAATACAATCACTCAAAGGCATCAGTAGTTATTGTGAAGTACCTGCAAGGCACAATAAAGCACTGTACACATCACTGGCTGACGATCCATCATCTGACTACAAGGGTAAGTGTATTCTATTTAAATCCTCCGCTCCTCCCCCGCCCACTTTCCCTCTGCTGTCCAAGTGGCCTCCGTGTGACGTATGCTGTTGCGTCACACCAAAGGCTGAGGGTGGAACTACTAATGAAACACACTCCCTCTCTCTCTGTGTGTGTGTGTGTGTGTGTGTGTGTGTGTACTTGTACGTATATCTTTCTGAGGACCAATTTGATTTCAAACCCTTATAGGACATTTCTGCTGTGTGAGGACCGTTTACTTCTTTACTTTGCTTTTAGGGTTCAGTTTAATGTTTGGGTTGGTACAGTGGTGGAAGACGTACTCAGATCCTTTACTGCAGTAAAAGTACATAAGTATTATGAGCTTGATGTAGTTAAAGTATTGCAGTAAAAGTATATAAGTATTATGAGCTTGATGTAGTTAAAGTATTGCAGTAAAAGTATATAAGTATTATGAGCTTGATGTAGTTAAAGTATTGCAGTAAAAGTATATAAGTATTATGAGCTTGATGTAGTTAAAGTATTGCAGTAAAAGTACATAAGTATTATGAGCTTGATGTAGTTAAAGTATTGCAGTAAAAGTATATAAGTATTATGAGCTTGATGTAGTTAAAGTATTGCAGTAAAAGTACATAAGTATTATGAGCTTGATGTAGTTAAAGTATTGCAGTAAAAGTAGTGGTTTGGTCCCTCTGACTGATATATTATTATATATGACATCATTAGATTATTAATAGTGAAGCATCAGTGTTAGAGCAGCATGTTACTGTTGTAGCTGCTGGAGGTGGAGCTAGTTTACACTACTTTATATACAGTTAGCTAGTTTAGTCCAGTGGTTCCCAACCTAGGGGTCGGGCCCCTCCAAAGGGTCAGCAGATAAATCTGAGGGGTCATGAGATGATTAATGGGAGAGGAAAGAAGAAAAAACAAAGTTCTGATACACAAATCTGTTTTCAGTTTTTGAACTTTTTCTCTAATCTTTGATTTTTGCTGAAATATTGGATCATTTGAACATTTATTGAAATGAAAGCATGTGAGAAGTTTAGAGGGAAAAATCACTATTTGGTGGAGCTGTTAACAACTCATAGACATGTGAAATGTGACCCCGACTACACACTGCTTTTTGTAAGACGTCAAAAGCCAAAAAGGTTGGAAACCACTGGTTTCATCTTTAACAATGTGTTGTATTTTAAAAGCTTGTTATATTATCCATTGTGTCAAATCTTCATCTGAAAAGTAACTAAAGCTGTCAAATAAATGTAGTGGAGTAGAAAGTACAATATTTCCCTCTGAAATGTAGAAAGTAGCATCACATGGAAATACTCAAGTAAAGTACAAGTACCTCAAAACTGTACTTAACTGCAGTACTTCAGTAAATGCATTTAATTACTTTCCTCCACTCGGTCGGCGTTATTCAGGGATGCAGCCGTCACGTGTTGTGTGCAAAGACAAACGTGTGTGTAAAGTGGGGGTTCATACTGCTTTAACACACCAGCTGTTGCTAGGCGAGCCCCTGGTTGCCGGGGCGATGTATAGACCCCCTGATGGTGTGGAGTCAGGAGGGAGCGTGTGTGTGTGTGTGTGTGGTATTTCTATAGGGAGTGGGTGTGAAAGTGACACAATGAAAGTGGGTGGGGACCAGACGATGTGTGTGTGTGTGTGTGTGTGTGTGTGTGTTTGGGTAGGGGGGGGTTAGGGTCCTTCTGCAGGTGTGTGCTTTTTGTTTATAAAATTAAAGTTAATTTCACGTATTTTATTTATCCTTTCATTTTTAAGTGATTTCCTTAAGTGATTTTTTTTTTTACATTATAAGTTAGTTACTGTACAATATTTTCTAACTCTTAAAATATATATTTTACTCATCTAATATTTTTATTATAATATTGTATGATTACTTGTCTTTTGGGGTACTAGTCAATCAATCAATCAATCAACCAATCAGATTTTATTCATATTGCACCGTCCATACAAAACAAATGCAAAGAGCTTTACAAGTGATTGACAAACATAAGGGATGGTAAATATGAATTTGGAGATTAAAGCACATCAAAGAAATTAAAAAGCAAAAGAGTCAATTGAAAAAGACAATAATAAAATATAATACAAGCAATTAACATAACAATCCAAATAAAATAATATACAAAATAAATAGATTAAGTACTGTGTACTTACTGATTATTTTTTGTATCTGCATATTCTGTAGTTTTCATAATATTTGGATTTAAGTGTAATTTCCTCCTTTTTTAAAATATTTTTATTCCTGCTCATTGATCCTCTCTGTACCTGCTGTATGTGGTCTGTTTATATTTGTGCTGATAAAGAATTATCTGATCTGATCTGAGGTTAGGGGCAGTTGTGAAAAATTATCTTTGGCTTCACAGCGTAGTGTTCAAAAACAATACAATACAGGATACTTAACAACTGACTTCATCATTTAAAATACATAAATACTAATGACCACAACAATATTTATACCATGATTATACTCCTGCCTCACAAGACCCAGATCACCTCCAACTCCCATTGTTACTGTTTTCCTATTATTTATTATTATTACTTATTTATTTCTTATTCTTTCTCCCTTCTGTCTTTTTCTCTCTTGTCTCTGTCATAACTCATTAATCTTCCTCATTGCATTTATATATATAAACATACTTTCCCAAACCACATAAACATATAGGTGTGCTAACAGGTATCTGATTGGTCTACTCTTTATTTAACCAGATAAAAATCTCTTTTACAACAGAGACCCGGCCAAGAACAGCAATAAATACAAACAACACAAACACAGGTTTGATTTTCCAAAACTATCTCAACTTGAACTAAGTTTGATTTTGACAGATAGTCAGTTTAACAGTATAATCACCTGTTGTGGAACATATTATGAGTCAAATTCAAGGAACCATTACAGCCTGTAGGAGCCATTTTCAGTTGTATATGTTTATGTTATTTTTATGCACACCTCTGACCACCAGGTGGCGCTTCCTTGGTTTGTGTAAACTGACATGCATTTAATTAAGTTGAAGTTGATCATTTTCAGGTGTTGCTAATTTGTGTTTTTGACTGTGTTCCACCTTCATTTTACTGACTATTACTAAATAGTTCTGCCTCATTGTTGTCTTTAGATGTGTTTCCACATAATTACCTCTTTGTTACAGAATGTAAGTCTAATATTATCTAGTTATACCCATCGTTAATACAAAGATAGTGCTCGTTAATTAGTCTCGTGATACCAGAAAATCAGAGATCTCCACCTACCAAAGCCTGTGGATTTCTAAATGCATGTTAGTTGCAAACCTACGCCCCTTACATTTTGTCAAGGAGACACCTTACTGGAAATGATGCTCTCACTCCCTTCCTCCTCCATAGTGAACTGTCTGCATGTCATCACCACAATATGAAGGGTCGCCCTGAAGACTTTGGATTGGTTCTGTAATGCAGGTTTTATTCAATTCTCTAATTATTTCCACCCAGTATTTTTGACCTCAGTCAGTCTACTTGTTAATTTCCATTATATTTCATTATTATCACCTCTTTACTATCAAATTATTACACCAAACAATTAACTTGTTATTACTGAGCTTTAATGTAAAGTGCTACCAACAATCGCACAATAAATCTGAACTTTGACCATCTACAAATCTGGACATTTGTTGGAAGGACAAGTCACAACAAATCTGACAGCAGCAGCTCCTCAGTGGCTGTTTAATGTTAGCAAACAGTCACCACACACACACAGATGCACTGCAGCAGCACATCTCATCAAAACTGATCTTATGCTTTTATCTCTTTTGTTATGTTATACTATGCCAATAAATAAATAAACGAATAAAAATAAGATACACATCAAATCGCGTCAAGTCTTATTCATACAGCCCAATATTACAAATTAGCCTCAGGGGGCTTCACAGTCTGTACATTAATACAACATCCTCTGTCCTCAGACCCTTTATTCCAGGACGGACAGAACAACAAGAAAGACAAATAACAGAAATACAACATGGACAAACAGGATGACGAGATTTTAATGTATTTATAATATATATGAAGAATGTGATGAAGAGGACGGCCACATAAATACAGTAAAAAAAAAATACAATGTGATAAAATGAAATGATAGAAAGGCTAAAGACTTGCTCATTTTAGATTTATAAGAAATCAAATGAGTTCAGATGCAGCAAAACTGTACATGGACGCAGTGATACCGTCACATGTTTCATACTGTATTACAACCTGGTCTCAGACAAATAATCCATCAATGCAAACACGTCAGAGTCTGTATAAAAATCATAGATAAAAAAACACAACTCTCATCGTTATTGCAAGATAATATAATATATATAATATATATAATATAATATAAAAAGTATAATCTGTTAACATTTGAACATTTTCTGTTTATGGCAAAATATATTTTATAAGATTATTAACAATCTAGCATCACCATCTAATACACAGTCAGTAACAGTGTGTAGTGGTGATAAAGGTGAACCAGAGCTTCCACTAGAGGGGACTGTTGTGTTACATTTCAGTCTGCAACATTTGCTTCTCAGTTAAAGCAGCTGAGATGTGAAACTCTTTACAACTGAGTATCAGAGGGTGAAAAAAAACCCTTTAAACATTATAAACTTAGTATGAAAACACTCAGATCTGTCGTCACTGAGCTACGAGACTCTGACCAGCACCGTCTGTTTTCAATGGTACTGGTGGTGTCCTCCATACTGGGAGTCTAGTATTAGTCCTCTGATGGTTGTTTTGGGGTAGCTGTTATTTTTTGTTTGGTTCTTAGTTTTCCTATAGCTTATTTATTTATTTTACAAAGTGTAAGTTTATGATTTATTATAACTGATCTATTATCTTTTGTAACCTTTGCATCACTAGTGACCTCCACCCAGGAACTACAGACAGCTTTTAGCTATATCTGGTGCAATATATGTATTGTACACTGTCCCTGCTAAATAAACAATAAATATAAATAGATAAGTATCTGGGATAAAAAAAAAACAACACCTTTCTTTAAGATGGAGTCCTCAATAAACCAATACAGAATACAAAAAACAGCAAGAGTCAACACGTTTTACATGTATACAGACAGGTCACACAGAATATAAAGGGGACAATAATGTTGGTTATTGAGACGTTAGATGTTTTAATTCAGAGGATGTAAATATATGAGTTGTAAGAAGGAGGGAGAATATTCCACATTTCAGTGTTTGTGCAGAGAAAGTATCTTAAACCATATAAGCAGTGTAGCAGCTCTTATGGAGTCTTATGGAATTATATCTTAGTGTGATTTTGATTATTAGCCAGTATAACAAGTAACATGTTTTGAGTCACACAGATCTCATCTAAACTGTGACAGATTATAAAAATCTGCACATCCAGACGACTGATCAGCTTCCAGATCTGTAATCACCTAAAAATTCCCCTAAAAAACAGAAAATGTGAGGATTTAAAAAAAAAAAAAAAAAAGGTCTACAGAGAAGAAATAAAATGCAACTCTGAGTTTGGACACATGGGGGCGACGAAGCACCAGAGGAGAGTTTAAGCAGCTGAGACCTCAGATTGATTCACTGTCTGCAGAACAACGAGCAGACCAGTGATGATGCTTTGTGTTGGTTAATGGTAGAAAAGTAACTCAAGTACTGTACTTATGTACAGTTTTTAAGGTACTTTACGTAGTATTTCCATTTTATACTACTTATTTATACTTCCACTGAAGAACAATTTTACTGCACTTCATTTATTTTTATTTATTTGTTTATTTGATAGGAACACAGCATATTAATGAACATTAGTATTTTTCTGCTTTAGTTACTTTTCGGATTAAAGGAGAGGTTCCTAATTTTTCAAGTCTGTCTTAAACCAACAGTCAGGAGCCCAAATGAACAGTGAAACCTGTTTTTCTTGCTGTAATCATTCCTCCTGTTCATACTGACCATTAGAAGATCCCTTCATAATGACCTTACAATGGAAGTGATGGAGGACAAAAATGTATTTAAGGGTTTTTCTGAAGCTAATATGAAGCTTCAGCGTCCAAATGAGTCAAATCAAGTAGATATCTTTCAACGTTACAGTCTTTTTAGTGCCAAAGTCCTTCTTTTTGTTACTATACTTCCACCTGCAGCTCAACAGGGAAACACTGTCCGAGGAAACACAAAGAGGGAATTTGATGCTAAAAAGACTGTAAATGTGTCAGATATCCACTTGATATGACTAACTCAGACTGATGAAGCTGAATAGAAGCTTCACACAGACTTTTAAATGACTGTGTGGACACACTGTGGATTTTGGCCTCCATCACTTACACGTATATAAATGTAATTGCTAGGAGATATGGTTGTGTCTTCCTCATAAAACATTTGCGAAGCTGATTTTTTTTTAAAATACTTTAACTGCTGCATTGTTGTAGCACCAGTATTGTAGTACTGTCACTGCTGGACTGGATTTCAGAGGCTCCACCCTCCACATACCTGAACAGGATAAACAGGTGGAGAACATGAAACGTTACGATAACAATTACTAACACTATGATGACTAATAGAGTCAACAGTCAGTATAATTATTGTCATCTCTGAAAGAAACTGTTGATTTGAATTCTGAACGTTATGAAGCTGGAGTTTTAGTCGTTTGACTTTTTACAAATGTCAAAGTCATCTTTAATGAGGTTTTTTTTAAAAACTTTCCTTTCAGCTCTCTATTAACTGCTACTTGTACATCCTCCTCCACTGCCACCAATGTAAAGAGTCAGAGCTTTAAAGAAAAAGAAAAGTGAAGCGCCTGTATTAAAGGGTAAATGCACAGAATCATAAAAGAGTCAAAATCCAACACAAGAGCAACACTTACTAATCTGATCCTGACGTTTGCATTTGTGACATTTGAACTAACGTTGTGTCCCTGAACTGTCTGCAGTCAAGTCCTGACCTGTTTAAGGGCTGGTCTTGTGCAAGACAATAAAACTGATATTTGGGATGGATCGGCGTGATGGTGGAGCCTCCTGTGCTGTAAAATGATTCAATTCTTTTTAAGTTGCGTTGAAAGATATCTACTTGATTTGACTCATTTGGACGCTGAAGCTTCATATTAGCTTCAGATAAACTTTTAAATACATTTTTGCACAGAAGGAAGACTGTGGATTCCCATTGTAAGTGCATTATGAAGGGATCTACTAAGCTAAAGGACTGAAGAAACCAGAAGATATTCACATTTAAAAAGCTGGAACCACAGAATTTTAGCATTTTGTTCTTGACTCAAATGGCTCAAAACAATGAATCATTCATCTAAATAGTTGGTGATTAATTTTCTGTCCATCAGTTAATCATCAGTTAAGTCGTTCTGTTCTTCATTTAATGAACATATAAACGTGATGAAACAGCTCTCTGACTGACTGACAGCAGCATCACCTGACGCTCAGATGAGGTAAACCTGCAGAGTGGCGGCTCTCCAGTTCAAACTCCACACTCTCACCTGATTGGACGGATTGACGTCACTCTCCGGTGAGCAGAGCCAATCGGGACGGAGGAGATGATTGTTACATATTATAAATCTGCCGTGTTTGGATTTCTTCTCCCTGCGGCTCTAGTCTGATGTCATGTCAGGACTCATCTCTGTGTCAACTCACCCGAGAGTCTACTGCATCTGCACACAGCATCTTCATCACCAGCTCTATAATAAGATTTGTTTTTATTTATCTATTTAATTCTTTATTTAAAGGTCACGTATTCTGCACATTTCCAGCTCTATATTTATATTCTCGGGCTCTACTGGAATATCTCTTCATGATTCCCAGTTAAAAACTGCTTATTTATCTTCTACTGGTCCTTTATGCAGCCCCTCAGTTCAGCCTCTGTCTGAAACAGGCCGTTTTAGCTCCTGTCTCTTTAAGCCCCGCCTCCTGATGAGCCCACTCTGTTCTGATTGGTCAGCGTTCAGGAAGCTTCCTCTGGCTTCGGAGGCTACGTAAACAAACTATAGTAGCAGGATTTCACTTCTTTTTTTCCTTCTTTACTCCAAATGTCAACTTATCAAATCCATCTGTACATGTTGGACAACGTGAACGACACATGGAAACACCTTAGCAACCAACTTAGCAACCACCTTAGCAACATAGACTACGGCACGGATAGGCATTTGTGGGCACGTACAAATCATTTGATGTCGGTTTGAGGAGGAAGTAGAGGTAACCTTGCAAATCAAGCGAGAGAGCAGGTTGAATCCTGACTTTTGACTTGCAGGCAGCATTTTTACATACGTTCACCTCAAGTTTTAGAACTTTGACCATGTTTAACATCCAACATCAGAACAGGATATAACAGCATGACACGTGTCCTTTCAACATTGTTTCATTGTCTGATTGAGATCATGATCACTTTTTCATGTGAGACCTGTGTTACACATCTAGTAGCGTCCCGCTGGCTGAATGGTTACTGTATGTTCCACATAACTGCATCGTCCCTGGTCCGATTCCAGCCAGGGTTACCCTTTGTCACACCCATCTCTCTCTCTCTCCCCTTGTTTCCTTTCTGCCTCTTGGCTGCCCGCTGTCCAATAAAGGCAAAAAGTCCCCCTCCATCCAGAAACACGTTGTTCTTCTTGTTCCGTCAGCTGGCTGTTGCTCTCTTCTCTGTACAGAATGATGTTTGTGCAGAGTTTGTTTCTCTGAGCTCACCTTTAATCTCACTTTAACACCTGGACGTACCTGCAGGATTTATGACATCACAGCTAGTTTGGAGCCAATCATATGTAATGGCTTGTAAACTGGTGTAAGTTTATGAAACACGACTGAATAGCTCTTTAATGTACAGTGTTACGATTCACATGTTGACAGAACCCTCAAACGCCAGACGCACTATCTGAAACAGGAAACACACAAGATTTATACAATTATGTAAAAGTACAAACAGATCTTTATATAGTTTGACTTTTCTCACTACTGATCCCAGCACCTGCTAAATTCACTAAAACACTAATACCCCTCCTTATAATTGATCTAACAAGTATTGTGTGTGTATCCAGAGCTTGATATATCTTATTCCTCTGTGCTGTAGACCTGCGTTTTTTCCCATAAACTATAAAAACACGTCACGCACAATACACATACAAAACATGAGATTTGTTGACAAGAAGAAAAATAAAGAAAATCACCAGAATGATCCTTTAAAAAATGAGACGCTCATCCACAATAACACCTAAATATTCATACTGGTCGTTATACGTATGACAGTTGTTACTGTTAAACCAGGATTAAAAGTGACTGCTGCCTGAAATGTACTGTGTTTGTTTCATCCTGGTTAATGTTAAGACTCTCTGCAGTTCAGCCTTGATGAAGACCTGCTCAAAGGTCAAAACCAGTCAGTTTTTAAACATCATGTCATGAACAAGCTCAGTAACTAATAAGAGATTTACGTGTGAAGGTTTGTGCTTTTACTTTTTCTTCAGGGGTACCATCGTCTGTCGAGTGCATCCCAACATTCACCCACTGAGACCACTTTCTTTTATGACGTGTATGTTTTAAAATGTGCCCTGACTTTTCTCTTATCATGTTAACGTGCGTCGGCAGGGCTGTGAGTCAGACGCTGTTCACACTCGGTTTTAAAATGCATCTTGGGTGATTGGATCACAAGCGGACAGCTCTAAATACAGGTGTAAACAACCACCGAGACACATTGTGATCCGATCACTCAAACCACTTACTGAGGTGGTCTGGGACACATTTGACCACGTATCTTTTGTAGTGTAAACACTGATGCGTCCCCGACAAAGACGTAACAGGAAAATACGTCATTAATGCAGGATGTGGTGGTTGTTTTGGTGACAGAGCACCAACGTGAAATGACTTTGTCCTGTCAATCTCAACAGTTGGAACAGCTCTTGTCTGGTGGCAGACAGACGTAATAACTCTGCTCTTAAAGGCCCTTTGACCTTCTAGTGGAAGTGACGTAGGCAGTAACGAAGTGTGAACACAAGTGGTCAGCTGGACACCTTGGAGATGCCTGATAGTAGGGCTGTAGTCTGCTGGTCGACTGGTCGATTAGTTGGTCGATATGCTCTCATCCGACTAAATTCTCTGTGTTATTTTCATAAGGAGAAAAGTGCCACATCAACAGCTTTCCAGGATTAATCCATTATTTCCTGTGGTGGGAGGGACAGACTAACAAATTACCTGTGAAAACAACGGGGGTGTATTCAAAACACCCCCGTTGTTTTCACAACTTTGAACTCGCCCAACCTAACGGAGACTGCTGAGTCTAACTGTACTCAACGTTTACTGAATCTTTGTTTCTCCATAATGACACAACGAGAACCCCCGCCAAGCCAAAAAATATATTTTTTTAATATTTGATATCAATAGCGTTTGGGAGTCTCTGTGCAGCGCTGTTCCGGTACATGAGTCAACCTCTGTCGTTGCCTGGGAAACCACTGGTTGCGCGGCTCCGTTAAGGAGTATGTTTGTGTAGCGAGCGGGAAAGAGCGAGGGGCGGAGAAGTGACGGTGGATGCGAGCGGAGCAGAGGAAAAGGTTAGTAGTAAGTTGTCAGTCTGGCAGTAAATGTACAGCACAGACTACAGTGTGTCAGTTAATAAATGCTAAAAAGTCACGTCTGTTGTTTCCCCAAATGATGGAAAAGTGAAGGAGGTTAGCTCCAAAGCTAGCAACAATGGGTTAGCCTAACCTGAGTTAGCCCCCCCCCGCGTGACTAATCGATTAGTTGAAGATTAGGTCAACCAAGATTTTCTTTGGTGTGCCCTGTTAGCACAATTTAGCTAACGTAGCTAACATTAGCCCAAGTGTGCAGCGCTCGGTGTTCCCGGTAAGCTAGCGTTAGCTTGGGTCTGAGGTAGCGGGGCGTGTTTCCAGAAAGCCAACTCTCTGCACTCCTTATTTGGAAGCTCCTGGCCAACCAACAGGTGATGTCTCACCTCTTCTGTTCACCGGTCCTGTTTTTCTACAGATATAATCTTGAGAGTTTGTCTACCGTCCGTCCTTCAGATGAGATGTTAAACAGTCCTGACTCATTGTGATCATTAAAGATCCCATGGTACTTATTGTAAAGAGTCGGGGGCTCTCCGGTGTCCCAACCTGGCTCTCTCCATCTGGCCACCTAATCATCCCCCAGTGTAACTGGCTCAATGATTCCCTCCCTCTCCACCTCAAGCTGATGTGTGGTGAGCGTTCTGGCGCAAAATGGCTGCCGTGCATCACCCAGGTGAATACTACACAATAATGGTGTTCAGGTGAGTTTCCCCCCTTCACTGTGAGCTGCTTTGGTATCAAGATAAAGTGCCATATAAATGTAATCAATCATTATTGTTATTATTATTATTATTGTTATTATTATTATCCCCCTCCAGTAGTGGAAGAAGTCCTCAGATCCTTTACTTCAGTAAAAGTAGCAATACCATGATGTAAAAATACTCCATTATAAATACAAATCCTACATCTAAGTAAAAGTACAGAAGTGTTCTCAGCTAAATTTACTTAAAGTTTTAATAGTAACTTGAACAATTATTAATTAGTTTGAACTACGAACAACTCAAACATCTGTAACATGACAAAGAGACACAGCTGTAAACAGCGGTAACACACCAAACAGTTTGGGAACTAGTTGTTTAATCTTTAATATTAATTTTTGTATTTTATAAGCTTATCATGTATTATTTAATGTAAAAATGTAATCTGAAAACACCTTGATACGTCCATCTTTACATACAGACTATGCAGTGAACACAACACACAGGCCGCTGATCACTAACTGTGCTATATTCTAGGGGTGTGTCCGAATACAAATACGTTATTCGGCAAATATTCATACAAATATTCTAAAAATTATTTGTTTTCTAAAAGAAAGAAAAAAACATCCACCTGCTACATGACGCACATTTCCTGATTTGGACATCACTCCCGGAGTTGGGAGTGTTCCCCAGAGATAAAACTGAGCTACTGACACATGCGAGGTGCTCCCAATGGACTCTCCATAACCTGTTGTTCCTTTTCTCCTTTCTACAAAGTTAGGCTGTAAAAAAATAGGCAATAAATGAAAAGTGCAAAGCAATAATCACGTTTGAAGTTCTACCCTACACATTACATGGTGTGCTGTCTCTTTGTTATGGGTGTATAAATAGGTAGAGGTCTGTCTGCAATGAGGCGATGACTAAAGTTTTAGCCAAGTGGCAACCTCCGGGGCTGAAAAATGAAGCCAATGCGGAAGTGCCAAAAACTGCAGTTCCTTGAATGGCCACTTGAGGCTCCAAAAGCGAGTCAATCCCCATAGACCCCCATGTTAAAATGCCCAACTTTACAGCAGAAATAAACATGTTTACAGCCTGGTACAAACAACGGTTTTGGTCTCTGTAGATAACTTCCTCTTTCATGACAACTGTACGGGGGGTGAATTTTTTTATAACTCACCCGTTTAAATTTTATCAAACTGTAAAGTTATGTATAATGAAGGACATGGCTGCTTTGAGTAACAGGTCCACCAGCTTCTAGGTGGCTTGTTTCAGCCATTCGGCCCGCCTCTTTGCCCATTTTTGATTGGCTGGGAGTTAGGCAGAGTCACGCACTGCCAAGATGGCGACGGCTGGAGCGGCTCGCTTTGAGCCTCAAAACCGCTCTTCAGAAACCAACGGGTGATGTCACGGTAACTACGTCCATGTTTTTATACAGTCTATGGTTTTAGCTCAGTAGTCAGCGCAGTCGTTTATGATCTGGAAGACTCCAGTTTGAGACCTGGTGTGGGACCTCCTTCATAAGGTAGTTTATTCATTAACACTTATTGTAACACTTTAATTTTCTAAAATTAAATGTGTAAGAAAAACAAAACAGGATTTTTAAGCTTCATACCACTTTAATTCAATTTTATTCAATACAAATACAATTTTGCTGCCTCAACAAATACAGATACAAATACAAATACTGGGCCCTCTGCACATCCATAATATATTCAGACTTAACAGATAAACGACGGTAATGTTAACATGATAAACAGCAGTGTGACAGCAGCTGCTCATGGCTGGTTAGTTCCGACTACCATCTCTGCACTGAGCAGTGGTCAGTCGCTTACCTCCAGCATCACACACTATGTAGCCATGAAGCCACGCCCCCCACAGCCGTTTACCACACCCACTTTTCCTGACGCATTTTGTAAACATGCTGGGATGGAGGGAGCTAGCAGAATATGAGTATGTGCTTACTAAAAATCTTTTAAATCATCTTGTGACCCCCTTATATTTGTCATGTGACCCTTTGCAGGGTCGGGACCTGCAGGTTGTTTTAGACCATTACAAAAGCTGCTGGAGCTCAGTGAGAAGTTATGTTAAAGAGAAGATAATCATTAAAGCTGCTTTGACCTTGATGACCTGCTGTAGAGTCCAAAGTGGAAGAAACTCGACTCAGTTCTGCTCTGCAAACACTGCAGGATTAATAACCTCACTAACTCTTCCTGTTGTTAAACCTCCCCCCCCCCCCCTCCCTGCAGTAATGGACCGTCCCTGAGCTCTGCTGCTCTGCTTTGGGAGGAACCATGTGAGAGCTGCAGGGAGCTGCTGCGCACCGATCCAGACCACCTGCTGAGGTAAGTCGGATTTTAGGTTTTCCACTCAGAGATCTGATGGACTTAAGCTGCAGCAGACTGAGATGCAGACGAGTACAACAATAACATTATTAACACAATATCATTATTACAACAATAACATTATTACCACAGTAACATTATTACAACAATAACATTATTAACACAGTAACATTATTACAACAATAACATTATTAACACAGTAACATTATTAATACAGTATCATTATTACAACAATAACATTATTAACACAGTAACATTATTACAACAATAACATTATTAACACAATATCATTATTACAACAATAACATTATTACCACAGTAACATTATTAACACAGTATCATTACAACAATAACATTATTACCACAGTAACATTATTAACACAGTATCATTATTAACACAATAACATTATTAACACAATAACATTAACACAATATCATTATTAAGACAATATCATTATTACAACAATAACATTATTACCACAGTAATATTTATACCACAGTATCATTATTACAACAATAACATTATTAACACAATATCATTATTACAACAATGACATTATTACCACAGTAATATTTATACCACAGTATCATTATTACAACAATAACATTATTAACACAGTATCATTATTAACACATTATCATTATTCCCACAGTAACATTATTAACACAGTAACATTATTAACACAGTATCATTATTACTACAGTAACATTATTAACACAGTAACATTATTAACACAGTATCATTATTACTACAGTAACATTATTACAACAGTAATATTAATACCACAGTATCATTATTACAACAATAACATTATTACCACAGTAACATTATTAACACAGTAACATTATTAATA
This sequence comes from Thunnus maccoyii, assembly GCF_910596095.1. NCBI lineage: Eukaryota > Metazoa > Chordata > Actinopteri > Scombriformes > Scombridae > Thunnus > Thunnus maccoyii. Next base: position 31,215,379 of record NC_056544.1, on the reverse strand, counting down.
CAGTATCATTATTACTACAGTAACATTATTAACACAATATCATTATTACTACAGTAACATTATTACAACAGTAATATTAATACCACAGTATCATTATTACAACAATAACATTATTACCACAGTAACATTATTAACACAGTAACATTATTAATACAGTATCATTATTACCACAGTAACATTATTAACACAGTAACATTATTAATACAGTATCATTATTACCACAGTAACATTATTAACACAGTAACATTATTAACACAGTATCATTATTACTACAGTAACATTATTACAACAGTAATATTAATACCACAGTATCATTATTACAACAATAACATTATTACCACAGTAACATTATTAACACAGTAACATTATTAATACAGTATCATTATTACCACAGTAACATTATTACAACAGTAATATTAATTTCACAGTATCATTATTACAACAATAATATTGTTACTACAGTAACATTATTACTATAGTAACATTATTACAACAATAATATTAATACTACAGTATCATTATTACTACAGTAACATTATAACCACGGTAAACATTATTAAGACAGTATCATTAGTACAACAATAATATTATTATCACAGTATCATTATTACTATAGTAACATCATTACCACAGTAACATTATTACCACAGTAACATCATTACTATAGTAACATTATTACTATAGTAACATTATTAAGACAGTATCATTAGTACAACAGAATTATCAATACTACAGTAACATTATTACAACAGTAACATTATTACTATAGTAACATTATTACCACAGTAACATTATTACTATAGTAACATTATTACTATAGTAACATTATTAAGACAGTATCATTAGTACAACAGAATTATTAATACTACAGTAACATCATCCTGTCTGACAGCTGGACTTGTTGGACTTTGCTGGTTTTACTGTTCATTTTAATTGAGCTCTTTTATTGAGCGTTTAAAGTTCAGGCAGTGTTTAATGTGTCTTCAGTGTGACTGTGGTACTGAACTGTAGTCACATCAGAGCTGCTGGATGTCAGAGTCAGCCAATCACAGCGGAGCGTCCCCCTCTACTGTCACTGCCAGAGGGGGGAGACAAAAGTCTCGTACTCCAGCTTCAAATAATATAAAGTTTATAATATATTAGTCAATTATATATATATCAACTCTAAATATATAAACAATACATAAATAAAATAAAATGACATAAACTATATATAGTTAAAAAATATAAATACAGTACTTAAAAATTGGAAAATATATAGAGAAATTTCAAATTTTGTAGAAATTGTGTAATTTAAAATTTCACATTTTATATTTTTTTCCCCAAAAATGTTTTAAAAACATATTTTAAATAATAAAATATGCTTAAAATATCCTTTGCTGTTCCTTTTTTTTTTGGTGAATTTGTGTTTTTGGGTGAAAAAATCCTGTTTGTTGACTGGTCTCATTCAAAACCATCAAAAACAAATGTTCGACCTTATAAAAAAAAACTCAAATATTAAAAATAATATATGTAAATGAATCCTTGAAAAAATAAGAAAATACAGAATATTCATGCAGCCACTTCCTGAATGTATCCCATCAACACAAACACCTGTACAGTAACTCTCTGAATAGAGCCAACGTGTCTCCAGGTTTCCATCATCCTGTGTCGGTGTGTGTAATGAGGCTCCTGCGGTGTGTTTAACATTCCTCTGTGTGTGAACTTCTTCCTCTGTCAGTTTTTCGGCCCTGCAGGCTGCAGCCGACATGACCGAACACAGTTCAGATCCTCCTCCTCTCGTTCAGGCTCCGTCATGTTTGTCCTGAACTGACAGGAAAAAAAAAAAAAAAAAGACTCAGCAGTGGAAACTGTACCGACAGCAAACAGCTCACTGAGTCACTGAGTGACTTTAGCTACAACTTTTCAATGCTGCTTACAGATGAATGCATTAATACTAATAATTCACGGTTCCTAACTTGGGATCAGGACGTCAAAGATACAAGCTGCAGAGATTATTTCTGATTAAAGTAATATAAAAGTCAAACATAAAGTACTTCTGTTGCACTAAATGTGTCTTTTTGTGTCATTTCACTTATTTTCTTGTGAAATATTGAATATTTTAACCCCTTCAGACCTTAAAAAATCCTTCAAATGAAACAATCTGAGAAAGAAGACATTTTTTGGGGGGGGGGATTCTGAATTAAATACTTTCACTTCATTTCTGTAATAATGTTTGTGCACTTTTATGTTGTATTTGTAATAACAATCTTAACTTTTAGAGCCCATTTCAAGCCCAAAACACTAAGTGATTCATACAAAGCAGCAACTTTAAGTAGAAACATTGTAAAATGATAAGATTTTATAATAAAACAGATAAAACCACTTACTGTAATATATTGTCTTGTATGTATCTGATGACTTCTTCCAGTGGTGTAAAATGATGCACAAACTCATGTATTTCAACTATACAACTACTAAACTCCCATAATAAAGAGCTGCAAAGAGGATACACAGCATGTTACTGTGAAAGAAGACATTAAAGAGGGAATCTAGTATTTTACTCGTTTGCTGCTGTCTTTTCTCTCCCGCCTGTAAAGCTCTGTGTGTAAACTCTGTTTCAATAAAGTTTCACCTCCAAGTTTATGAGATACTTTAACTGTTGCTGCGCCGACAGGAAACCAGGCTGCTGTCCAACAGAGCTGGAAGAAGTGCTCAGATACTTTACCAAAGTAAAAGTACCAATACTACAAAATAAAATACTCAAAAAACAAAGTTCTGATACACAAATCTGTTTTCAGTTTTTGGACTTTTTCTCTAATCTTTGATTTTTGCTGAAATATTGGATCATTTGAACATTTATTGAAATGAAAGCATGTGAGAAGTTTAGAGGGAAAAATCACTATTTGGTGGAGCTGTTAACAACTCATAGACATGTGAAATGTGACCCCGACTACACACTGCTTTTTGTAAGACGTCAAAAGACAAAAAGGTTGGAAACCACTGGTTTCATCTTTAACAATGTGTTGTATTTTAAAAGCTTGTTATATTATCCATTGTGTCAAATCTGCATCTGAAAAGTAACTAAAGCTGTCAAATAAATGTAGTGGAGTAGAAAGTACAATATTTCCCTCTGAAATGTAGAAAGTAGCATCACATGGAAATACTCAAGTAAAGTACAAGTAAATGTACTTAGTTACTTTCCATCAGTGGTGATATTCTGTATCACACATGTAAACATTTGTAAAGATAAACACTAAATAGTGATTCTGTGAAACATTAATGTAACTGTCCTCAGTGGTAGTAGTTCTACTGATTATAACTCACAGCTACAGGTCCTATTAGGAGCCTCACAAATACTAGTTTAATCTTTACAATGTGTTGTGATTTATAAGTGTTATTGTAAATGTGAAGTAAAAAAGTGCAATAATCCTTCTGAAATGCAGCACAGTTTAAATAAAAATAGAAATAATCAAGTACGTCAAAAGTATACTCAAGTGCAGTACTTGAGTAAATGTACTTAGTTACTTTCCACTATTGGTGAGTCATTCTATTAATTTAACTATCCTCATTATTATTATCATCATTAGCAGTATTTCTAATTATAACTCTTCTGTTCTCAGCTACAGCTCCTATCAAGGAGGGTTTCATCTTTAAATTTGCTTTATAGTTTAAGATTGTTTTTGTAAAATTGTAATTTAAGGAACTACAGCGATCAAAAAAAATACAATATTTTACTCATAAATGTAGTTAAGTATCAAACACAATAAAAATGGAAATTCCTGAGTATTTTAAACCTGTATTTGAGTACTTGAGTAAATGTACTTAGTTACTTCCTGTGTGCTAACCTGAACCTCTTTAAAAGAAGCCCTGTGAGCTCACCTCCACCTGAACGGCTCCGACAATCCTCCGTCACTGCCGACAGAGAGGGAGAGGGAGAAGAGGAGGAAGAAGGAAGAGGAAGAAACCAGCAGAGATACAAAGTACAACTCACAAAATAAAAGTCCGGTTTATTGTTAAACAACAAACTTCGCACATACATCAAAACAGGCCGTCATAAAACAAAAAAAGTCGCTGACAAAAACAAAAGAAAAAAAAAAGGAAAAAGAAAAGAGGCTCTTTTCTTTGGCCTTACCCTCCCATACAAACAAACTAGTTATGGTACAGCTAAAGTACATACATTAAATTTACTGGAATGCTCTGAGTTCAACGGCTGAAGAGGTTGTCTTTCAATGTTTTTTTAGCTTTTTTTTTTAACATGTTTTTTTTTTCTAGTATCTGTTGAGATATCATAACATGGTCAACCAAGTAAAATCTTTTCGTTAAAGAAGCACCGATTTGGTCTGACGAGATCGCTGCCGAGAGAGAAACTGACCCCCCCTCCTAACAATATGTACAAAAATATAAAATGTAAATAAAAATACAAACAAATTCTCCTTTCGTGTTGTTGTTGTTGAGAAGCCGGATTTCTGCGTCGCTGTGGTGGCAAGTTCCTCTAGAAAATTTGTCGCAGTTTTGAGGGGAGATCGAGTGTGTGTGGACGTGGTGGATGTTGTTGAACTCTACTTGCTAATGACCATGTTGGATTTTTTTTTATTATTATTTTTTTATCTTAAATCAGTCCTCCAGCCCCTCCACCTGTGACTTATAAAAACGGTCAGAGGTGAAGAATCAGGAAGTGGTTCAGCAGGATGGCGCGGGGGGGAAACGCATCAATCATCGTCGTCGGTTTTCTGCTTCTTGGTTTCGACGTCGTCCTGAAAGAAGAAGAAGAAGAAGAAGATGATGGAGGGTTAGTCAGCTGGCGGACTTGTGGCCTGATTGGTCCCTCAGATTCGGTGCTTTTAAGAGTCGTTGTCGTCTCACCTCGTCGTCGTCGTCGTCGTCCTCAGCTGCCCGTTTTGTGCCGCCCTCGATATCATCCTCATCATCCTCCTCGTCTTCCTCGTCGCCTGCGGGATGAAAAGAGCAGAGTGAGACTTTTGTAGGTTTTGGGGGGAAAAAAACATCAAAGTAAAAAAATAAAAATCTCCCAGGCACCTTCTCCGTCATCTTCCTCGTCCTCCTCGTCCACTTCTTCGTCTTCTTCATCGTCTACTTCGGGTTCGCCGTTCTCATCGTTCTCCTGGAAACGACAAAACCAGTTTAAGTGTCTCGCTGAAGCTGTACAGATACAAACTTTAAATGTTTTTTTTTTTAAGTGAAGCTGGAACCGGCAGGTGTTACCTTTCCGTTGGTGGCAGCATCTTTGCCGTTCTCCTTCTCCTCCACCAGCTTCTTCTCTTTCAGGTCCTGATGGAGACAAAAAAAAAAAACATTAGAAACTAAAACTTTGAAAAGTTCAAAAATATTCATAATGTTTCAGCTGATGTATTCAAACTTGTGCTGCTACCTGCCCTTCTACCTAATGGCCTAGTTAGAGGAGCCCCAGTGCTTGCTGGGAGCTGCAGTTTTCAGCCCTCTCTTGTCAGAATGAAGCCTTCTTATTTAAACACCATACTGGTCTCTGCAGATCCTCCCCTCGTCCTCCTCCTCCCACTCCATCCCCTCTAATGTGTTGTAATCTGATACTTTGATGTGGCCCCTGGGGCACTCTGGGTATTGTAGTCTTCCGCGGGCTGCCGTCGCCGCCATATGTCACGAGACACGCCCGGGAGAGGCACTGCAATACCCAGGATGCACCGCTCCGTTTAAAATAACACAGGAGGGCGCAGGAGCAGGGGGGGAGGAGGAGGAGGAGGAGGAGGAGAGGGGGGGAGGAGGTGGTGAGGAAAGAGGAGGGGGAGGAGGAGGCGGCGGCGGCGAGCGCGACGCACGCTGCTGCTGGCCGCTTGTTGTAACGGAGGCTGGAAAGGACAATAGAAGACGACACATGGCAGGCGAGAAAAGCGAAAATAAGGCAGCGCTGCGAGGCTGGAGCCGCAAACACAACACCAAAAACACCTTCAGGGGCTTTTTCTCCTCCACTTTGACCGGAAAACCGCCCGCCGAGCCTATTAATAGCGCTCGGTTTCCTCTATTTGTCGACATCGTCCGTTCACAGCCATTTTTTCCGCGCTGCACGCATCCAACACATACACTGTTATTGATTAATTGCTTTACATAATCTTATTGGTTAAAATCCATTAAGCTGTTTAGGAGCATCAGCGGCTCCTTGGCAGGAGACAAATGAGCCTCAGTTCAACTCGGAGCTCCGCTCACTCATCGACAGACCGACTGGCTGTGCGTAAAAAGGCGCTTGTGCGTAAAAATGCTCCAAACTATAAATAGTGTCTGAACAGGCACCCCGGATTATCCGCGTTAATGCCAGGCCCCCCAACTTTTCCCTCTCCACCTTATCCATATGTTCATTTGTTATAATCACTCATAATTATTCACCTCCGCGGCTCGCTGCTGCCTTTATTATCTACAGGCTGGATCCTATTCTCCCCTGCTGCTGCGGAGACCGACTCCCCCCGCGGGGGCTATTAAAGTTTTACCCGATCTAATCCAAAGTCCAACTGGACGGAAATTAACATTTAAGAAAGCACAAAGATGGTCTGGTTAGAGGAAGAAAGCCCAGCCGGTGACGGATCACAAAGAGGGGAAAACCAGCACCGTCACATCACACCTCCACAGCCCGGCCACACACACACACACACACACACACACACACACACACATACACACTAACACACACACACGGAGAGAGAAGTGGGCTGCATTACAAAAAAAAGAGAAAGAAAAACTTTTCCCCTGAGACATAAACGCGCCCTGCAAACATGCTCCAAAAATACTGAAGAAAAAGCGGAAGCCGCGGCGCGCTGTGAGAGAGTCTCTCCGGTAAACGGAGGCTGATTAAGCAGCCGCCGTCGACCTTCCTGTGTCGGTAAACAAACCGGGTCGGACGGTGCAGGCCCGCCGGTGCCTTTTAAAAACGGGACCACAAACAAACAAATAATGAGAAGGCTGGAAGTGGCGAGCCCCGAAAGTTGACATCGGTGTGAATTACGCACCGCCTGTCTGTCTGTCTGTGCTCCATTCAAACGGACCAACTTCACACTACAAACCCAGCTGGAGCCTCAGAAATCCCGTTTAACTCCGTTGCTCAGCTCCAGCAGCTCGTTATCGCTCTATTAATAAGACAACCCGGGATATTAGTGTTTCTCTTCCACTGGAAGCGGGATTTACCTTCGAATTAATTCGCGTTAAGCAGCCTGCAGAGATGTGGAATAAATGTGCGAATAGGCGCGTCAATTGTGCGATAAGAGCCGCTGAGAATGAGCCCAAATACCCGTGAAGTGTGAGCTGGAGAGGCTGCTGTGTGTTCGGACTTGATGTGCGTGTTTCGCGGAGGAGAACCGAGCCGCTTGTATAAACAAAGAACCCGCGCAGACTGTTACTCTCCGGACAATGAACGCAGCCTGTTTCCATGATGCGGTGCTGAGACCCCCCGCTTAATTTTAGTGACATTTTCCAGCAGTTTTCAAAAAAAAGAGACGTGAACACTGGTTCTTTCCGCTCTTTATCCGCCTCCGGTTCGTCCAACAGGCTCCCACTTCGCCGGAATGAGCGCGAAGCGACGACGAAAGGTTTTTTAAAAATCTAGGTTACAGGCTGGAAAAGCTTTATTCTGCTGAGGGGCTTAGTGAGAGACAGAGGCGGCTCCGGTGGAGGAGTAAGGCGGCTTACCTTGGCAGAGATATCCGAGCCGGAGTCAACTTGTGTGTCTGCCATTGTTTTAGTTCAATAAAATAAAGGACGGCTGAAATGAAAGGTTGAATAAAGTAAATCCCTCTCCTCGGTTAGCGGATCGATCAGAATGATATTGTGCCAGTGGCCAACGCTGCTTACGGCCGAACCTTTAATATAGGCTTGTGGGCGGGGTTCAGAGAGCTCGGCGGGCGCTCATTGGCCCGCGGCTCCACAGAGGTGTTCTCTTCGCGCGTTGGAGTGGAACAATGGGTCGAATTTCTAAACCCGGAGACCACGCCCCCTCCTGTCCGCCACTGCAACCGTCCTTTCTGCCCACAAAAACAACAATCTACCCCGATTAAACCGATCTAAACGGACCACAGCTCCGCCGTTGGCGCCTTGTCGACTCCGTGAAATCGAGAAAAGTCAGTTTGCACCGAATTACGCACAAAATATACCGAACAGATCGAGCTTTCGGTTGACGTAGTGTCACACTTTGATTGATTGATGTTCATCTGGTCGAGTCGAGCGGCGACTCCGGAGCGTTTCTCCCGCCCACCGGCGCGACGAGGGGATAGAGAAAGTCTTTAGGGGACAAAATGTCGACGACACGGACAGTGTAGGTGGATTAAAGATGCTTCTATAGCGGTACTGTCACCTCTCCAGCCGCCATGTGAACACTATCAATCAGATGAAAGGCAGAGAGAATGTAATTGTGGAGCACCGCCGCCATGTCTCATCACAGCCCTTCCCCTCCCCCTTCTTTCCTCCCGACGTCCATGTTTGAAACTCCCTCACTCCTCTCTGTATGTGCGCACTTCACACACTGAGGTATTTTTTTTATTTATTTTTACATAACAACACATAAATTCGTGCGCCAAGGTCGACACACAAACAAACACACGATCTCCGTCGAACAAAGTAAACGTGAAACACCGTGATAGTGTTGTTAATCAGTGTGAACAGGCTGCTTCAGCACAGTGCCGGTGGCCTCGTTTTCTCCGCCTCTCCATTGTTAGAGCCCGGAGAGAAAAAAGCAGTGCGACATAACAGACATGCGATGAGACAAGTGCGAAAATAAGTATAATGTGCTCATGAACTGACGCATTCTTATGAAACACGTATTTTTCCTTACCGAGTTTTGTACACATGGCTTTTACAAGCGGAACATGAGAAGGACAAAGCGGCAAAAAACCAGCCGCCATTGCTCGCTCGGGATGGGGGATGGGAGCACCGCTAACAGCAGCCCACATTCACATTCTGCTCTGGTGACGCACTCGGCCACAACGGACGACTCCGATTGGTCCACTAAGTGGAATAAACACGGCTTTGGCGCACGTCGAGCGCTGATTGGCTACCGCGGACGTCCGTCAATTCAAACTGGGCTCCGTCGGTGCGCCGCAAACTGCGGGTCTGGAGTATGGAGTATGGATCAGGACTGCGGAGTCAGTGTAGAGTTTCACTTCAGTGTTTTATGTGTTTTATTTCCCATTTTGCTGACGAGGAAACGCGCCTGTTACCGCCATGATCTCTGAGACCGTACTCATTGTGTGTAATTGTTTGGAAAAGCAGACCTCTTCATGTTTCATTAAGCTGCGTTATAAAATATTTAACCAGATATCTGAGAGAGCACAGCCTGGATGCTTCATCAGAACCAAACTCGGTGTCCCACCAACCGTGTTTTGAGTATGTGGTTCATTCACACTTCAAAAATTCACAAAATCAAGTAGAAATGCTGCACACACATTAAAACAGCATGGTATCTAAGTGTTGTACTGATGGGCGCTGTGATGCAAAGCACAGGGGACATGAAAGAGCTCCGCATAGATGGAAAAAAGTGCCGATGGTGGCACAAAAAGAAAAGATTCAACAATTTTCACTGAGGAAAAAAATTAAGATTTTCATTGGGCTTCCTCAGAGGCAGTTTGACGTCACTTGACCACTTGTTTAATTACAGTACAAAAGAAATATTCTTTTGCCGCATCATTTTCAACATTCTTCGTCCACTTTGGTGGCTAAATTTGAGGCTCAGGAGGTCATTCTAAACCCAGGTTCTTTCAGAGGTGTTGATCGTGACTACAACAAACAGAAGTGGTAGAAATGAGGATACAACGCAGACAGACAGTACAGAGAAAAAGTGAAAAAAAAAAAACATGGAACAAGATTACAGCATCACAACAGCGCCGCATGCAAACCAAAACACTACAAAGTGGTTTGAAACGCGGATGCTGTTTTGAGCCACCGAAAAACAAAAATGGCTTCTGTCGGCTGCAGCAGATTCAGAAAAATCTGAAATAAAATCAAAAACAATATCAGCAACACTTCTTCCATTTGTTGTCTGTCACAAAACTCACCAAACAGCAGATAAGATTGACGAAGTCGTCCCGCTGTCGCCTGTATCCGAAATAAAAAAGTGGAAACACAAGGAAGAAACTAAAGACACAGAAGGTTCTTAAAAGTTCAGGTTATGAAAAGTCTCACAAGTTCCTTCAGTGAAAAAGGACTAAAAATGGCTGTTCATCTGGCCCAGAATCAGCCCTCTGGTCCGGTTCTGGGAGCCAGCACTGGCCCAAACAAATCCAGCAGCCATATATGGGCCAGCGCCAGGCTGCAGCTAGCTGCATTGGGGGCCCCAGACCTTTAGGGCCCCCTAAAGCCCCAGGTTCACTGTGTGTCAATTGGTTGTACATAATTTGATTAACTGCAGATTTGTTTAGGAATTTACACCACTGAAGTACAATATGACTCAAACAGGTCCCGGATCACCACTTAATCTTGTCACCGTGTCACAGAGAGAGGGGCCCTGAGTCAATGCACAGCTTTAAGATCTGGTTATTTTTGTTCTAATTGGGGCCAAACAGCACATTTTTGCTGTGGGGCCACGTAACAGGTTAATCTGGCCGTCTGGTGGCGGAATACAGCTGAGAGTGCAGATGTGCAACCTGAGTAAAGTAAAGTCATTTCTTAATATTCTGTGGGCCAAAGCTAAAATAAAAATAAAGTAAAACACATTTATGAGTTTACAGCATGATAATATGTAGATTTACAGGCGTGATGCTACACACACATCTGAATCACTTTACTCACTAAGAATTATTAATAACTGTTTGTGAGTTAATGCTGGAGTAATTTGATGCAGACACATCGGATGATATTCCAACAGAATCACACAAACTGGTCGCAGATGCAAATCATCAGACAACACAGACAACAGCACAGTTACAACCAGCCGCTTTAAATACACGTATAGAGCTGGAAATGAAAAATATACCAAACATATGATGAGAAACGTGATATAATAGATACTGTTGAGTTGCACCAACAGCAAAAACCATACTGAGTGTATTTGGCTAAAAATGCAAAAAATGATATTTTAATTTAAAATCCATGGTATAGGGTCAAAAAGTTTAATAAAAAATATATAATTTACATATTTTGACTATTTTTAAATCCTACTCGTGTGTTTTTGTATCACCATGTGTTTGCCTTTTTGTCTTTAAAACACTGTGAGCTGCCTTATTGTTGGAAGTTGCTCCACAAATAACTTTTGATTCAAAAAGAAATGATCACTAGCAAGAAATTACCCATAATACATCTGAACGGAAAACAAAAACTAAATGTGTCTCCTCTACAAGGAGTTAGAGTAATACAGGTTTAAATCTCTAATCTTCTATTAGCTGCTGAAACACTAAATTATCATTAAACTTAGACTCATTTTGCATCCTCTACCTCAAAAACGCAGCTACTTCTGAATATTAAACCACCTCAAACTCAGTTTAAAGTTCATCAGTGATGAAAGTTTAAATATTTGGAGCCTCAGAGGCGACGCTAATCCCGGTTTAAAGTTAATCCTGACTGGTGCGACTCACCCTGTAGGGGATAAATTAGGTCTACATGACTAAACGTTGCTCAAACAAGAAAAAAAAAGACCCTTTAAATCTGTTTTGTTTCTGGTTTTTCCTGCTGACTGACTCTCAGCTCGTCTCTCTTTGTAACAGAGAAATAACTGGAAGGAAAAGCAGTGAGAGATAAGTTAACACAGACAGAAGCAGCAGATAAATGTCTTGTGGTGACTGACTAGCCGCTGTGCATCAGCCCTTCAGCATGCAGTTTGCATGTTCGAACCTGTCGCAGCGACGCACTGAAGTGGACGCTTCCAGCAGCAGCAGAGTAAACAGCAGATCAGAGTGTCTGCAGATATCTTATTATATCTTAGACTTCCATTAACAGCTCAATATGAAGACATATATTAAGACTGAGTTTCAGACAAAAGCTGACACTTGCTGTGATTTGCAGAGACTCATTTATTGTATTTATACATAAAGGTAACTTCACAGCAATCTTGAGTAATGAGCTCTAATAAATCAGTGTTTTTGTTGAGGTAATTCTGGCACCAGCAGGCGTCAAGGGGGGAAACTTTTCAATCAATTGTTCCTTTAAATGAATAATTTGTGCCACAAATGACAAATAATTCAACACGTACACACAATCTCCAACAATACGCTTTAATTCAGTTCCAGATACGACACAGTCTCCTCGTTTCTAGAACAAAATTACACAAAATCTACCCAGATTCTTCTCCTATATGTGACAGATACCAGATTGTTGAAGCAACATGAGGCCTTATAGTTTTGTCGGCTCATCTGAATCAATAATGACGCTTTTTCTTTCTTGTACTGGCAAAAAAAAACCCAAATCCTTACACACTGGAATAAAACCAGTGGTACAAACATTAAGATGTGTCTGGATGACTTTAACACTTTACATTTAAAACAGAGTAAATGTGCTTTAAAAACAAATTCTCTCAATTGGATAGAATCTGGCAACCCTTCATTAAGCAAAATATACAGCAAAAAGCAAAATTTCCTCATTTTCTTCTCCGTTTAACTGGTTGTTATAACTGTTCTGCTTTTTCCTTTTGCTTTTCTTTAGCCAGTTTTTACTGGTTGGATGTCGCATCCTTTGGCTCTATCATATTTAAACAGAGCGATAACTGACTCGTCGCTATCTGTTTATGAACCAAAATGCTCAATAAAAATATCTTTGGATGTTTTAATAGCAGTAAATGATCAACTTCAGCTTATTTAAGACTCAGCAGCATGAATCATAAAGCTATTTATTTTAAATTTAAACTGAGATACCCGGATATATCATCCAGGTTACATGACTGACGTTCCGTTTTTCATCACAGAAGAAGTCTGTGAGATGTAGTTGAAAGCTCTGAAACCGTGTGTGAGTGGACCTTTGAGGTTGAGATTATTTTGTCACATAAAAACTCAGCTTCCTGTTGCTCTTTAAAGAAAAGGCTCAAATGATCAAGTAAAGAGCACAAATGAAGTAATTTCTCAATAATTTCCCCACGTGGCACCAATAACAGACATGTCAACATGTCCGTGTGTGATGTAATCAGGTCGATTAGTGTCGAGCAGCAGGTATGTTTGAATGTCAGTGCAGACAGACAGACAGACAGACAGACAGACAGACAGGTGCGTTCTGGTCATAGTCATCAAGCACCAAAACACAAATGAAGCCTAAAAACACTGGATGACACGGATGTGCGCTCGGTTCTGATTGTACTACGCTGTGTGACAGATCACAACACTGTAACACTGTAACTCCTAGAAATTACAAACTACTCAGTTTTACATCTTGCAAGATACATAAATTTACAGAAAACTCACCTACAAGACGCTGTTGGAAGTTAGTATATGAAGGTTTAAATTGAAAAGTGTTCCACATATTTTATCCAACCCATTAACATACATGAGCAGGGCAAAATATTAGGAACACTTTTTTAATTCATTAGGTTGCGCAGGTGTTCCTAATAAAGTGCTCAGTGAGTGTAGGTGTCAACAGAAACAAACAAACAATGCAATCCAATGAGCTTTATTGGCATTACGATTATTAAAAAACAATGTTAAAGAATGAAATTAACAAAAAAGAATGTGAATATATATATAATATGAGTTCATAGAATTAAATATAATAAATGTTCTTGTCAGACTTTTTTAATTTTTGGGAAAGAACTCCTCCCTAATATTTCTGTTAGGAAGTGTAATTCTGTCATCACATGACAGCACAGCTTGTCCTCTCTGGTCTGCCTGCGTCTGCCTGCGTCTGCCTGCGTCTGTCCTTCTCTCCTGCCAGACTGTGGTCACTCAGTCTGAACGCTGTCAGTGTCTCTCAGGTGCTCGTCAGTCTGCTGCAGTTTACTGTCTGTTTAGAGCCCAAACACGTTTCTGGTTTGTGTGTTGTGAGAGTGTAGCATCGTCACAATAAGTGATGTCTTTTTCTTTAGTTATTATTCGGCTCTGAGGCTGGCTGGGGTTTGTGATGTCAGAAGGTGAAAGGTCAAACAACTAAAGGGCCGGATGTGAGGGGATGTGTACAGTGGATGCGTGTGGAGCTGTGAGTCTTCTGCACTGTGTGTCTGCACAACAAGGACATGTTCAAGTTTGTCTGTGTAATGATACATTTTGGACATCAGCACATGATGAAACCTGAGGCCCCTCACAGCCACGCAGGTGAGGAAAGTCTAAATTAGCCCACAGCGGCTGAAAAGATCCAAAATCGATTCAAGTTTTTGAATTTATCCAACACATTCTCGCTTCCTGATTGGATGTTTATTACAACAACGTTCTCTCAGTGTCCCGTTGTTCATGCTGATGATGTAACCAGGAGAGATTTTACGTCCATCGCAGACACAGAAACAAGACGAACGTGTGTAAACAGGATTACAGATACCGCAGGGAGCCGTCAGACTTCACCAGCGTTGTTTCACGTGGAATTCAACTTCAGCTGTTGTGACGTTGCTTCACCGAGAGGAAGTCAGAGTCAGACGAACCCGCTGCACTTCCTCTTGTACGCAGGTTACACACTGGCTGCACGTTATCACACACTTTCAAAGAAAAACACACCTTGTATTAGCTCCTTTCAGACATCAGTCTCACGTCTGAATGAGAACCTGAGTCACTTTCACTGGCTGTAAAAGTCACAACAGTAAACTTACCAAGTGAGACATGAAACATCTTCTCAAATTTAAACATAAAGACGACAGAAGCACAAAGTTCAATCCACAGAAAAGAGATTTTGTTACCTTATTAAAAGTTATCAAACATTCAGTTTAACAAACCATGAAACACTGTGAATGACGACTTATGTTGAGAGGAAACAGATGTTAAATGTGATATCATTGACTTAACGTCTTGATATTCTGGGTTTGTGCAGTGTTTGACTTTATAAAACAGGCAGCAGAATTCGCTCTCTAATAATTTTAAATGAGGAAATTCATGAGAACTTTTATTGTGTAGCTTCATTGTGACAAGAGGAGGATCATTCACACTCACTATGGACATTAATTAAGGTTTCAAGCATTTAAAAGCAGCTAAAACAGTATAGCTGCTGAAGGTGGAGCTAGTTTCAACTACTTTATATACAGTTAGCTAGTTTAATCCAGTGGTTCCCAACCTAGGGGTCGGGCCCCTCCAAAGGGTCAGCAGATAAATCTGAGGGGTCGTGAGATGATGTCTGCCGCCTTTACCTCTCCCCTTTGATGGTGTACTCATGGGAGAGGTAAGCAACGTTGTGGACTTCCTGTTGATTTACGGTTTTAAGTTTTTTTAAGCTTAAACTTTTTGTGCAGTATGCTAACACATTCCTATGTTATTTAATTTGTGTAGGAGCTCAAGTTAGCTGTCACAATTAACCCAAGGATTTTGTTATTTACTTCTTCTGAGCTTGATGTAGTTAAAGTATTGCAGTAAAAGTACATAAGTATTATGAGCTTGATGTAGTTAAAGTATTGCAGTAAAAGTACATAAGTATTATGAGCTTGATGTAGTTAAAGTATTGCAGTAAAAGTAGTGGTTTGGTCCCTCTGACTGATATATTATTATATATGACATCATTAGATTATTAATAGTGAAGCATCAGTGTTAGAGCAGCATGTTACTGTTGTAGCTGCTGGAGGTGGAGCTAGTTTACACTACTTTATATACAGTTAGCTAGTTTAGTCCAGTGGTTCCCAACCTAGGGGTCGGGCCCCTCCAAAGGGTCAGCAGATAAATCTGAGGGGTGGTGAGATGATTAATGGGAGAGGAAAGAAGAAAAAACAAAGTTCTGATACACAAATCTGTTTTCAGTTTTTGGACTTTTTCTCTAATCTTTGATTTTTGCTGAAATATTGGATCATTTGAACATTTATTGAAATGAAAGCATGTGAGAAGTTTAGAGGGAAAAATCACTATTTGGTGGAGCTGTTAACAACTCATAGACATGTGAAATGTGACCCCGACTACACACTGCTTTTTATAAGACGTCAAAAGCCCAAAAGGTTGGAAACCACTGGTTTCATCTTTAACAATGTGTTGTATTTTAAAAGCTTGTTATATTATCCATTGTGTCAAATCTTCATCTGAAAAGTAACTAAAGCTGTCAAATAAATGTAGTGGAGTAGAAAGTACAATATTTCCCTCTGAAATGTAGAAAGTAGCATCACATGGAAATACTCAAGTAAAGTACAAGTACCTTAAAACTGTACTTAAGTACAGTACTTTAGTTAATGTATTTAGTCCCTACAGCTGGTTCCAACATCTGCTGGAAAAAGAGGAGCGGAGGCTGTTATAGCAGCAGATTCCTTGAACATGGTGTCACAATCACATGTTATACTGTCACATATGGAGGAAATGTTTTTTTTTTAGGGCAACAAAAAAGGCTGTTTTTCTACATTGTTGTCCTCTTTAATAACCAACAGCCAATGAAACCCTTCCTCTCTCTGTCTCTCATCTTCCTCCACAGGGTCACATGACTCTCCCATCCTGCTCGGTCGCCCCCAGCTTCACCATCATCTCTCTCTTTCTCTCTCTCTCTCTCTCTCTATCGATTACCCCGGCAAGGACATTATGCCTGATGTATGACATTACATGAAGGAGAGAGGGTGGAGGAGGGAGATTACTGATTATCACCTCTATGTTTGAGGTTCCTTTTGTGCTAAATATGTATCGTGGATGTTTTTTACAATCATTTCATTAAAAGTCACTGCTGTGGAAGATTTAAAATGCCTAAACAAAAACAAAACAAACAAAGAAATAAAGTGAAATACAACACACATTTCCTTTTGAATGTATGCATTTACTGTGTCATCATTAAAAGAAAAAAAAAAACATTTATGTCCCGCCCCTGAGCTGTGATTGGACAGATTGTTTTATCATTTTGACATGGACAACGCGTCCCTCTCACCTCCTCAACTAATAACAGTGCTGTGTATTTAGTATTGGCAGCTCTTCTCCAACAGTAGATCTATACATAAACAGGTGGATGTGTAATGTAATTTCACTTTGTTTGATTTGTTTTTTATTTCACCATTTTAGATCTTCCATACAATCTTTGTACAATAAACCATGTGCTGTGTTTTATTTGTATGATTTTGATTCATTAGCGTCCCTTTTAATTTCCAGGTATTTAATAAACACAGTAAAACAAACCAAACAATCTCACCTCAAAGTCCATTCAGTAGCTGACCTGGAGCTTTCAATCATATCACATGATCTTCATTATGAGATGGGATCGCCCTGGAATTGCAAATTTCCATATTTTTTTTGAGCACTTTACACATTTTTCATCAATGTCTTTGTTCAAAGTTTATTCTTTATCTTGGACTCAGTAAATGAAACGATATCTTTGTACCACTAAATGCATCTTCATAATCACATTTTTGTGTGGTAGGTTTTTGTAATCAGATTTTTTCACTTTTTTTTTAAACATAATTACTGATTAATGTCCTATATTGCTGTCTGCTGCACAGCACTAAAATGCAATATTCCTCTTTACGTTCTTTCCTGTGTCGTGATTTGATTTTAATGTGGCATGGAGAACGAGTCATTCCGCTGTAAAAGATAAAAAAGGTAAATAATTGTTTTTTTTTTTTTAAATGTTTGTATTTAATTATGACACAGTAAATGCATACATATAAATGCATGCATAAACAGGTGTATGTGTATTGTTTTCAATTTATTTCATTATTTGACATCTTATTTTTGCATTTTGAATCTTCCATACATTCTATGTACAAACCATGTGCTGTGTTTCATGTTTGTGATTTTAATTCATTTTCAGAATAGTCTTTTTTTTTTTTTAGTCTCTCCGGTTCAACTTTGGTGAACTTTCCCGCCTTTAACTTTCGCTCTGTTGACCAATAACAAACCATCTCGACCGAACCGACCTTTGAGAGGACGGAGAGTCAATAAACAATTTATTGAAGTTCTTCTGTTCCACAACAGAGACCTGGTTTACACACAGTAGTGAAACAGGAGGCCGTGATAGTGATACAGCTTTTGAATAAATTGTTTGAAATTGTTGTCTTGTGTTGTCAAGCTAGCTCGGAGAGATTTTAGCCTCTTCAGTAACTCTTTATTGAACGATATGACGCACAATCCTGATCATGACGTGCCAGTAAACGTCCCAATCAAGCAGCAACTACCACAGCTTGAGACTGAAGTATCTTAAAGTGCAAAAACCACTGACAGCCTCTAGATACTGGTTCCAAACTGCAACTAACAATTATTATTATTATCAATGAATCTGTCAATTATTTTCTAGATTAATCAGTTAGTTGTTTGGTCCATAAAATGTCAAACGTTGATCAGTTGTTTCCCAAAGTCTAAGATAACGTCCTCAAATGTCTTGTTTTCAGTTTACTGTCATAGAGACTAAAGAAACCACAAAATATCCACATTTGAGAAGCTGGAATCAGAGAATTTGGACTTTTTTTTTCTTAAAAAGTGACTCAAAACATTTAATTGATTATCCAAAGAGTTGGTGATTAATTCAACAGTTGGCAACTAATCTATTAATCAACAGCTTGTTGCAGCTCTGATTCATTCAAAAAGCATCAACTTCTCTCTAGAAACACTGAATGAGTCCAGCAGGCCGATGGACACACTGAGCTGAAACTAAACCTTGATGAAACATCCAGCAGCTTAAAATCAGTTCACTTTCAGATCCTGGATCGGTTTGGAAGTCAGTAACTACGGCGATCTGACTGGCTTCTTCTCCATAGCAACGGCAGCTGAGCCTCGCGGGTACTGTAGTGTTTAGAGCTGTTGACCAAACAGACAGAAAAATTAAAAAGGTGAAACAAAAAACGAAGGTGAAATAATTAAAACCGAGGGTCAAAATCTAAACTTTCATTATCTTTACATTAACCAGGAGACTTCAGTGTTTCTCGGCTGAAGAACATACAGAATATTATTAAATTAAACCTTTTAAAAAGGAAGTTTAGAGCCACTCCCAGTAACAATTGTTGTCATTAGTGGTTAATCTGTCTGTGTTTGTTTAGGTAATCAATGAACCATTTAGTCTATAAAATGAGATAAAATATCAGGATAATGTCATTTTGTCCAACCATCAGTCCAAAACCCAAAGATATTCAGTTTACAAGGATATAAAACAGACAAAAGAAGCAAAACTTCACATTTGAGGAGCTGAAACCAGAGAATTGGTGGAACTTTTACTTGATAAATGACTTAATAGATTAATCAATTAGCTCATTAACATTGTTGCTGATTAATTTTCTGTCTATCGACTATTCAAAACTCGTCTGGTTTGGCGAGTGTAGATTGTTTTTATTATTTAAGCACGACTGCCTCGTTTTTCTAACATAACTAGACGTTTAGCAGAGTGTTATAATTGTATAATAATAGTGTAATCAGGGTTTATATGACATCAAACATGATGACAGTTTAAAAACAACCTCTCTCTTTCTTTATGTAAGCGTTCATATAGCAGGACACTTCAGCAGGTATTATTGTTTAGTCTGCTCTCCCAGCAGCCATAAATCTGTGATACATGAAGAATATTATCCAGGACCAGCAGAGGTTAAAACATTCAGGTGAACAGACAGGATGAGTTGTTCCAGGAGGATTTTCTCTATGATCAGGATCACAGTTATTAGTGTGATCACGTTTATCGGAAATGTATGGAAATATTTACACTGTCCTGTTACAATAATGATGTGTAATGTATGTATTTCTGTATGTAACTCACACACACACACACACACACACACCCTCAGTCGGTGTTTTTAAAGGCGTCTCTGCAGCTTTACGAGCCCGTAGCCCGAGGCTCCACATTTACTGCTGGAATTCTGTTTGAAAGAACAAGCTGAGACAGTGAGGGGCTCAAACCCCGCCGCTCCTCCACAACTCCTCTACTGCTTCAACAGACCGCCTCTGTTGCTTTTTTACTCCCCAAGACCTCCTCCTCCTCCTCCAGACCTGCTCTCCTCCTCCTCCTCCTCCTCCTCTAACCTGTTCAGTATCCACTCGTCTCCTGGTAAACACTCTGAGTGTTTCTGGGAAAAGCCGGCTGACGTCCTAAACCAGCTGCTGCTGCTGCTGCCGGTGATGGAAGCAGATCCTTTACTTAAAGATCCACTCTACACATGTTTAAGATGTATATAAAATACTTTGAATAATAATAAAAAGTTCAATTATCTCGTTAAAATCCTTAAAATTACATCTATATCTTCTCCCTCATTAAAAATTCCAGTCTATTAATATGTAAATATATTTCATTTCAGAGGTTTTCCTGCTGTAAACAAGATGTCTCCTCCTTCACTGGAGCACTGGAGGCTTCAAGTTTCCACATCACACTTGTGTAAGTTGAAGATCGAACCACGATTGGCTTCCAAACTAGTTGTGATGTCATAAATCCTGCTCGTAGGCCCTCCTCTAAAAATCTGATTTTCATTGAGCTCAGAGAAACTTTCTGCTTTCAGCTGAAAGAATCTGAGAACAAACTCTTCACGTACATCATTCTGCACAGAGAAGAAGAAAAACACATTTTTGAGTGGAGGGAGACTTTAAGTAAAAGTACCAACACAGCAATGTACAAATACTCCTTTACAAGTAAGAATCCTGTATGAAAAATCCAACTACAGTAAAAGTACATGAGTATTATGAGCTTGATGTAGTTAAAGTATTGCAGTAAAAGTACATAAGTATTATGAGCTTGATGTAGTTAAAGTATTGCAGTAAAAGTACATAAGTATTATGAGCTTGATGTAGTTAAAGTATTGCAGTAAAAGTACATAAGTATTATGAGCTTGATGTAGTTAAAGTATTGCAGTAAAAGTACATAAGTATTATGAGCTTGATGTAGTTAAAGTATTGCAGTAAAAGTAGTGGTTTGGTCCCTCTGACTGATATATTATTATATATGACATCATTAGATTATTAATAGTGAAGCATCAGTGTTAGAGCAGCATGTTACTGTTGTAGCTGCTGGAGGTGGAGCTAGTTTACACTACTTTATATACAGTTAGCTAGTTTAGTCCAGTGGTTCCCAACCTAGGGGTCGGGCCCCTCCAAAGGGTCAGCAGATAAATCTGAGGGGTGGTGAGATGATTAATGGGAGAGGAAAGAAGAAAAAACAAAGTTCTGATACACAAATCTTTTTTCATGTCCCAAATATGATCAAAACCAGGACACTAGTGCACATGCAAACACACTCCATGGGAATAATAAATGGGATTTTTACTTCTGGGATCAGTAAAAACTTGAAACTCTATTGGAGAAACACACCTGGGAAGCTGTGGTGAAGTCAGTCTCAACTGTAAATCAAAACTGAACGCTTTCTGACATCAGACTGTTCCTTGTTTACAGTTTACAGTTGCAATATTTTGGAGAGGTTTAAATAAATCGGTTTAAAAAAAAAAAGAAAAAAATACACAGTAAAAACAACATTACCTCACACACATTCTCACAGTTTGACATGACCCATTTCTGCTCCTATGAAGGCATTACCTGCCTTTGTGCTGGATGCATTAGCGTGAAAACAGACTCTGAGAGACTTCACCAGAAACAATAGGAAGTGTTTGGTCCAAACCCTCGCTGGGGGGGGGGGGGGGGGGGGGGGGGGGCTGCTGGTGGGGGAGGGGAAGCCGCAATCACTGCCTTAACTCAGATGACTTCTCCAGGTGCTTCCGCTGTCCAGTCAAATAAAGCTGTTACTTCATAACTCCATCCAACTGAGACACACAAACTGCAACTCTGAACGTGAAACGTTTTAAAGGTGCTAAGAGTTAAACACCTACTGGCAGCTGGAGGGAACTACAACTACGATACGCAGCACACGTCCTCTCTACGAACACCAAATGTGTCTAAGGCTGCATTCAGACTGAAGTCAGCCCTGTGTTACAACAATGCAAAGGGCTGCGGTGGTGGCGGCGTGTTGTTTGAGGTCCTAGTGAGAAAATGAAATATGATCCAGGGAGTCAAGTTGGAGCTACAGATTAATGCATGTTAAGGTTTATCAGACGCCAAAACACTGCACAGCCATTTATAATACTAACAGACAGGATTTTACAACTATTGAAAGTCTCAAGGCGTAAACTGTTGAATATGGCGTCCACGTTAATAAATAAACCACCAGGAATTTGCGCTTGCATGTAGGTCATGTGATCAGCCAATGCAGCGTCTTGCCAGAAGATGTTCAACTTTTTTGCAGGACAACTCTACATTGTTTTGCAGAGTCCTCTGCGTTGCCCCGCTGCACTTTTTTTAATAGAGCTAATGTTGTTCTAAATGCCACCAAAGTGTGATTTTTAGCAGTTTCACTTCAATATTTAACTTACGTATTACTTATTTTTTAAAGTTGATCCTCTCTTTGGTAACTGATGCAGTACTTCAGATCGGCCTATTACACCTGAGAGTGTACATAGAGCTGAAATGTTTTTAAGCTAGCTTCTGTTTCATTAGCCTTACACCGTGTCTATATGGAAAGCTCCTCAGCCGTGTTTTTCAGTTGTCTGTGTCGTGCACGTCTGATGGAACATTATGCATCTTTAACTGTTAATCAAACAGCTGTCTAAACAGCCAACGTAACGGCTCGCCTGTCACATGTGCTATATGCACGTAAGCACCTGAAGCATATTTGTAGGCTTCAAGTCTATTTTCCTTTGTTTTACATGCGTAACTACAGGAATTGTGTATTGGGTTCTGAACGCTTCCAAAACACGGGTGACCTACACTCAACACTGTACCTGAACGCTGCTCTGCTAAATGTGCTGCTCATGCTACACTTCCTGTGTGTAGACACGGTGTCAGACAGAGCATTTTTGTCATCAGTCTTTCATACTCTGTGATGAATGAACATACACTGTACTGGACAGTAAAATTCCGGCAGTGTTTGTGTTCGGCAAGTCACATTGGAAATGTAATTATTTGACAATTGCTAACCCACTTTCCATTAGCACAGCACATATGGAGATGATAACAGTGAAAATTCATGTAAATATTTGAAATAATAAAGTCCTTGATTTCAGTAGAAAAAAAAACAGTTACTGTAGATTTTATGGGCTGAAATGACAAATGTTGCTTGCATTTGCTAAAGCTAGCTCACCAGCTAACTAATGTTAGCTGAGCAAGTTGGCTAGAAACTCTACAGCTGACTTTTTGAAAAACGAGCTTTAAGAAATTTTCAAAACCGTCTGACTGTCTTTTATGTTTCCAATGATCTCATTTGAAAACACGAATCCTGTAAAGTGGTCTTAAATATGCATGAGATGGCGATGTACTACACATGATAATATAATAATAACTTAGTGCAGTGTAATGATGCAAAAAAGACTAAAGAAGGGTAAAAGAAGAGGAAGTTAAAGCTAACAGGTCCCACATAAAAAGTTGTCATCCTCTCCATTTATAAGACATGGAAATAATGAAACAATGCTGTCCTTGTGTTGCAGTGTAGAGCTAGTTAGCTCTGGTACTACAGTACAGTATTATACTGTAGCATGCATGTTATATTTCAGTCTAGCATGTTTTTATTGGCATTTTAAAACAGTTAACTTTTTTTTAAAGAGAAAAGGCTTTGATGGGGACTTCATTGAAGATCAACAAGCTACTTTTCTCATGGTGGCAGCAATACGCCGCCGTAAACTTAAGCTTCTCATTATATCAAGAATGTTTTCTTCATGAATAAAATCACTTCATGTGTTTTTAATTGACGTCCTGGTTCTTGTGTCACTCTTGCCGGGACAGAAATGCCTCAAAAGCACAAATCTTGAAAATAAGTTCCATCTTTAACTTTCTTTCAGGAGTCATCAGTCTCAGTTGGTGTTGTGAATCTGCTCTCCTCCAAGAGAGACAACAAGCCTTTATCTCCCAGCTGAAAGGACCAGTTAGTGAATGGGAATGATGGGAGAGATAATGCGCCCTTCTCTGCACAATTACTGATGAACTGTAGCGCTGTTGTGGAGCCGAGCTGCAGCTACTCATGCATGTGAGCAGGGAGGTCCACGCTGCTTTTCCCAGAGCTGCAGTGAAGCTGACGCTGCGTTCAGGTCACATGGGAAGAAACAGGACAACAGGAGATGTTGACAAATCCTCATCATAAACCACAGAGATTTGAAAAGCTTAATTATTTATTATTTATTATTGAGCTGTTTGAGGGAATAACTACTTCCACAGTCTTCAAAACAACCCTCCTCACAGTATAAATGCTGCATTTATCAAAGTATGAAAATGTATAATTAGAAGCACTGCACCTAACTGGAGCCAAAGAAATAAAAACTGAGCAGGAAACAGGAAGAGGCAAAATGTAACTTCCTGTTCATGTAACAGAAATGTTTCTCTCTGTCTCAGAGTTTTGTCAGAGCTGAGATGAACTGAACTCTGTTCCTCCTGTGTAATGTTTGAAAGCGACCTGAGGAGAAAAACAAACAGAAAACGAGTATCTCTACATCTAAATTTAGCTCAGCTGTTATTGAGCAACAAATGAACCCTCAGAGTTTGAGATAAAGGATTAGTTTAGGAAAACATGGTCTTTCTTTCTCAGAGTGTTCAGATCAATCTTATACATATTTAATCTCTGTGTTAAAGGACAGGTTCACAAATCTCCAAGTGTGTCTTAAAACAATTGTCAGGTGTCCATATGAACAGTGAGGAGAGGAAGAGGCACTAAAAAGACTGTAACATTGAAAGATATCTACTTGATTTGACTCATTTGGACGCTGAAGCTTCATATTAGCTTCAGATAAACTTTTAAATACATTTTTTTGCACTGAAGGAGGACTGTGGATTTTGTCTCTCATCACTTCCATTGTAAGTTCATCATGAAGGGATCTTCTAGTGGTCAGTATGAACAGGAGGAATGATTACAGCAAGAAAAACAGGTTTCCTGTTGTTTTAAGAAATGCTTGAAAAACTGTGAACCCGTCCTGTAAATAGAGAGCTGGAGACAGGATGTGGTTAGCTTAGCTTAGTATAGAGATTAGATCCTACCAACACCTGTAAAGCTCACAGACATGACATATCTTGTTTGCTGACGTAATGTCGTGGCAGTTTGTTGCAGTTCTATCATAGAAGTGAAAGCTTTTCTTCATTTTCTTTGAAGTATTTTAATATATTTTCTACTGGGAATCAAAATGAGCAAAAGACATTTGCATGAAATTAAAATGTTCTTTTGGGCTGAAGGTTAAAATCACCGCAGACACCAGTAAAAAAAATAAAGTCAGAATTGTTCAGTGTCAAAATTTTATCTGGTGAGTTGTTTGTGGAAAAGTGAGAAGAGCTCAGTATATTTATATGAGACTTAAGAACATTTCTTTAAGGACTGTCAACAGAGCTGTGAAGTTCCTCATTCTGTATTCTCATTTTAAAGTTTTTTTTTTAAACAATCTCCTCGACGTTACTGAACATAGAAACTCAGGACTCTCCTGGATAATGTGACATTCCTACAGGTTTATATTCTGACACCAGTTAAATTATTTACACTCTGTTAATTTGGCAGACGGCTAAGAACACTACAATACCCATGAGCCTCGGCTGCAGTTGCTATGGAGAAGGAGGAAGTCAGAGGTGTGAATCGGAGTGTAATGAACTAAAAATACTTCGTCTCTGAAGTCGTAAACAAAACACGTTGCCATGGTTACTGAATTCACTCACCCAGAAATCAAAAGTCAACTGATTTAATCTGCAGATTGTACATTTTTTGTAATTTGAAGCTCTGTGATTGGCTGTTTCTTGCTGAAATGCACCTTGGGAGTCAAAATCTTTATGTCCATAGTCTTATAGCTTTGACTTTTTTTACAAAAGAATCAGATATTTTCTGTCCTGATGATTCAACCAGGAGAGTTTCATGTTGATACAAACTGTAGAAGAGAGAACTGAGAGTCTCCAACTTTGTTTGTGTGAAAAATTAACAGGATTTTTACTTCCTGTACCAAGGGTGTCTGAAATATCTCCTCCAACTTCACAACTCTGTAAGGTACAGCTAGATGCCCCAACTGACTCCCCTTCAAAAAGCTTCAACTTCTCTCTAGAAATACTGAGTCAATCATTGTTTTTTAATGAGTCATTCTGGTCTCAATCTCTAAATTCAGGCCCTCTAATAAGTGTGCTGGTGGTCATTTAGGAAATTATTGCTCCGTTAATAAGATTTAAAGACTTATAGCAGCTTTGATGTCTGCTGTGTGGGTGTTAAATGACAGCTGTGATTGACAGTTGGCTCACTTGCTGCTCTCTCTGGCTCCGGGACTATCACTGAGTCGGACTATTGTCACAATATTTCACTGAGACCGCTATATTCAGAATCGGATCTTCTTCTCTCCATTTTGTTCCTCCGTCCAGATTAAAACTGAGCTTTTCCAGAACGGCCTCCAGAGTGTGTAAATGTGAAAACGCCGGCTTGGCGTTGTCGTGTGTACGAGGGAAAACTGAGCTTTGTGGGAACGCTGTCATATCACTGACAGAACAGATGGTGGCAGTAGAGCGGCGTTTCATTGGAAGAGGAAGAAGAAGAAACACAACAATAATAACAACAATGGCAGACAGATGTTGTTCTCTCTATAAACATAGATATTTACCAACTTTCTCTGCTCAAACTGTTGGAATCTGCTGCAATAAACTAAATGTCAGGAAGCCGCCATGGAAACGGAAACAGTATACAGTTTCTTCTTTGCTGATTTTCTGTGGCTGACTTGCTCGTCTGTCCTCTGCTCATGCCCAGTAGGAGGAGAATTACCCGTTTTGGCGTTTTAATGTGGACGGAGGTATCTGCAGAGCTCAAACTCCTGCTGTGGACACGTCGTCATGTTGACTCAAGTGACATCACTTAAGGTAATTTATCAGTTTCAACCAAGCGGCAACCTCCGGGGCTGTAAAATGAAGCCAATGCGGAAGTGCCAAAAACTGCAGTTCCTTGAATGGCCACTTGAGGCTCCAAAAGCGAGTCAATCCCCATAGACCCCCATGTTAAAATGTCCAACTTTACAGCAGAAATAAACATGTTTACAGCCTGGTACAAACAACGGTTTTGGTCTCTGTAGCTAATTTCCTCTTTCATGACAACTGTACGGGGGGGGAATTTTTTTATAACTCACCCGTTTAAAGTTTATTAAGCCGTAAAGTTCTGCATAATGAAGGACATGGCTGCTTTGAGTGACAGGTCTGCCAGCCGCTAGGTGGCTTGTTTCAGCCATTCGGCCCGCCTCTTTGCCCATTTTTGATTGGCTGGGAGTTAGGCAGCGTCACGCACTGCCAAGATGGTGACGGCCGGAGCGGCTCGCTTTGAGCTTCAAAACTGCTCTTCAGAAACCAACGAGTGACATCACGGTAACTACGTCCATATTTTTATACAGTCTATGGTTTTCACACAGCTCCCTCTGAAATCTGAGATCCCAACTCAAAAAATCCATCAAAAATGATTTATAATCAATAAATGATCTCCGGTTTTGTTGCTGCAGGCAGTGTGTATCTGCGGTGGGACACACATGTTGGTATTTGCGATACATATTTAGGCTATTTGGGTTAAAGTGGGTCAGTTAATGTCAATGAAACTGGGTTTGACTATTGATCATTTGGTTTTTCTCTCCTTACTAAAAATTCATTACATTGAATTACATTAAATTCCTGAGCTTCTGAACTGTACCTGTGTTGTTCCTGTGTTTATTTAATGTTTATTTGTATAGGAACAAATATGTAGCAAACTAACACCACATACCACAGCATTTATAGCCTAAGATCATTTTGCAATGTTTGTCCCTAGATGGGCTTTTGAAGTACATAACTCTCAAGACTCAACAATACATATATATGTAAGGGGTAATGCCTGAAGAGGTGTCCAGTATTATTCATTTTTATTTTCTAATACCTAGAACAATCATTACTATCCCATAAGGTTCTTATGCAATGGAAACGTTGTACACTACTCCAGTAAATAGGACGAACCTTAGATACGACTTGGCAGCGGGAGATACTTCTAGTCCGCTCAGCTCGTAGAACCCTTTGGCTCAGCTATGAGCCGGAAAGCTAACGTTATGCTAGCAAGATTCAAGGTCAATAACTCTGCATACGGCTGACAAACAGTAAATATCATTCGACAGTATGTTCAACAACAAGATGAGCTAGCTATCCCAGTGTTAACTCCTCGTGCTGTTTCTCCCTTTTCGTTTCAGCTTCTCTTTCTTCAGCTGTCATCAAAGTCGTCATATTCTCCAAATAAGTTAGAAGGAATGTTGAAGTCATTCATTGTTGTAATGTGTTGCAATTAATTGTAAACAGAGGCTTTGGCTACGTCCCTGTCACTATGATTACTCATTAATTTAACAGTTTCACTGGAACTACTTAGTGGGCGTCCATTATCAGGAATTAATGGACACCCTGCAGCCAATCAGAATCGAGTATTCACCCAGATCAGGGTATAATGTACATTAAAGCACAAAACACCAAACTCAACAATAAATATACATACATTAAAGCACAAAATTCAAAAAGGAAGAACATACACAAAAAGGTTTCATAAAACGACAAGCAGCAGATCACTCATGACTGTACAACTGATCCCTGTTTAAAAACTGGTTCAGTTTGACTTTAAAATGTTCCCAGTCAGGATCCATTTTGAGTTCTGTGGGTGAAAAGTTCCACATGTTTATCCCAAGAACAGTTGAGAACTGTTCACTACATCATCAATTAATATTCATATTTAACTCATGAACTGGAAGGAAAACAAACTGCCAGAGTTTTGTAGTTTAATATGTCTCATTAAAAAAAAAGTCAAAACCAGAGTGATAGAAATCAATACCACTATATAGGTAAATTATACTTTAAAGTATTAGTATCACTACTAGTATTAGTATCAGTGTTAACATTAGTAATTCCATTTTTTCTCTGTTAAAGAGTTTTTTAGGGTATTTTTCCTTATTTGAATGGAGGGTCTGAGGACAGAGGATGTCGTATTGCTGTACAGGCTGTAAAACCCCCTGAGGCAGATTTATGATTTGTGATATTGGACTGTACAAATAAAATTGACTTGACTTGACTTCACTACCAGTATTAGTATCAGTACTAGTGTAAGTATCAGTACTAGTGTAAGTATCAGTACTAGTGTTAGTATCACTACCAGTGTAAGTATCAGTACTAGTGTTAGAATCAGCACATTAATATTTAAACTATCTGCAGTAGTTGTGTCTCTGGAGGTCAGCAGGTCAAGCTGAGGCTCTGACCTCGTTATGATACGGCAGAATTGGGCATGCTCAGTCTGGCTCCATGACACACACACACACACACACACACACACACACACACACACACACATACACAGAGTCAGACAGATGTCTCTGGCTGCAGCTCGCAGCCCATTAGTCGTGTTTAATTATTGATCTCTAGCAGGCAGATGGACACACACACACACACACACACACACGCATGCACATATGCACGTACACACACACACACGCATGCACACACAGAGTTATATGCCACGATGATGTCATGAAACTTCCCTCACTGATAATTTAATTAGAAACATGATTCATTCAGCCTGCTGAGGTCTGTAAAAACATTAGAAAACAATCAGTGATGTTTGTGACAAAATACTGTATTTTACATGTATGTGTACATGTATTTTATATGTATTTGTACACGTATCATATGACTGTATAGTGTTTTTTATGTGTATGTGTACATGCATTTTATATGTATTTGTACATGTATCATATGACGGTGCATGCATGTGTACATGTATTTTATATGTATTTGTACATGTATCATATGACTGTATAGTGTTTTTATATGTATGTGTACATGTATTTTATATGTATGTGTACATGTATTTTATATGTGTACATGTGTCATATGACGGTGCATGCATGTGTACATGTATTTTATATGTATTTGTACATGTATCATATGACAGTATAGTGTTTTTTACATGTATGTGTACATGTATTTATATGTGTACATGTATCATATGACGGTGCATGCATGTGTACATGTATTTTATATGTACGTGTACATCTATCATATGAAATATCACAATTGTATGACCATAATGAAAAATATCTGAATGTGTTTACAAGCATTTGTGATGTAAACATACATTTAATATTATCAGAAAATATTGAAAGTTCATATTTAGTTGTTGTCCTCTGTTGCTCTGTTGATATAATAATAATAATAATAATAATAATAATAATATAAGAAGTAAATAAAATAAAATAATAATAATAATAAAAGACATTTTTAGTATTTATTTAATATAATAAATATAAAAAAATATTTTAAATTGAATTTCTAAAAAACATAAAAATAGAATAAAATTTTTAAAAAATACTCAGATTATAATATTATGTATATCATCACCATATCAATGCTTTTATTAAATATATGATAATGATATATAAGAAGCAGAAATAAAATAGAAAATATAAGAAATTTTAAAATACACAGTATTTATGCAATATCATAAGTTTAAAAAATTTAATTAAAATTTAATTTAAAAAGATGAGTATGAATAAATCAGAGAAGCAGTGAAGATGTAAATTTTAAATTACATGACATTTAGTTAATATCATAAGTAAAAAATGTTTTAAATGTAATAAAAAATAAAAATTTGAATTGAAATTTTTATAATATAATAAAAAAACTCAAATTGTAATATACTCATTAATGTATAATATAATAATAATATATAAAGAAGGAAGATATAAAATAGAAATTATGTAATATTCATTAAATTAATAATTTTCCTACCAAAAAAAATCACTTAAAATGAGATTAAAAATATTCAAATTGTAATTATTACATTTATTCATTAATATTGTTGATAAGTATTTGATTTTTTTGGTCTTTTTTTTTTTTATTATAGTCAATCATTATCAACTTAAATTTTCTTTCATTCTTTTTTCTTTACATCATTTTTTGTTTTGAGGTATTCTGACAGAGTGAACCATGAACTGTATATAAATATATTCATATACAGTCATTTATATACAGACTGTATATAAATATATTTCTATTAATGGAGTGAACTAAGTCTGTTTGTGTTTCAGTCTCTGCCTCCATCTGCTGGCTGCACACAGACAGACACACACTCCTACACTTCTTTTCATTTATTACTTCTAATACTGATCTATTTATTTTTACTCTATCATCATTTATTCATTTTGCACAAAGCAAAGAGAAAACAACTAACAAATTGTGAAACATTAAAACATTTTTTTAAAATTTTCACCAAAAATAAATTACACTGAAACATAAAGAACATTATTTTTATTATTTGCCTCCCTGAAAGATCAGTAGTTGTATTCCTGGATTGTTATTTTACTGTTTGCATGACACTACAGTTTTTACTTAATTCATTATCTTTATATTATTATTTCTATTTCACCTGTTACACTACAGTATACTTACACCTGCACCGTTCTAATAAACATGATATCTCAGGAACACCTGGAGGGAATTTCTTCAAATTTAGCATCAACGTCCACTTGGATTCAAGGATTAACTGATTAGAATTTGGTGGTCAAAGGTCAAAGGTCAAAGTCACTGTGACCTCACAAAACATGTTTTTGGCCATAACTCAAGAATTTAAACACTAATTATGACAAAGTTTCACACAAATGTCTAATAGGATATAACAATGAAGTAATGACATTTTGTATTCAAAAGGTCAAAGGTCAGCTTCACTGTGACATCGTAATGTTCTGCAAAAACACTTTTCTGGCCGTTATTCAATGAACAGCCATTACTCAGGAATAGAAGGGGAGACTTTGACCATATTTCAGATTTGTGTATCAGAACTTTGTTTTTTCTTCTTTCCTCTCCCATTGATCGTCTCACGACCCCTCAGATCTATCTGATGACCCTTTGGAGGGGCCCGACCCCTAGGTTGGGAACCACTGGACTAATATTTTACACCTAAATACAAAAGTGTTTTGAAATGTTGAGCAGGTTTTAACAGACACTGCACTGTAAATAAGGAAACATAAACATATTCTTTCAAACAGAACGAAGTCCACTCTGTGCTCATATTTCCTTGTTCCCTCCCCTTCAGATCTACAGTTTGAAAATGGGTATAACCAACATGTAATGTAGTCCTGTACTTCCCAGGAAGTGAAACTCAGACAGTCGTTGCCCCTGAGAGCTGAAATGGCGCAGATAGGAGATCAGCTGGACAGAGAAACCCTCTGTTGTTCGATCTGTCTGGATCTACTGAAGGATCCGGTGACTATTCCCTGTGGACACAGCTACTGCATGAACTGTATTAAAGGCTTCTGGGATGAAGAAGATCAGAGGAAGATCTACAGCTGCCCTCAGTGCAGACAGACCTTCACACCGAGGCCTGTCCTGGTGAAAAACACCATGTTAGCAGCTTTAGTGGAGCAGCTGAAGAAGACTGGACTCCAAGCTGCTCCTGCTGATCACTGCTATGCTGGACCTGAAGATGTGGCCTGTGATGTCTGCACTGGGAGGAAGCTGAAAGCCCTCAAGTCCTGTCTGACTTGTCTGATCTCTTACTGTGAGAAACACCTCCAGTTTCATTATGAATCACTTAGATTTAAAAAACACAAGCTGGTCGACCCCTCAGAGAAGCTCCAGGAGAACATCTGCTCTCGTCATGATGAGGTGATGAAGATGTTCTGCCGTACTGATCAGCAGAGTATCTGTTATCTCTGCTCTGCGGATGAACATAAAGGACACGACACAGTCTCAGCTGCAGCAGAAAGGGCTGAGAAGTGGAGAGAGCTCGAGGTGAGTCGACAAAACATCCAGCAGAGAATCCAGGACAGAGAGAAAGATGTGAAGCTGCTTCAACAGGAGGTGGAGGCCGTCAGTCACTCTGCTGATAAAGCAGTGGAGGACAGTGAGAAGATCTTCACTGAGCTGATCCGTCTCATCCAGAAAAGAAGCTCTGATGTGAAGCAGCAGATCAGATCCCAGCAGGAAACTGAAGTGAGTCGAGTCAAAGAGCTTCAGGAGAAGCTGGAGCAGGAGATCACTGAGCTGAAGAGGAAAGATGCTGAACTGAAGCAGTTCTCACACACAGAGGATCACAACCAGTTTCTACACAACTACCCCTCACTGTCACAACTCAGTGAACCTACAGACTCATCCAGCATCAATATCCGTCCTCTGAGATACTTTGAGGATGTGACAGCAGCTGTGTCACAGCTCAGAGATCAACTACGGGACATCCTGAGGGAGAAATGGACAAACATCTCACTGGCAGTGACTGAACTGGACGTTTTACTGTCACAACCAGAACCCAAGACCAGAACTGAGTTCTTAAAATATTCATGTGAAATCACTCTGGATCCAAACACAGCAAACACATGTCTGTTATTATCTGAGGGAAACAGCAAAGCAGAACTAATAAGACAACAACAGTCTTATTCTCGTCACCCAGACAGATTCACTGGATGTTATCAGGTCCTGAGTAGAGAGAGTCTGACTGGACGTTGTTACTGGGAGGTGGAGTGGAGAGGGGAAGTAGCAGTCGCATACAAGAATATCAGCAGAGCAGGAGGCTCGAATGAATGTGTATTTGGACTTAATGACAAATCTTGGGCTTTATATTGTGACACTAACAGTTATAAATTTTGGTTCAACAATATCTCAACTCCTGTCTCAGAGCAGGTATTCTGTCCTTCTACAGCGTCTCTGAAACCATGACTCTCCTCCACAGAGTCCAGACC
The DNA here is from genome assembly GCF_910596095.1 of Thunnus maccoyii. Classification (NCBI taxonomy): domain Eukaryota; kingdom Metazoa; phylum Chordata; class Actinopteri; order Scombriformes; family Scombridae; genus Thunnus; species Thunnus maccoyii. Next base: position 31,181,754 of record NC_056544.1, on the reverse strand, counting down.
ACATTCACTCAGCCTCTCTATGCTGGACTTGGTCTTTATTTTGATGGAGACACAGCTGAGTTCTGTAAACTCAAATAGACAGAAGTCATTTCAGACTTCATGTGTCAGATTCTGTTGTAATTCTTCATTTTTTTTGTCTCCATTGTTTCTGAGAGCTCGTTGCTGTGGTGTTTCTGAACTGCACAGAGATCAGCTGTCAATCAAACTGGGATTATCAACATTTTTTAGTTTTTTTCTTGTTCTGTTGATGTTTTCAGTTTCTTTGAAATTCACTTTTTCCTGTGTGTTTTTATCCATGGAGGCTATCACTGCTCATGATGATGTCTTTTACCTTCACTGACGTTTCTTCAGATGAAAATATAAACTTCTCTTTGTTCT